>NC_089177.1:406713-706713 GCF_947507565.1 Oscarella lobularis | reverse complement strand
CGTTCTATTCTCATAGATACCTGCAGAAAAAACAAAAAATCAATTTGCAAAAAAACGTACACTTTTCCGAAATTAGGAAACCTTGAGATATAAAATTCTTCTCGAATTTCCCCAAAAATTCCAAGTAGAGTTGATCGTCGGGAGTGAGCGCCTCTTCGCCAACGACGGCCTTCATCGCTTGAACGTCCTTACCAATAGCATAGTTGGCATACTGCACATAATAAAATAAATAAATAAAATCACGAGAGCACAGGTCTCGCACCAATTGATTCGAGACATCTGGGTGATCCTTTCGCGTCATTCCCTTTCCTATAGCCGACTTCATGAGACGAGACAGCGACGGGAGGACGTTGATTGGAGGATAGACCTAATATAGCAACAATGCAGGGAGCCGAGAAGTTTGCTTCGGCTTCCCCCCCCCCCGGGAGCCCCGAACCGCGCTATTTAATATCGATTGCATGCAAAATGTTTGTCCAACGGAAATAGAATGCTCCAGCGACGACGCGGGTGGGCCACTTCAATGGCAAAGTGCCCGAGGATTAGAAAGCTACTTATTGGGACAACCTCCCTCATGAATAGTGCTGCGGGGTGTCTATGCAAGCGCAGACGAAAAAACTTCATAAACATGGCAATTCGATCTCCGAAAGATGTGAAGATACACATCGGGAGATAATTCGATTTCATAAGAACAGCATTCGAGCGAAATGGGCTTTCAACGAAGGGGCGGAGACTTGGCCCCGTGTCGTCCATCTATCTATAGATCGCGAATCGCGGATAAATAAATACATGGGAGACCCCGCGCAAAGCGTCAAAACAACACGCGAATGGATAGATAAAGAAACGCGTATTGGAGGACAAGGTGGGCTGCGGTCACTCAGAACTGTTTTCGAAAGCCATTACGAGACCAATTTATTCAAAAGCGACACACGAAGCGGAAGCGCCAGTTGGAGCCGCCGCCGCCGCCGCCGCCGCCACTTACGCGATACGTATGCATGAGACTGATCAACATAATCCCACCGGCAGTGGAGGAGGGGGGACTGAGGGTTAGCGTCGTTTCAACTTACCTGCCTGTTGTGCAGTTGCCTGTCGACGTAGATCTGGCCCTCTGTGATGTAACCGGTCAAATCCGGAATAGGATGAGTGATGTCTATAGAAATGATTTCACATCAACTCGGAGGGGAATCGACGTAGGAAATAAACTTGCCGTCGTTGGGCATGGTCAAGATAGGAATCTGCGTGATGGATCCATTTCGCCCCTCCACACGTCCGGCACGCTAAAAGCAAGAAGCCTATAGTGCTAATTGCCTTTTGCAAAATCATTGTCTTCGTTGCTATGCTCACTCTCGCGCTACTCTGTATCTCTTCTCCCTGCTCACCTCGTAGATTGTCGCTAAATCCGTGTACATGTAGCCCGGAAAACCGCGACGTCCTGGAACTTCTTCGCGAGCAGCTGAGACCTAGTCGAATCAAAAGAAATCGTTTCTATGTGTCCCCCCCCCCCCCCCACGTACTCTACCTCTCGAAGTGCTTCTGCATAGGAACTCATGTCCGTCAATATCACAAGCACGTGCTTCTCGCACTGATAGGCGAGAAATTCGGCCGAAGTCAAGGCAATTCGAGGTGTGATAATGCGTTCAATGCTAAAATAAAGAATTTTCATTTTTAAAAAAATCGTCTTCCCACTATGAACACACGTGGGGTCGTTGGCGAGATTCAAGAAGAGACACACTCCCTCCATGGAACCGTTTTCCTCGAAATCTTGTTTGAAAAATCGAGCCGTTTCCATGTTCACCTGCAAGAAGAAGAAGAAGAAATACTTACGTCATTATATTAATAAATTTATTTTCTCATTTACCCCCATAGCAGCAAACACTATAGCAAAATTGTCCTCGTGCGAATCCATAACGTCTTTGCTGATCTGCTCCTGCTGGTGCTTCACGAGACCGCCCTGACGGCAAATCTGAGCAGCAATCTATAGATAAACGGAAATTTATTTCTCAATATGATCATGTCCGCCTATGGCTTACTTCGTTGTGGGGAAGACCTGCGGCCGAAAAAATTGGAATCTTTTGTCCACGAGCAATGCTGAGAAGAATGAAAAAATAATAATAAGTTTGATGTGATGTTAGATATTATTACAGTAATTATCTAAAATACCTGTTCATTGTATCTATGGCCGATATTCCGGTCTGAATCATTTCCTCCGGGTAAATGCGAGACCACGGATTAATTGGCTGACCTGATACCAAAACGCATATTGAGGAAGAAATCCCTTAGGATTCGCAAGATTCTCACCCTGAATGTCGAGAAAGTCCTCGGCCAAAATATTGGGGCCTCTGTCAATGGGTTTTCCCGAGCCATTGAAGACGCGACCTGTGAATAAATAAATAAATAAATAAATAAATAAATAAATAAATAAATAATAGATACTAATAATCGTTGGACTATCTCACCCAACATGTCTTCGGAGACGGGCGTTCGCAGGATGTCGCCGGTGAATTCGCACGTCGTGTGCTTCGCGTCGATTCCCGAAGTTCCTTCGAAGACCTTGGGTGGTAGAAGATGTCACGTGACATTGGCGAGAATACCGATTTTTCTCGTTACCTGCACCACGGCTTTCGATCCGCTCACTTCGAGCACCTGTCCGCTGCGTTTCGAGCCGTCCGCGAGCGTCAGCGAGACGATTTCGGCGTATTTGGGAAACTACGGAGATCGCGCCTTCGATGGGTTCGTGTCGCGAAGAAGAATTGCTTACTTTTACGCTGTCTAAAATGACTAGCGGTCCATTGACGCCGGATACGGTTCTGTAAGCTGCGCGTAAGGGAAGAGCGAGCTGACAAAGGGGGCCCCCGCGCATTTCTTGCTGTTCTTACTGAGTCGTGGCTGCGATATGTAGTCGCGAGTGACGGCGAGAGCGTGTTCGCGAGCTGCTTTCACCCCTGGCGCAACTCCCAAGTCGAGTAAGTCCTCCATCAGTCACGAGATTGTACGGGGCGTGTCGCTAATATTCGCTAATCGCATCAATCAAATCCCGGATACAGCACAGTAGGAACAGACTGTATAAACATAGAAAAAGCAGCTTTTAATTAAAAAGTGTGAAATTGTCGTCAGTTACATTTCTGTCGTATCGCCTTTAGTTGAAACACCGCGAGGATAAAAAATATTTTCTTCAGCCACCCAACTTTCCTTCTTGCTCGATCTACTATTACACCAATATCATCAATAAAGAAACGCTAGAAATCGAGCATTAGTAATAATAAGGGTTTATTCAATGCGACTTCCAAAAAAAATTCCTTATCTACGTTTAGTCATCATCATCATCTATTATGGTGCTCGATGTGCTAGCAGAAACTCACTTTTGCTTCATAGCGAAATCGTTGGGTGTCCTAGAAGAGAGCAAGTTCCTACTATTAGCAGACGTGCTCAATTATATCTTTACTGTACCCATAGTCCGAATCAAAGCCGGCGTTGTGATTCAGCTTGCGATAGTGATACGCCAAATTGATGGCAATTATCATAATGAAGAACATAAAGAAGACGCTCCAGCCAACACTGAACCAAAACCCATTCTACACAGTAGAGAGATAAAGAGCGGGCAAAAGCTCGAATATTTGCGCGTTTTCCTACCAAACCATCCAGCGTAAAGCGGCAGAGCGTTACGACGGCCGCGTCATAAACAACCCGAACGTTCTTACACCTCCCAATATCGTTCTCAATCTAACCGTCAACGTCACATCTTCTTAGACGCTCGTTATTAATTATTAATCGCTTTACCCATCCAACGGCGGCGTCAGCAAAATCAGTGACGTACCCAACGATGCGATCAGTAAATTCAATAACCGACTAGTCACAGCACCGATGGAACCCTCCCTCGCGTTCGCGTTCAAACATTCCTCTTACCTCATTGATCATCCTCGACCCGTTTCCGTGTAAGAATACCTCGAGCTCGTCGACGAGATCAAGCAGCTCTCCGACAGATGTCTGCATGCGCGAGTTTTATGTGATCATATAAACATCTTTCTCCCAGTCGTACCTGAATACCCCTCGCATTCCTTTCTAAGTTCTTTACCTGCACATCTAGTTCATCCTAATGCGCGCAAGAAGAGAACGTCTGTCAATTCAATGCGAGCTCGTCACAACAGCGACGTAAACAATCAAGAGGATTCCACGAAGAAGCCATCGTAATCGGATAAGGCAAGTACGTGGCAGTGGCTCCATCCATACTTCCTAATCTGTCGCGTCTGGGACCCCCTCTCCCCTCTCCCCCTCCCTCGAAGTTGCTCTAATCGTGCCCAATCAATCAATCAATCAATCAACGTGCCGTGGTATCGGCGGTTGCTGATTGCTATATTCGTAAGGAGACGAGTAACTGACCTAGGAGATGAGTAACTGACCTTTCTCGCTGTGCCGGGTAAGACGACCGTAGTTTGAATCCTCCCGATGCTGGCAGCGATTCCGCGCGTTTGATTAGCAAGATCAGACTGAAAAATAAGGAGTCCGCCTACTTAGAGTCCCCGGTATTGATACGGCGTACTTACTTCGTTCCCTTGATCAAGTTCATTAGCGAGCGAGGTCAAATTCGCAACGACTGTCGTCAAATCGAAGTTCACAAGTTGTTTGTTGATCTGAAAAGCGAAGAGAGCTTACAATTAGACTAATTCTAGCCCCCTTATCCTCGCCGCGTACTTCGTCGCTATATTCGGCGAAATCGATGTCCTCCACTCCCGTTTCGTTGAAGTCCCTCAAAGCGTTTTCCGCACTCACCGGCAACAATTCCACGTTATCAACATTGACTTTCAGATTCTCGGTGTTCTCTCGCAGTGCCGGAATTTGCTTCAAACGAATTCTACCTGCACGCTTTTCGGTGATATCGCGAGGCAACTTACCTTCTCGATATCAAATCGTTCCCTGATGTTTGCCTCCGGCTTTTCCTTCAAGCGTAAGGCCTTATAAATCGCCACGTTCTCGTCACAGCTCCTATAGAAGGATAAACTAGCTGGCTAGTCTCTCTAACTGTGCATCCTGTACCTCAAAACGCCGCTGATCTCCAAGGGAAACGACTCGTTATTAAATATCTGCTGGCCTAGAAAGTAATATCCAAAGCCATCTCCATTGTCAAGTGTCTATAAAGAAGAATCACAGCGTTAAAAGAAAAGAGCTCGAGGTCGTCGTTTCTTTGCCGCACGTTTTCCCAGAACTCCAAATTCTCGGCGGGATCACAAAGGACCTTGACATTGGCGCCAATGGCGAAGCAGATGGCGGCCAAAATCAGAAGAAAGAAACCGAAGACACAGACAAGCACAGCAGAGCTAAAAAAAAAAAACTCGCTAATAAAGTAATCTCTATAAGGCCTGAAGGGCGTGCATATATATGTAAGAAGAGCCTTTTCGTTCTATGAGAGAAGGCTGAATGCTGATTCCATCGCTTACATCATGAGACACTGTCCGCCGCAGTTGGAGCCCCGTGAACGCTCCGTCGGCATGACGTCAGACTTGCGGTTCATTTCGCCAATGAGAATTCCAGTCGTGGCGATAAAAATGACCAATAAAATCATAACGCCAAGAGACACGCCAACAGCAAATCTACCGAAAATAATGAAAATTAAATCAAAAAATTCAATTCGATTTCTTGCCTGTATTTATCGTATCGCTCCGCTATCTCAACGTAGTTGGAGACGTCCTTTTGAACGGAACGTAAACCAAGTGAGTCATCAAGAACCTAGTAGAGTATCACATCTTGCTCACTCATCTCCCTTTCCTCGCCTTCGTCACCTCGTAAGCGGATGTATTCACGTCGCTAACGACTTTCTGAATATCCGCTTGAAATTGATCCGCGTCGGCTCGAACAGCTAAGAAAACGCCCACGTAGGAGAATCGAGTTGGAAGAAGTAAAAAGATACAGACTTTCAACTGCGACGTTCGTATCGTTTTGAACCTGTTCCGGTATCTCCTCGAACATCCGCTTCCCCTCCTCCACTTCGGCGCGCAAATCGACTTGCAACACATCGTCCACCTGAGCTAACTCTCCGCTAATGTCCGGCACCTAGACGACAGGATAGCCAAACGCTTTTTCTCGCGTCTATCGCGTACCTGCGAGAAGTTCGCGTCCAGCTTAATGGGTCCGGGGAGATAGTCGCTGCAGAATTTGCTGATAGGAAAACCCTTCGCGGTACAAGTCTGACGCAGGCTTTGAAGCTCCTGATTCACGCCCTCCAACTGAGTCTGGAGATTCTTTCCAACGGCAACCAAACTCGAAACGGTCCGATTGACGTCAAAGAGGGACGCTCTCACTTCGTCGACGGCTTTACGCAGAAAGGAAATGAAAGGCATTTCGATATGGCTTTGTTTTCTTACTGTTAGCCATATTGAGAGAGCTGTTGACGGCTTTATCGACGAAGGGCTGAAATGCGGTCACAATAGGTTCACCGAGCGTTTGACCAACATCTATTTATTTTATATGTGGTATCTTTGCTCGCGGGAGAGTTTTTCATGAACGTACTTTCAATATCATCAAAAATCCTATCAGATGCGATTCCGTATTGATTGCCAACGACGAAATTCAATTCCTAGAGTAGCAATCAAAAGAGACGCTATACCAAAAAAGCAAAATCTCTAGTTTCTATTATATTTTTTCTCTTACGTCAACGGTACTGTTCACAAAACCGTATATATCGTCAATGGCGTCCGAAAAGGTGTCGTCGAACTTTCCGATGCTGTCCGACATGCGACCATTCGTCACGAAAGCGCACACGCAACCGACGCTAAATATAGACAGGATATACATAAAAAAACGTCGATTGGCCCCCCTCTTCCCTCTTCTGTCCCCCCCCCCCCCCCCCCCCCCCCCTCGCCGGAGGGGCAGCCTCTCTAGAAGCCCATCAAACGATGTTGACAATGCAAATCATCGTTTTTGTTTGGCTGCGCATTCCCACGGAACGCTAAACGCCATATCAATCGTCTCTGCGGCGAGGGAAGCCGAGACTTCCTTCGCCAAGCCTCGCGGCGCAGAAATAGGAAATAGCCCTCGCCACTAATTGATCACAGCGATAATATCGAAAGGGGAAGGGAGGGAGGGAGAGGGGTGTGCACCCCACCCTGAGCCCAAGGCACTGACTAGGGGGTAGAGATCACGTCGACGTGGCTTCAGGCTCCCACTTTTCACTCTCCAATGAAGAGATCATCGAATCGGGTTCTACGACGTTGACTTAAGTAAGAGGGGCCGGTTTGACTGCAAAGGGGACCACTCCCCTCACGGAGAGAGAGGAGGCTCCTTTCCGTTGGAAAGAGAGCGCGTACTTGCTCATCAAAAAGACTAATATTTTATCATATAGCCTAGCTCGGGGGGAAAAGGGGACTCTTTTCCTTTCAGAGAAAGAGATTCTTATCCTCTCTCTCTCTCTCTCTCACACACACACACACACACACACGCCCCAAGGACGCCGGTTCCCCAAGGCATTTCATTATCGAAGGAAGGCGATTCTATCGACCTATGAAGAACTCTTTTCCTTTTTACTTCCCCTTTTGGTATGACGCTAGGGCCCAAAATAGTTGAAGACTATCTCTTTGCTGATAATTGAACAGTCCTCGTCCCTTATATCTCCCACCCCAATAATCAATAGTTTAATTAGAAAAGTTCATTCTAATAAACGCTTGGCTTAGAACACAGTAGGATTGAAGTCTCACGCCTTAAGGCCTGAGACTCTGCTTTCACCAAATCACCCCAAAAGCCCAGTTTCAATAAGTTTAGGCCTTTTTTAAAGCGGAACCGTATGCAATATTCTTACTCCCCCAACAGGTAACCAAAGAAACGAGCCCTTACGTTGCCAAGGCGAGAAAGATGACGAGGAATAAGATCATGAGCCATCGTTTGAGATTCTCGTGATTGTCTTCGCGTTCGTAGACAAGACTTCCACCGCAGTAGCCGCAGATTCGACAGCAGAAAAACACTACGCCGATGACGAGAAGAAGAATGGCGAGCGCTATGCCGATGCCAAAGACGATAATGAACTCTTTCTCGAACTCGATGAATTCGTTGATGAATTCGTTTTCGATGCCGAAGACGAGTAGGCGACGTCGCGTCGACGCGGGAGAAGGGGTCGTGTCGCTTCCTTTGAACGCCTTTTGTAGTTCTTCGTTGATCAGCGCTGCGTGGGAAGAACAAGAACAAGGCGAGGATCGTTTTTGTGAGAAAATGAACTTCGTCCTTACAGTACGGAAGTCCATCGTCCTTGACGGTTCGTATGAAGCTGTTGGCGACGTTGATGAGAGGCTGGAGACCCTGATCGTCGTACTCGGTTTCGCTTTTGGGCGGCGGAGATTTCGGAAGAGGCGGAAAAACGAGTTTCTCGCTCGCGTTTGCTGCCGGCGAGTAAGAGAACTGAAGAACGAAGACCAGGGCGGTGATGAACACGCCCGTTGACGCCATTCGAAGCGGAAAAATGAGCCCCACCCTAAAAGGAGGTTGATGTAACGCACGTTGAATTCACACGTTGGGGCGTTACCTGGCGTTACCAGGGGAGACCAGGGGTTGCCTGGGGTTGCCATTGCTAATGTGCACCCGGATATACCAATTGGCCGAATCATTGATTAGTGAATTACAAAAATCTCCTGTATACGTAAATATCTACAGAAGATTCTGTATTGCACGTAAACGAGCAGTTTGCCTTGCCTCTGTACAAATGAGCAATAAAAAAAAGAAAGCATAATTGGAGATTTTTACCGAGGCCATAAATGGCTGTTCGACTTGAAAAAAAATGACTGAAATTCTACCAGAACTATCACAACAAAGCACAGTCTCTCTTATCTTACGCTAAAGCGAACGCCGCTTAACTTCTCTCGGCTGAGAGCCTGGTGTTGTTTGTCATCTACTTCAGCAATTATCTGACACGTGCCACTTTTGGAGGAGAAACGGGCTGCGTGCATATTTTCCGACAAACGACACTGCAAACTCTGCGACGCGATAGCGCGCACGCACCAGACCTCTACCAGCTCGTGCGACGCACACTGGCATAGCAAAGCGAGCAGAGTAAGTCGCTTTTGCTTGCATTCACGTGCTCGACTAAAAACCGCAGGTGTTCACGATCGTCTGCGCGGCGTCTTTGTCCTGTCTAATTCCCTGGTCGAAAGGGGGAGGAACGAGCGAATGGCCTAATTGGTGCACACCTCTCGGCCGCAACAAACAAGTGTCCCGTGTCAGAATCGTACCAAAATTGAGTACCCCCGACCAAGTACGACCGCCAGATACCTGATAGAGTCATTAGTCGACGCATTCGACTTAACGACAGCAGGTTCATTCGCGTACGTACCGTTTTAATTTATTGCCGAATTTGTTTATTATGCACTTGTCATTCTACCCGCAGACCCCAGATACGCCCTAAGGCCCAGACCCCAAGCAAGACAAGCGAAGGACACGGGAAAAACGACCCATTTCCTACCGGGCAAACGACATGAGCACGACAGCGACGGCAAACCCTTTCTACATCAACTCCTTGATCTCCGGCGTCGGTGGCGTCGCGAACGCGGGCTACGCGCCGGTGCCGCCTACGCCTCCGTCCGGACCATCGTCCATTATTGCCGACAACGGCGGAACGTCGTTCCCTTCGTACGGAGCTTCGAGCGTGAGTGGATATCACATGCCTCCGTCTCCTTTCGGACCGTACGGAACGAGCAATTGCGCCGCTGCCGCCGCAGCCGCCGCGGCCGCCGCGGCAGCGATGACGGAACCTCCACCTCATCGACCGGTACCCCTTCGGCCTCAAGCGGCGAGCGGATCGTTTTTGGACGGACTCGCTGGATCGGACTCTAGGCTTCACCACAACCACTCGCACTATCATCATCATCACCAGATGCCGCCCCAAAGTATGCCTTCCAACTACGCGTCGCCCCATCCATTTTCCTCCCAGCTGTCAAACGGTATGAATCATACCGACGTCGGATGGTTTCAGTCGACTCGCTACAATTCTCACGGTTAGATTCTATCGCTCTTCCGCCTTATCGCCTCCTCCCACGTCCTCGTTCGCCTGTAACCTCTTCTGTTGCATGTACACTCACTTACGACAATTAACCAATATTAAACGAATGAATTCCGTATACGACAGTTAGCATACTTTTGCGGTTTAGTTGTGACATGGGGGTCTGACCGTATTGCGTCGTTTAGGTCCCAAAATGGTCGCTCCCATGCCGCCAGAGCCCGTCTGCCGATTGCGTAAGCAACGCAAGGACCGCAAGCCGAGAACACCCTTCAGCAGCACGCAGCTGACAAAATTGGAGAAAAAATTCAAAGAAAAGAGATACATATCGGTGACGGAGAGAACGGACTTCTCCAAGGACCTCGGACTCACCGACACTCAGGTGAAAATCTGGTTTCAGAATAGACGAGCCAAAGCGAAGCGTCTGCGAGAGGCGGAAGCGGAACGACTACAGCAACAGCACACTCCAAAGAGATCCCAACCGACTCCGCCGCCGCCGCCTATGCCGCCCATGCCGCCCATGTACATGAACGGTTCCGCCGATCTTCTGACTGACAACGTCAATAGCGGAGGAGTCGTTGATTCGCTGAAAACGTCGATCTTGTCCGGTCCTGGAAAGCTGTACTAATAATTTGAAAAATTTACGTAAAAAGGAGACGATATTACTACTGTAGTAGCACGTTCTATAAACGGCCCAACTTGCCGCAGAATTTCATTAGTTAGTCACGGCGACCAAACCTCCTGATTTATGCACTAAAAGATCCGTGATTAAAACCTAATTTTGAACTGGCTCTATGTATTCTTTTTCGCGTGACGCGTACGTGCATTGGTGCGATGTTTATTGTTGTATACGCTTAGAGAATTTAATAACTGGCCAGATTTAGCAATTAATGTATTCCGCAGAGTGAATACCTCCAGGCTGCCAATCTAAGTTTGGATCTAATAGTTCCACCTGGGGTCGAACAAATTTGATGCGGAATTTACGTCGTGCGTCAACGTCGTCATGCATACTCAGTAGCAATTTGACTCGGATGACGCTTGACAAACCCTAAATTTAGTATTGTGCGGAAAGGCTGCGCTCTTGGCACGTCGCCGTTTGCATTCTTGTCGCAGTGCAGCTGCAGCACGGAAACCGGAAATATCCCGGCTGCGCAATCCATAATTGCACCCTATCGCGGTAACCAGCGCGGCAGGAGACACGGTTTGCATGTGCTTAGTCTCTATAGGCGCATGCATGGCTAGCGCGATTCAATCACTTATGCCAATCACGGCCTAATCCAAACTAATACAGCCTATTTATAACTTGATTTCGCCACATGAACATGAACGAGGTTCCCGCGTCTCAATGACTTCTCTCGCGAGTCTGTTCCGCGAGTCGACGGGTTTCTGTGGTTTTCTATAATTTATTAAATGACGCCAGTGGCGCGCTCCAATACGGCAGAGCAAAGGAGGCCTACGGCGAAGGTGAAAGGGGAAAAGCAAACATTCCACTCTCGGTGGGTCATCGTTGGAATTCAACCGTCGTTATACCAACAGGCAACCAGATAAATGCTCGGGCGAGAAAATGCTACGGAAAAGGGAGTGCATACGTCGCCGGACCTTTTACTTGTAGGTTCCCCGCACTCTTCCGCCTTCACACGAGAAGCGGAAGAGCGCGGGTTTTGAATAATTACTCAAAATGTCTCCATCTGGTCACTGTGAACTCTAATCGTGTATAGGTTAGGGAGCGTCTTGAGTCAAAACCGCCGGAAGAGATCGTGCAAACGTACCGTGCAAACGGCAGACCGACCGTCAGGCGGGCTACCGTGAGTCAAGTTACTATCAGTCCATTTGCACTACTAGGTGATGAGCCGCTGATTACCATCCCTTTTGCTGACTTTTCCCCTCGTAAGAGGAAGTAGCCTTATCAGAGAACGGTTGATCGACAGCGCCGTATGCCCGAATCAGCAAATTCATTTGCGAACGCACGGGCACTATACTGATTTGATTGTCCGGCGGTACTGGGAAACTGATTGACAGTCAGTCAGTCAATGTTTAGCTAACTTTAACTAGAATTGCCGTCCGGCTATTGCTTGAAAACGGCGGAGTCATTCACACCCCCGTTTCGTCATTTCTATTTTTGCGCGTGGCACGTATTTGTATAAACATAGCCTCTCGAAACCGAGTGCATGCGCAGAAGCCGTTTCACACGGCGGTTTCTGCGGCTCGTTGGTTTATGCAAAGCAATAAGTGTTTTCTGTTTGCGGAAGTATGCACTTGCACCAATAGTCATTAGGAGAGCGTTTGCCTAACGGAGCGAATAGTCTATCGACGTACGACGATATTGGGACTGCGGTCGCAAGCTCCCCTTTTCCCTAAATCATTTGTAGTCCGTCATATAGGGCTATCTGGCTTCCCTGCCCCCCCCCACGGAAGTCCGTATTACATTAGCATCGACCGAAAAGACGTCGACCGCATTTAGATCTCATAAAGTTTCGTTTTACACAAAGAAACGCGTCGCTATTGAACTCCTCGGGGAGGAGGTCGAAAGGTAAGCAACCCCCATTGGATTGCCATAAGATTATTCTATCCAATTAGATTGGAACATCCACTTACCAGCTAACACCTTACTGCCTAAGTCCCTCACCGTCTTCCTGATTAGTTGTTTCTACGGGTCGAATAGATTTGGTTATCGTCAGAACTCATTCGACGTTGAGTAGACTGCGATAAGTCTTCATCCTCAAACGCATTTCCATCCCAACGGCACGCCGTGCCGTCGCGCGATAAGTCGACAAAAAATAAACTACCGAAGGCGAACGCGTGTCGTCATTCGACACTAAGTAGCACCCGCGGTGGTCATATCCTTTGCACTTGACCGGTCCTTTTGCTCTCGCGCGACGCTGCGGTCGCCGCCACTCACGGGTTTCTTTCCAATGGAAATCTTTGTCTAACGAGGTTAGTCAGTGAGCGGATATATAATCGAATTGTTGCTCTAAACTATGTCAACGCCCACCCAGGCGGGCCAATCAACTCGCGCGGCGGCTTTTATAGCACTCGACACCATGCAGCCACCCGCTTTGTTAGCTAAATAGCGCTTTATAGTCCTCGACTCAAGGATACCTTCTCATTATCCCCGACGCTCAGTCTCCCGCCGCACGGAACCGAGATGAACTCTCAGCACAGTCCACGATCGGAGAAGTCTTTCTCTATCAGCCACATTCTCAGTCTTCCGAATAAACTGCCCTTCTCGTCCGCCGTCGCCGACGATGTTCAGAGCAGCAGCGGAGCCAGCGATTCGGCCAATTCGTTCGATAAGGACGTGAAGGCGACGACGGTGCCGTACGGCGACTATTCGAACGGCGATTCGTCGCACTCCGATTCGGAAGGATCGCAAACGGAAACCGGTGAGTCCCGTTTTCTTTCGCGGACCCCATTGAGACATACGATACGGGCGCGCGGGGAGCCTCCAAGTGCCGATAACAAAGACCCCCAATAACGAGATCCCACTTAGTTCACCTGTCACAAAGTTACAGTCAGTGACCTCCGCTTTTTATCTCTTTACAGATGCCGATGGCACGATGGCGGGCAAGCGAAGGGATGCGTGTTCGAAATTGGCGGAGGCGCAAAGCAAACGACGCAAGCCGCGCGCATTGTTTAGCCACGTGCAAGTGTACGAGCTCGAGCGGCGCTTTCGCGTACAACGTTACATATCGGCACACGAACGCCAGGAACTGGCGCGCCGTCTCAAACTGAGCGAGACCCAAGTCAAGATCTGGTTTCAGAATCGGCGCTACAAGTGGAAGCGGCAGCAGTCGGAAGAAACGCAAATTCTTAGCCAAAGCGGTTCTTCGCCCGCCGCCGCCGCCGCAGCCGCCGCAGCCGCCGCCGCCACCTCGACCATCCACGCGTACAAAGACGCCGGTATTCAAATGCCTTTGATGGGCTGCGCGCCCGCTTTGCGTCACGAAGCAGCTTATCCTCACTATGCCGCTGCCGCCGCCGCCGCCGCGTACGGACTAGATCCGCGACTGCGGGCGTGGCAGAATGCTTACTGGTGGCCGTGTCCGAGCTACCACCACTAAGCCGCGAGTCGTTTATCGATCCGCGGAACTCAAATTCCGAGCTAGTTCGGCGATTGATTTTTTTCTGGCTGACTTTCAGCCAGGCATTTCTATCACTAGAATCTAGACTATGAACGCATTTTTATTGGCCGCCGTGACGGTCACAACTTATGACTATTTAGTAGGCAGTGCCGTTGATTTACGCACCTGCGAAGTTGAAATAGGGGCATTTTTGAATATAAATATATGCACTAGAGAGCAACGTGGGTCATCGCGCGTAACGCCGCCACTATCACCGCCGCCGCCGCCGCCGTCGCCGCAATAGGGTGTACAAAATGAAGGGACGGTCTAGCCTATATTTACTACCCCATTCAATAATGATAATTGAATTCGGACCCCAGCCAATAGAATATTTCCCCACTTCCACTACTTCATGCATACGAAATAGTCGGCTAATGGGACGGGGAGGGGAGCCGACATGGGGGAGCGAATCAACATTCGTCTCGCACGCGTGCATTCAAAATAGCTTTCGTCGTGCGGAAACTCGGCACGTCATCTCGCTCTGCACATTCAACAGTCAATCGACCGTTAGAGACGGGCCGTTTCAATAACATCCATCGAGTCGTCTCTACTCGCGGGAGGAAACGACTTGTCGGCGGGCTTTGTATAGGCAAAAAAGACCAACGCTTTACCCGCGAAAGGTCTCGTTCTCGCTTATACTTGGCGCGTCAATTCTCAAACCGAACGGCGATATGATTTATCGTATTCAAGACGACGGCGACAGCCCGCCGTTCGTGTTCGCCTTGACGTAGCGCGCTTCTCGAGAACGATCGAGACCGTTTTCCCGCTCCGCGAGAGATGGAGGATCGGGAGAAGAGAACGTTCTACTCTGATACCGCTGGCACATAGCTACGAACGATTTACCGCGGTCGACCGGATAATATTTTAAAAAGGCTCTCCTAATAGTCACTCTGCATCGCATAAAAATCCGAAAGGCTTCTACTGTAATGGCTCATTCTAAGCGAGCTCAGCCGTTAGCTTTTCGGGACGACTGCAGACCACCAACATGCATGCTTAATTTCTGCGACAAAACTCTGCCTTGCCAAGAATAATAATGGCAATGTGACGTTGGCTGCGCCACCGCCGCCGGGAAATGGAATTGGACGTGTGCGTTTCCGCCGGAGCGTAGGTTCTATCGTCGTTTAACGGCGCGTAGGAGCGATAGACGTCGTCGCGGTACAGTAGAGGGCGATATGAGCTAGCGAATTTGAGCGTTTGAATACGTCGTCAACAAAAACGACGTCCACCGGAGGGCTGTCGTCGATCGTAGCACGAAAAAAGGAAGTAGAGAGAAGAGAGGAAACGCGGGGCCGCTCTCTGTCTGTCGCGCTCGTGCGGAGTAGTGCGGGATACTGAGTGAATAGACTTAGCAACCCAATACGCTTCACGTAATCGTACACGCGACAAAGGGTGTCATATTCTCGAATGAAGGGACGCGGTCGCACCCTTCTAATTGGGACAATCTGGTCCCGACAAGTGGGAAAACAAAAATCCATTTTGATCGTAAAGGTCGATAAATCGCGGGGGTACAAAGACGTCACGGCGCCGCAGCGCGGGCCGTCGGAGAAATACGATACATTGGGAGGGGCACAGAATTTCACTAGTCAATCTTAAAGTTGAACGTCGCTCGAACTTTTTTATTACGCGGAGGATATTTCCTCAGCGGCGACTGGTCGTCGTCATCGTCGTCGGCTACTACGTTTCGACTCGGAGGCGACGGAACGTTTAGCGTCGCCGAATATTCGGCCTGTCGTTCCGCCTTCTTATCTTTCATTGATTCTTTTTTGAAGCTGCCCGGTTTCTTTACCATTCCGTCCCTTCGGAAAAGAGAAGAGCCGATTGCCGGGGGGAGAGGAGAGGGAGGGGACGGGGAGGGGAGGGAAAAAATCCCATGGCTCGATCCGCGTACCACGAAATGTCGGCGACGGCTAGGGTCTCAACAATGCTGTTCTTTACCCGACCGGCGAAGTCAATCGCTTCCTCGTTCTCCTGAAGCGCGATATTTTTTATCAGAAATAAAGACGAGCTCTTCGTTCGTTTCTCATGCAGCTTATACCCGTCGTCTCGTCGGCGGTAGATAGACGACCGAACAGACGAGAGCCCAGCTCGTTAGAAGTCGCATAAAATAGTGGAAAGCCGACTGCTGGCTAGAATTCCAGAAAGGATCGCAGAAGACGGGATCGTACTACATAGGGACACAACGATTTTTTTTCTGAGAGAGGAGAACAGGGGAAGGATACGATGCGGGCGGGATAGGTCGGATTTGATCAAACGCGTCGAAATTTGCATTTCAAATCGTGTGAAGGAGAGGCGAGTGAAAGGGTTCGACGAAAGGGGAAAAGTAACTAGCCGCTAACGAGGTCAGGGGCAAGCTGGGGAGGAAAAAAAAACGATGCATAATGATACACCTCCTCATTCGGTTTGGTTCAACGGTAGCGCGGTTGGGCAATGTGGGCAGCTGGACGTAACGAATCACCCCCTCCTAATTCAATCCCCCATCTGTATCAAACAAACAGGAGCTAAGAAACAATGGAAAGGACGCAAAGGGCCCCCCCTCATCGCCTACAGAAGCCATGTCCGCTTTTACCATCTGCTACGTACGACCACTTCCGCGAACCACCTCTTAAGATTTCGAATTCACTACAGAGGGACCGCTTCGTTTGCGAGTCGATCAAGATAAAGAGCAACTGGTTGGCAACGAAACAACAAAAATTTTTCGCCGCGCGCTGTATCACGCAGAGGAAGTGGCGCGGGGGAACTGAACAAACAGACGCTCGCCCTCTCGTACGTACCTACGTACGTACGTCGAGTAGAGCTTCGTCATTTGTATGCAAATGCGCGTGTCAAAGGGAAAGCCAAAAGCCACGGGGAGGAAGAACGAAGAAGCGGCTTGTGTGTTGGGGCACCGTAGCCTGGAAACGGGTCAGGGGACGCCGCCCCCGTGTGTGTGCGTGTGTGGGCTCGAATGCGTACCTTGATTGCGACCGGATAGATCGTTCCGCCGACTTCGAAACTTCCCTTCTTAAACATGAAAACGCCGGAGTTATTAATGCAAGTGCCTGGAAAGAAATTCGCTTGTCTCTATACTATTGAATTACGCCTTGCGCACCTTCTGGAAATATGAGAATTGGATTGTTATCTGGATGATTGACGTGAGCTTTTAGCCTGTAACGCGTTCGCTCTTTCTTTTTCTGAATTGATTCGCGTGGGATATCTTCTCACCTTTGCAGGACTTTCACTCTATCGTTCGCCTCCGTTCGTTCGAACCAGATGTGAGACGACTGACAGAGGGATAGCAGCGCTTGAAAAGCTCCCAAAAATCCCGAGTGTTTCTGTCCGACCTTCAAGGGCTCGCATTAGAGAATCGCGAATCCTTTTGTTTTTGTACCAGTGCAAAGCAGTTGTCCACGCTCAGCATGGCAACGTCGACCGGAGACGTGTGATTGGCGACGCATATGCCACTTTTAGCGCGATTTTCTCTACAAGAACACCGCGTTTTCTTTTCTAAAATCACTTCTTCATTCTTACGTTTGCTCAATTGTGATCGACGCAGAAAGAGCGCGACCGAATATTCGATAGAAAATCAAAGTGCACCATCGTTCGAGCGCCGCTCGATACCTGTAATGGCATTTCTCTCAATGGGCGAGAACACACAGACTTTCTAATATCTGTTTATAACGTGCGAGTTTTACGTTGCCCGACGTACCTGAATTTAGGCAGACATCCAAAGAGAGCCACAGTGAAAAGAAGCCAGGTGATCGCTATAGAACAAATGATAATCCTAAACACAGACAAAATGTCAAAAAAACACCTCCTAAATCGAGGACTCGTTCTAACCTCATTGGAAGAAGAACGAAGTATCTAATAATAAATCCAAGCACCCACAATAATGTCAGTTTCCAACTGCACACAAAAAAATTATTGTAATCATCCTGCGTCATCTCTAAATTTAGACCTACTTGATAAACTGATAATTTTTGTTGGTGCGCGTGAGAAAATTCCAGTATCCAAGTTCTGAAGCAGAAAATTCCGTTTTTCATTCCTTCGACCGTAGAGAAAACCCTTACCACTAGCCGTAAAATATTTCGTGACTTCGTCCTCGGCAATGGCCTTGATATAGTAGCGCAAAACGTCATTCAAAAAAGTGGGAGACGAATTTTCAGGGTTCTTCTTACGTTGATCGCGTTCACGGCGAAATCGCAGCCGTCCGATACGTGGAATTCTCGTCGAAACGTTCGAAACGAACGATTTCTCGGCAACTTGCCGAGACTCGACGCGGTGAGAAGATTGGGTTTAGGATTAGGAGTCGGAGTCGGAGTCGCCTCTTCCTTCTCGAAATCTGCATTGAAACGATTAGAAGAGACGACGAGAGAGGTTTTCTTTACCTGCGATTATGTCCTCCTCGGGTGGGTTTTCGTGTTCTTGAATTCGACGGCGTCCGTACTGATGAGAGAAGCGCGATTTTTCGACGAGATCCCCAATGAGGAGCCCCACCTTACCTCAAACATCCAGCGAAGCACTTTGACGTACTTTTTACGTATGCCAAAGCTGATGCCCGTCGATGCAGGAAAAAGGATTAACGTAAAGAGAAAGACGAGGAAAGCAACGGCAAAAATCTCAACCATTTTTTTTAACTTAGCGCGCTCGGGCGACACGTCACCTCCTACTACTGTAATGCCTTCTAATTAATTGATTTACTCGAAATCAACTTCTCACTCGCACTTGAATTCGAGCTCCCACTCACACTTGCAGTTGAATTTGAACTTGAAATCGAGCTCTCACTCTCACTCGCACTCGCAGTTGAATTTGAATTTGAACCTGAATTCAAACTCCCACTTGCACTCGAACCTGAAGTTGCTGTGGCACTGGCACTCAAACTGGCACTCAAACTTGAACTCAAAGTCACATCATTTTCATTTGATGATTCCGATTCAGAATCCGCGTCTGTGTCATCATCATCTATCGAGGAGGCATCAATAACGGTTGGAGACGATGACGGCCGACACAAATACATGACGATCACCGTCACAACTAGAGTTCCAATAAACGTGCCTAAAACGCTTCCAATCAGAACAATTAGAGAAAAGCCCCCTTTCGACGCCGGACAAGACTTCCTCTTCTTCGTCGTCTTTGTAACCCTATTAGTGCGACCACGATTAGCGGAGAGCTGCGTCACCGGTCGTTTCTCTAGCAAACAGGACGCACTTCCAGCCGAAGGCTTGGCTCCTTTTGGAGGTCGATACATAGTCGTCAGCGGTATCCAGGCTCGTGCATAAATTCGTTTGGTGTTGAGCGCATTTTCTCTTCTACCCACCTTGTCGTTTCTCGAGATCAGATGATAGAAGAGATTTCGATCCAAAACAAAGCCGAACTTCTTTTGAAGCACCTTGACTGCTTCCTTGACGGTATCGTAGACGGCAGCGAGCGTAAACTGCCAATCGTCGTTCTCGGTCGCATCCATATAGATCCGCATGCCAGAGGGAAGTTTATCGTAATTCTCCACGATATCAAAGAAAAAACGCTTCGACTTCTCCATGTCGGGCCAGGCGAGCCGAGGCGACATGCAGATAGCCGTTCCAATGCGCCAGTGGAACTTGACGGCGCCGTAGCACGCCGTCATGCCGCTCAATCCGTAACCCATAATTCCGAGTCCGGCCCGATCGACGCGCAATCGGCCTTTGTACGTCTTGACGAGTTCGGATAGGACGACGGTGAGAATGCTGTTGAGATAGATCATGCCGCGTCCGGATATCGACGAGACAACGGCGCACTTTTTGAATTCCATTTGAAAATCGACGGCTTCGCACGGTTCGACGAATTCTTCCGAAAAGCATTTTATGCACGAATCGCACGTGCGATCGCCGTGAACGCTCGGCGACCTCTTGCACTTGAGAACTTGCGATTGAAGCGGCAACAAGTCCGACTTTGTCTTCACCTCGATTCCAATGAGAGCAATCTCCTCCATGACGCCTCGACTCGACGTCAGATCGCTTAGCGTGCCTTTGAGAGCGGGCACCATCTTATCGTCCAAAACGATAAGCGTCTTATATTTTTTGTGAGAATTTTCGCGAAAGCTGGCCGGCAATAAGACCGTGACTCGTCTTTTTCCTAGACTTCGTAGCGTGTACGACACGGGCTTTGACAACGTCACCGCGACGTTGTCAAACCAGGGATGAAATCGCGCCGTCGGTATAAGGAGCTCGTTTTTCGCTCCTATACTCGTCGCCAGCGGAAGATCGAGACGAAAATTGGGCCCAATCATTTCCTTTCTGCCGCGATAGAACCGAAATTCGACGTAGCGTTGATTGTGCTCGCACGTGTCGGGCCGGACGCATTGAGCGGCGCTGCTGCTGCCGACGTAGGCGATAACGATAAACCAACGATCTTTCATTCCCTTCGATAGCTTCTTTCGCTTATTCCAACTCAAACCGATGCCTTCGCCGACGATGAACATGCCCAGTCTGCGAGCGATTTTGGGAACTTTGCTTTCGGGATACTGAAGCTCGATTCGGATTTTATAGGTGACGTCGAGCGTCGGCACGCAGAGTCCTTTGAGACAGACGCCGTCTTTTCGACCAGAGGGTTCTACGCAGGTACGACGTTTGTTGCACGCGATGGAGGAGGCGATTCGAATGGCGGCGACGGCGACAACGTAGAAGCAGACGATTCGCATCGTGTATCGAGTCTGACGTCATAATCGCTTATATGCGCGACGCTGTACGTGCAGTAATAAATCAGTAATAAACATATTGCGTTTTTTTCCCTTCAAGTTGCGTCCATGCAGTCGAGAGCACGTGAAGCCGTCGCTCGCACAGCAGCGACGGCATCAGGGAAGTCAATCTCGTCCTCATAAAGGACGAGAGCAAATAAATAAACAATCACAGAGAAAGAGAGAGAGAGAGAGTGAGAGAGAGAGAGAGAGTGACCGTGCTCGGAGTGTGAGGATATGTTCACGATTCGTCTTGGCAGTCCGCCGCCACCGCGCTGCCGCCTGACGACACGTGATCAGAATCGCGATCATTTGTATCTTCGTCGTCGTCATTGTCGTCATCGTCGTCATCCATCATCTCGTCAACTGGACGTCCACTTGGCGATCCCGAACTCTTTGTGTCGCCGCCGCCGTCACTTTTCTTATTATTATCATCTGATGCGATCGCGTTCTTCGTTGTTGCGTTTTTCTTTTTCCATTTTGTACGGCGATTTTGAAACCAGATCTTCACTTGCGTTTCCGTCATGCCGAGCGTTTTTGCTAATTCGGAGCGTTCCGGTGCCGTCAGGTAGCGCTTCGCTTTGAATTTCTTCTCCAGTTCGTACACTTGTCGACCGGTGAACGCCGTGCGAGTTTTCTTTTTACGCCGCTCTTTGCCGTCCCCAACGGGCATTCCATTCCCTCCGGGAATCAGATAGTGAGCGGTATCAGACGGGCTGATTGGATAAACTGCGCCTAAAGGGAAGAAAAGGGGTTGACTAAACGATCCGCATTTTACGGGAGTGGAGAGCCACTGGGCCCTGGAGAGTGGGAGGCGTACGCGCGCCCCCGGATAAAGGGGGGATCAATTAGCCTCTCGAGTAACGATATTTGCAAGCAATAAATTTAATAAGTCTACTTCTTTTACAAATGATGGCATTCTCTTCCCAAACCAAACAAACGCTTACCTTTGTCGTGCACCCCATCGTCCGACTGTGGTGGCGGCGGTGGCTGAGGTGGCGCTTGCGAGACTCGCAACCACGGCGGCATGAAGATATTGTACGTCGCTCGCGGACTGAACGCGCTGCCGCCGTTCGAGTCGGCTTGGAATCGATGATAACCGAGCGTCGTCGACGAAGCAAATCGCTGAGGATTGATTGGAGTGGGTTTGACAAGTAAGGGAGTAGGCGCGTGGGCGGCGGCGTATGAATATGGATGGGCGGACAGCGTGATCGCGGCGGCGGCGGTGTCGGTGGTGTGGCGAGACGATGGAACATGATCGTACGATGATGCATCTTCGTCGCTGACGCCACCGTTACCGCCGAGAATGTCGCGAATCATGTGAGAACGTCGTTTCGGAGAGGCGACGACGCCCGACGGCGACGAGGAGGGCGAGGGAAATGGGTAGGGCTGATGCCAGATGGGCCATTGGCGATGATGCGACGCAGCGACGGCGGCGGCGGCGGCGGCGGCGCTGGCCGTCTGTTGCGCGGCTGCGCGGTGGCACGAGGCGTTGGGAGCGTTGTAGCATAAAAGATTTTCCATTCGGAACGTCGTCGTCTCCAATTGAGCCATGATGACGTACGTACGTCGCACTCCAACGGACCGGCTGCTGCAGGCTAAATGGAACCGGACGAAAGGTGCGAAGGCTTTTTACGATCGATAGATGAATGTTTGGTGTAAATGACCAAATCGAGTAAGGCGAATTGCCTGCAATGGCTCGCCACCATTGGCCGCAGATACGATCACTTACACACATCTGCACGACTTCTGCATGGGCTCTCCTTTTTATCCGCTCGACGATTGGTCGTTTCTAATGTAGTTAGGCTCGACTTCAATCACCGGAGGCAATCATTTGCTGTTAATAGCTTCGACCGGGCTTTTAAGAGCGATCGAATAAATATTTTGTAACACGATAGCGCCTGTATTGTGTTGCTTTGAGTACCAATTAGTCTAGATGCGATGCTCGACAGCATAGTCGATCTATACTTCCCGTAACGCAGCTGCTACTGCTCCTCCAAACGTATCTCGTGAATCAACATATCGCACTGTTTTTACCAGCTGGTCTTGCACTTGGGGCCGCCGCTTATCGCCGGCTAGTCTTATCTGCTTTACGCAGGCGTGTATAGCGCATCTGCACGCATAAAAGAAACGCCGCGAGCTCACAACTGCTAATCGTCTCAGGATTGCTCCTCAAGGCCAGCATACCGGAGGGAAGAAGGCCTTGGAGCGAGGAAATTCCGCAAGGAAGCCTGGACGAGTGTGTAACGAGGTGAAAGCAAGCGAAACAGGTGACAAAATTACAGGCGGAGCAGACTCAATTTACCTTATCGGGCACTTCCGCCCTGAGCAGCCCTATCGAGTCGCTCTTCTCTGAGGAAAACGATGCGACACTCGAACGCGTGCCAGTCTACGCTAGGTCTATAACGATTCTCGGTGTCGTCTGTCGAAACAGCGGGGCGTCTTCGTAATGAGTTCGTTGATGAGAGCGATTAGAAGTGCGGGGGTGTGCGACGAACAAGAAAGCCACGTGGGGGTGCCGGAAACGAGTTCTACTGTGATGACGACGATGACGGTGTCGTGGCGTACAGGTGCAGGGGGGGCAAACGATGCAGTCGACCTCTAAACAGCTACTTAAAAGTCGATTATCTCATTGCTAAGTCTACTGGCCAGGTGTCGACGCCACAATATCACGTCCGGAGCGAGAGGGGCCCCAAAAGGAATTTATCGAGTAGACGCGTACGTACCGAAAAGGAAATCGTATATCTACAGTCGACGCCAAGCTACGGCGACGAAAAGCGTAGAAACGGCGACGAGTGCCAGAAAGATATTGAAATAATTGCATTTGCCGTCATCGCGTCGTTTCGACGTTATCTCGTTGCCTGCGCATTAGAAAAAGACGCGATTAGCAGCGTGACAGCACGCAGCTTCAAATAAAAGCCCAGTGGGAAACAAATCGAATTCGCTAGGGGTAATAATTAGAACGGAGATGACGTCAGCGGATCTCTCCCATTGGCTCAAATCGAATTTAGAGTAACCGTGCGGGGAGACCCGAAAACGCAATATGGCTACGAACGACGTTATGCGGAAACCGGGTTTGGCGCGAGGGGAGGCCGCGCCGCAAGCGGATTACATGGAAGCCCATTAGGACTCGCCTAATTTGATGACAAATTCAAGACCCTTTACTCCCCTAGCCAGAGTATTGACCTCCAGGAGCCCCATTTGTCTCGATTGGTTCTCCAGAAGGAGAATTTCCGACGTACACACAGTAGAAAAAGGACCACCCATGCTCGCGCGCTAAGTTGACTCTTACCGGAATCGGTGTCATCATTGGACGGCATATTGACGGCAAGATAGATGGGCTAAAAATAACCCCGCCCCTACATTCCCTTCGCATTTGTCTCCGCACTACCGTACGTACCTTGTGATCGCCTGTGCAGACGTGTCTTCCCACCATTCCATACTCGTGTCTTTGGATCTGAAAGAAATTACCGTGAGAAATGTTTCTTTGAGAATTTTCTCATCTAGTACGTCGCCCATGAAGTCAAGCTGCGCGGCGTCGTTGAAGAGAATGCGATCGCACCAGGCAGGACATCTGTGGGGGAAAGCATAAAGTGCGGTGCTAAAAATTATTAAAAAACCCCCAAACCTCGTCGTATTCAGCACGCTTCCCTCGTCCAGGTCTTCCTTGTACGGATAGCTAAATTTTTTCGATTGAAAGCGAGAGAACGCGAGAGGGATATCCGTGGAACCTGGGCGGAAACGTCAGCGGTAGTTCGTGCAGCCCGTCGAACTGTTTTCCTTCCAAGTCGAACTGACGCAGCTGACGAAACGAAAATTTTTTAGACAAAGACAAACAGAACTCGCACAAAATCGTCGAGACAGACAAAGACAAACAGGCGCAACAGACACCGTTCACACACACACACACACACACGCGTTTCCGCGGTATTAGGTCCAAGACAAAATTGTTATGAGGAGGAAGCCGTTTATAGATAATTCGACTCATATAATAGACTGAAGTCGATAAGAGAGAGAGAGAGAGCTTCTCTTTAGGGAACATGGGCAGCATAGAAGCGGTTTTAAAATATGAAGGCGCGGTCGACAAAAATTCAACCTTCACTACGTCAGCGACAATTATCTACACATGCCTCACGCTCCTGACCACGCCCACGCGTAGAGTGGTGATGATTGGTGTCTGTGTCTTATTGGCGTTACCTCGCGTCCATTGTCGTGCAACATACGTCCAGAATCCTCATAGACGAACGATTTTTCCAGAAGGGCAAGCACCGCCTGCGTTTGAAAACTATTATCTCGATATATATAGGAGACCTCCTACGCGTACATCGTCTGAGGACGAATTTCGGTAGTAAGCCATTTGAACCACTTTTTCGTCATCGTTTTGATTGACTGACGGAGTCAAGCCATCAGATAACAACTTTGAATTTATTGAATTATTTATTATTTCTAAAGCTCTGCATGT
This sequence comes from Oscarella lobularis, assembly GCF_947507565.1. Lineage (NCBI taxonomy): Eukaryota > Metazoa > Porifera > Homoscleromorpha > Homosclerophorida > Oscarellidae > Oscarella > Oscarella lobularis. The sequence goes on along the minus strand of NC_089177.1, from coordinate 681,475 downwards.
GCTCTCACCTTCACCACGTTCTTCTGATCGAGACGAAAGTTGAAGTCGCCGAAGTAGAAAGTGGGAAGAGGAGTCGACTGGGTCTCTTCAACACTGAAAAGCAAATTTTGCTAATAATCATATTCATTTAAAACGTGCTTGCCATTTCAACACGTGATTCAGCGCCTTCTTTCGATTGAACGTGTATACTGACGGCGACTGAAAAGAAAAAACCGAAACAATGAAACACACGGAGAAGGGGTGCCAGATAGAAACTCTCACCTGTTCCATGGCCGTGAGATTTGACGCGTCGTGAAAAAGATGAACGTTCACTAAATCCAGGACTCTGTAAAGAAGAAATAAAATCTCTACATACAAAGTTATGGATTCTTACCGCCCGTTGATTCTCCACCGCGTTTGAATGTATCCCTTGCGCGACCATTTGAACTGAAGCGAAAACAATCGAGTCGATTTTCTTTGGCCCATTTTTTCTACCTTACCTGGGGAAAGAAATCGGGCGGAAATTTCCGTTTCTTGTGCGTGGTACAACCGTTCAGATCGCCGCCGTACAATCGACAGCCCACCGCGGAATCGAACCGATTTTCTACGAAAATAAATTTCCCTCGAGAAACGGCAGGCGATCTGCGAAAAAGTCTTCACTTTCAAAATCCCACAAATAAACGTCGGTCAACGATCGTTCAATTAGATACAACGACCCCAAAGCCTTCAAGAAAAAATAATAAGAAAATTAAAAAAACGCTGCTCTCTTTCTCCAACCGTAAACGTCTCCTTTGTGCTCGCACTCTCGTCAAAAATTCCCAAAATGCGATCATATCGAGATCCCACGTCCGACTCGAAGATTTCCCTATAACAACACCTCTCCATATGGAAACAGGTGGTTGGGACTCGCGCACCTAGCGAAATCCTGAACGCCGTCGATTGTCGTCTCGAACGACTTTCCGCCGAGTTCTTGGAAGTGAATGGCGACGAAATGGGGGCGGTGTCGATCGACGGTCTAAATGTATCGCGCGTAAAGAACTCGAGGGGAGAGGGGAGGGGCAATGCCGTAGAACAACTCGGACGTTTGGCCGAGGAGATGCTTCCTTTCTTAGCATCCGCACTTAGGAAGTAATTCACCTTGAGGACTTCTTGGATCCAAAGGGGTTGGATGCTGTGGGGCTGCGGGAAATGCGAAAAGACTGGTGATATTCTGTGTCGTTTCCTTTTTTTTTCCTGTTACGTTTTCGAACGCCGAGCCGACGTTTGCCGTTACTAGAAGCAGTCTGACGTTCATGCTCACGTCGCCGCGCGTAATCGAAACGAAAGCGCCGCGAATGTGGCGTCAAAAGGTCAACGTTATACGGGAAGTGCGGAAGAAAGAATCTCGCTCGCCCGGATAACTGTTAGTTGGGCGGACGATGGATAGCTATGCGCTGCCGTGGATGGCTCTCGGGGGCATCATAACCGTGCTCATTTTCTTCTGCTGTTACTGCATGTGCAGGCGAGTCAACGCCGTCTTGCGCGACCGCGTGTTTCTCAATAACCGTTCCTTCGTTTGTTCTTTTGTTGACTACAGAATACGCCGAGCTGAAGAAGATAACCTGCAGGGTTGCCGAAAGGTGAGCGCAACGATAAGTAGGGACACAGTCACGCACTCATGACGATCGGGCGGATAAAATAGCCACAGTGTACCTGTAGTCAGACGATCGGGCGGATAACAGCCACAGTGTACCTGTAGTCACGCACTCATGACGATCGGGCGGATAAAACAGCCACAGTGTACCTGTACTTGCGGCTTCACACCCCCGCTGATGACGACTTTATTCCTATGCTAATTATCAGGCACTTGTGTTTGACTGCGTCACTTTGTTAGATCAAATATCGGCCAAATTCTAAAACGGATGTGACGAACGAAGTAATGTTGTTTGATTTGCCTTGGCGCTTGCTTAGAAAAGTCTTGTATAGGCCTGTCCCATCTGCCTCGAAGACTTCAATGCCAATGAGACTATATACGTGTGCTCGTGCCTGCACGGCTACCACGGCCAGTAATGGGAAAAAAACGCTTTATTAGAGCTGGATTCGTCAGTCTTCTCTTTTTTTTTGTGTGCAGATGCATAGGCCATTGGCTGAGCAGAAGCATCTTCTGCCCTGTTTGCAAGGCTCCCGTACGCCCTCCGCGCTCAGAGAGATCACACCTGTTAGACATTTGAATTGGAGGCGCGACTACTTTTGTACAGTATACGTCAGCGGACTCACACGCGTAGTTTAATGCCTACTCTTCATAGCAACGTGTAAAGCAACGTGTAAAAACTCTCTAATACTACTGTAAAATCGACTTTCAAACAAATAAATCTACTAAAAGACGTTTTCCTCGTACAGTGTGCCATATACCTCGAAGCCGCTAACGCACAAATGAAACCCACCCGTCGAATTGGGCCCCGTCTGCCTAATCCTCAAATACCGCAAAGGAGACGGCGCGGGCTCTAATTCAATAGGCCAAGACGCCGCCACGTACTTTCCCTTCAAACTGACGTCATTGTGATGTCGTCGAAGAATGATCCACGTCGTGCCGTCGACAGATCCCTCAAAATCCCACGTGCGCAACGCGGACCATTTACCGGCGGCGCCGTGTCGCACCGTATAATAATTCGGTATGAGAGATCGTCGCGGGCCGAAGTCGAAGCAGAAGAACGAGAGCGGCTCGTTGCACGTGCTGCACGTCGTTCCCTTCTTTCGATTCAAGACGTCTGCCGGTCGGCCGCGCGCCTGGGACTCGTCGCCGGAACGCGTCACTCGAACAATACCCATCTCAGCGGGATTTCGCCACGAGTGCGACGTGTCGCCCGTTCCTAGGTAGTAGATGACGCCGTTCTTGTCAAAGTGTTTTCCAAATCGGAACGTTCCTAGGAAAGGAGTAGGATGGATTAATTACTAATCCCACTCTCTCATTACAGCGCTCATTCCATGTACTACTGTACGTGTATCTATTGCATACTGTCTTGTGTGGTGTACTGCATAGGATCAGTCTCGTTGCTCTATCCTATCTGCACTTACTTGACCACACTGTTGATGCGGGATAAGTGCCAAAGCTGCGTGCAGCTCTCGTCAGTGGTTGAACCCGACGATCGCCGAAACGGGTACGAGTATTCCTATCTGGCACTTGAAGTCGACGCGAAGACGGCGGACTAGCAGAACGATGATCTGAGGACAGAGGAGATAAAGTTAAGCAGCTCATCCTCAGTTTATGATGCGACGTACTGCGCACTCTTCTCGCCGCCTCCTGTCGCCGTTCTTCAACCACGTGCTCGTACGGTGGCGGCGCTTCGTCCATTGGCGGTGCCGCGCTCGGCGTAGGCGAATCGCTCGGAGGAATCCCCTTTCGTCCAATAGCGATCGTCGTCATGGATTCAGCTGACGTCAAGGCGCGCGCAACGGCAGCCGTTATGGGACGATCTCGCGGTACAAAGCCGGCAACTTCAGACGGCGTCGCTTCGTCCTGACGAGCGGGCAACTCGGCTTCTTGAGAAGACTCCGCCGTCGCCGTCGCCCCCACTTCAGAAGGAGCATACTGAGAACTTAATTCATGAGCAGAATGAGGCCGTCTCTGTCAGAACAAGATATAACATTACCGTATATATCTAGAATTCTCATGTGTGAAACTTACTCTTCTCCGCTGCCTCTGCTGTCGTCTGGTTACCGTTTCTGAGCTCAGACCGTCTGGTTGAAAGTCATTCAGAAACTGAGAGACGACCATTGGTTGTTGAACACCACTCGGTCCAGGACTTCCGTTCGTTGTCGTCGTCGTTGTAGTAGTCGTTGTCGATGAGACAGTTTCACTTCCAGCCGGCGTAGAACGACTCTCCATTGACGACGATGCTGCGTTATTAAGAGATCGCAGACTTGTCGTTCGTAGGGGAACGACTGGCGGCAAAAGATCGTTACGAGGCAATAGAAGTCGCGCGGCAACCGTTCGCGTCGCGTCCGAATGCCGTCGCAGCGGTTCGTCGTCCGCCGACGGAAAACGTCGTTCCGCGTGACGAGGATCTGGCGACGGAACGCTGACCGCCCGTCGCGAACGATTCCCATCGCTCTCGTCGTCGTCGTCGTCGTCGCCGCCGCCGTCGTCAGTCGAACTGAGAACAATCGTCGACGAGCCAAAGTGTTGAAATCCGGCGACGAGTTCGTCGAGTCGAGCAACGACGGCCTCGTTCGCGACGGCGGTCGATGCTTGCTCATTGGCGCCTGCGACGGACTGGACGACGTTGAGGAGAGCACTTATATCGCCTTCCGCTACTTCAGCTACCATGGACTCTGTGCTCACAGCACCGGACATGCTGGAAGCTCCGTCGTCACTTCTCACAGGAGTCTCACTGAATGACATTATCGCCGCTAACTCGTCGCTACTGCTCATCACATTGCCGCCGTCAAGAGACGATTGTTGATGTTGAATGAGAGGACTGGGACCTCCGGCACTGCCGCCGTTCCACTCAAGATTCTTTCCCGTCAATCCGACGTGTTCGCGTAGGAGACGATTTTGCACGGTGAGAAGGCGAATCTGCTTGCTGAAGCGCGTCGTCGACTTCTTGTGCTCGGTGACGACTTTGAAGAGAGCGTGCTGCAGCTGAGCGACGTTCTTTTGCAACCTCGAAATCGTCGTACTGCACTGTTCGACGACTTCGTCGAGATGAGCAACCCGAGCGGAAACGTCGTCGCCACCGCCGCTCAAATAGACTTGCGATCGCTTCTCCTTTTCCAAATAGGCGGCCATTTCGCTTGGCGTCGGACAATTGGGCGGCGGTTCCATGCTTCGTTTGAGTATGACGTAGAGAGGGTGATTGACGCCGACGCCGTGTAGGCTCGCGTTGTATCGATCCAAATCATATTGAACGGTGACCGGTATGCCCGTACACATTTCCAAGATGAGACATGCCGTCGAAAACGTGACAAAATGCATGCCACGTGGCCCGGGAAGCGCACGCGCGCTCGTCGCCGATTGGCCGTCTTCGAAAATCCCCGACGTGACGTCAGCCAACATGGCTTTGCCGCGTTCAGTCAAAATGACGCCTTCTGACGTCACAAAAGCCGCGGCTGAAACGCCGCTACGCGTCATGGGATGAGCGCGCGATTCTAGATAGCGTAGACCGGCGAGAACGTCGCCGGCGACGTCGATGATCTCCTTATAGGCGAACGGCGCCTGACCGCGACGATCGTTTCGACGCAGACGCGCGGCGACGGTCGCGGGGGGACCCACCCACTCAAAAGCGAAGAGGACGTCATCGATTCCCTCGCAGAGACACGCGCCGTAGAACGGAACGCAATTAGGATGGCGTAGGGACTTGAGAAAGGCCAAGCGATCGCCGTAGGCGGCGAGGAGAGATTGCGCGTCGCCGATTCGCGTCGCGCGACGACGAAGAGCGATTCGCGCGCCGCGCCACGACGCCGAACAGACGCCAATCGTTCGCAACGAAGCTCTTTCGTCGGCGCTGATCGTGACGTCGGCGAGAAGGAGATCGACGGGGAGAGTCGTCGCCGTCATATTGATGAGAGAAATCGGGGCGCGTGCGCGTGGGAGTGTCCGAGAGTCGCGCTCTTACGCTATGTTTACACAGTACAGAGACTAATCGATCGATGAGCGCTTCGCGGAGGGCGTTCGATGAACGTTTCAAACACTTTTCGACGATTAAACGATCGATTTGCGGCCGGAATGACGCTCGAGCGTTGAGCGGAAGCGAAACCGCACTGTCTTCGCGCTGTCTCTTCGCGAATCGCCGCCAGTCAATGGCTCTCGGGAGAGGGCGTTCGGTTCCTTTTGTCCGATTTTCTGCGACACGGCGAAACGGTGATGGCAGAGCCGACGATAGTGATCCAACAGAAGAGAACAAAGAAAGGACGTGAGAAATTACAGAAGCAATAACGCGCGTTATCTAAAAAAGTGTGCTGTGTACTTCTGTGCACAAATTTATTTTCAATGAGACACGTCCCGTTCTTACATCATACAGTTAGTACTCTTACAAAATGACGCAGCAGGAATTTGCCTTGCGAGCCTACAAAATAAATTTAGTTCAAGGAAAACTCCCCAACCCCTTTTCTGCATACCTCCTTATAAAAGGACTTTGAAGCGAGACTTAAATCATCAGATTTCTTTACCAAATCGTCCAGCTTTTCACCTCTCTGCAGTACAGCTTCAATAGTGTCATACTAAAATTCGTCTCAAGCCCATACAAAATATTTCTACCATTTACAATACCAATATTATCTTGGTTTCATCAAGGTCCGCTTGAACTTTGGTCATTGCGTCTGCCTCTCTGGGATTCTGAGAGAATACGGACTGCTATATCTCAAGTACTGTGGGTAATAAATAATACTACTCATTGAGTCCAGCAAGGCTGAGTTGGCATATAATTGTATCACATTGCATGCTCTAAAAGGGGAGTGGTACCGTACCTGGTATTTTTCCAGAAGTGAATCAAGCGCTGGCCACGAATGACTGCCAGACGTAGAAGCCCACCGTCCCGCGCCGTTAGGAAATTCCGTAGTATACTGATCTAAAACCTACATAACATGACGTCAAAAACAATGATTTACTACAGTATATGAATGATTGTCTCTCGCCTTGGTCAAGAAAGTGAAAGCAACTCTCTGAGGATACTCTTGGTCGGCTATCAGGACTCCGCCCAAGTTGTCGGACCTTATGAAAACGTGACATCTGTATTCTGCACAAAGAACACCGTCGAGTAATATACATCGCGTCACATGATTCGATACATACCTTGCTCTTTTACCGTCTTCCTTTGACCGGGCTCGCTTCGTTCCACTAGAAGGGAGCTGGTAAAGTTGAGGAATTCTTGTACGCTGACGAGACAAACGATCGGGTTGAGGAAAAGCGCGAGAGAAGACGTTTTCCTTCTTTACCCGGATCGCTGAAAGTAGCCAAACGACGAGACATTTTGAGCCTTTTTCTTCAAAACTGGCTTTCTGCCAGGCGTCGCATAATAGATGCCAATAGAGAACAGCTTCATGTGGCCGCTAAAGTGAAAGACGAGCAAGGCTCACACAAGACTAGCGTACTTTAGGCTTAGGACATATCGACGTCACAACATATTATATTTAGCCATAGGTTTAGCGTTCATGCTTACGTAATAAGATAAAAGGGCAAGACAGCAAGTGCAGAAATTAGTTAATTAGAATAGCAGAGTTCACGCAAAAGTTTACGCAAGAAGGCTTGCAAGTAAAAATCCAATTACTGTCAGGAGAGAAAAGCTCAGATTTACACTTCCACCAGTAGGAGCTTCTTGCGTCGGCTCGCCACCGCTAGGAGCTTCTTGCGTCGGCTCGCCACCGCTTAGACATTGATTATTAACTTCGTAGCTTCCAAACTTTCCGTCGGGTACAACAGACAAAAAGTCATCACCCTGAACAGCATCATCTGAAAATTTGAATAGTGCAAACAAACAACAATAACGAATAATGAGACTTCTTACCGGGAACAACAAAAGTGGCACTGGTACAGTTTCCAGATTCTTCACTGTTAACAGACAAAAACTGGACTTCAGCGGCGTCAATATTCATTCCTTGAGCGATAGCAGACTGAATGTCAGCGCTAATAGTAGTAGAGCTCGATATTGAGAAACGCTTGCGCTACCATCCATCTTACTTGTTGACAGTTTCTGGCTTGTTGAACATCACCGAGAAGAACTTGCGCTTGTCGGGATAGATCGAAGCGCACGATATTCTGGGTCCGCCGGCATTTTCCGCGTGAATAACAATCGATCGACCGATAACTGCGCGCCAGAAGAACTTGGATCATAAAACTGAGGATATCAGGGAGTCCTCTTACCGTTCAAAGGTCCGAGAAGAGGAAGATTGGGATCGGATGAATAGCCGCGACCGGCCTTTGCCGTTTTCGGAAAAATGTTGTACTTCTCGTGTTTTCCGCTCAAGTCGCCAAGTTCGCATCGAAGCGGGTTCGAAATGCTGCACTCACTGGAATAATTAGCCTTTATAAAAAAAACGCTTTATCCCCACGCAATCCCATCAAACTAAAAGACTTACTCCCAGATCGACGTTGTATGGATTGTAGTGGCCTGAAGTGAAAGACGAAGCGCAGTTCTTGTCGTCGAAGGTAGGAAAGTCGGCAGCGGGTTTGTTGTGAACGTGCCAGTTGTGATTCTTAGACTAAGATAGCAACGCTATAGGACACCTCTCTAAGGAGACGACTCGCGGAGAGACTCACCTCGCTATGTCCAACACTCTTTATGTCTATGTCAACCATTGTGTCGGTTGACTGATTGTTGGGAAGTTGCCATTGCGTCTAGGCAAAGAAGGGGACCATGTAGGCCGGGGGAGGGAGATTCTACGCGGAACTCACAAATTTCACTGATCCTTCGAATTTTCCGACAAAGTTAGCTACTGCCGTCATTTTTTTCGTGCCCGGCGCCATCGGCAAAATGTCTGCGCACTTCCATCGCGACCCGTCGGTAGCGTGGATAACAAGAGAACGTCCAAGAACGCCAAATCGACCCAAGAGCTGCAAATTGTGGCTGAATTTTTTGAATGACACGCTCGTTTTGCCGGCAAAGGAACCGAACAGGCTGCTCAAATCCCCGACTTCGTACATGTCATTCGAGCCATTGACAGGCGCGCCCTTGACTCCAAACGGATCCAGATGCCCCCCTATAGTCAAAATCAATAAGGAAAAAAATCTAGATTTTATATTTAGTGAGCGTACCGGTTGACATGCAATCGCCATTCACAACAGGATACACGTGAATGTGATAACCTCCGGCTTTGTTGTTCAGTCCCGTCAGATTGACTTTGACCACTGTGCCCCCAATTGCCGGCTGGAACATTATCGTTCCTTTGACCTCGTCGTCGAAGTACGCTCCCAACTGAAAGTCCTCGTTCTTCACATTACCGCAGGAAAGCAGCGAATTGGCCATGCTGTTCGTCACAACGATTGCTTTCTGATCTAGTTCGGCGACGTTCAAGGAAGAGTCGGTGAAAAACACGCGTTGTCCCCGGCCAGACGGAATTGTGAGAGAACCGTGCTTGCCAGCCAAATCATTTGGCGAGCAATTGGATGGATTTGCGGGACTGCAGCCGGCACGTCGAACGGGCGCCGAACCCTGAGCAGAGCAGCTGGCATCGCTGCTTATCTAAATGCAAATAACAGGCACGTGAGACTAAAACCTCTCAAGGAGCGGATATGAAGTAAAAAACGACTAAAAAATGTCTGCTGAGCACTTATTCAATTTTTTGCCTCTAATTGTTATTATTTGCGCCTCTATTTTTGTCTAATCTCGTTATTGCCTACCTGTCCATCATCGAGATACCATCCGTGTCCGCTCGATTGTGCAGCTCCTTGAACGTTGAAAAGATCGACGATGATCTGCGCGTCGTAGCGTTTTCCCGTCGAGTCGACGATCTGAGTGAAGGTGACTTCGCCGCCGACGGGCGCCGTCAAAATCGCTTTTCGGACGATTTCGCGTTTCGAGCCGACGACGTGGCGTTCGATCGATGCGCAGGCGAACGGCATTCCGGACGAATTGTAGAGCACGAGCGATCGTCCGACGACGCTGCGCGCACCGCTCAGATGCCATTCGTCATTGGGAAACGTCGTTCTCAGAACGGCGCTGCTAGATCCGCCGTGGAATTTACCTACAACCGCGGTCGCATATTCAATTGGAATGCGAGTGTAAAAAACGCGGAAACGCACCTAAGCGGTTTCGCAGGTCTCCCACGGCACATTGTATCGAATCGTTGCGACACTTTGTCTCGTATTGACCCATTGTCATAGCGTTCGTGGGATCGTAGATGGGTCCGACGTCGGTTGAGGAGCAGTCGCTTCGATAGGTCGCCGGTAAGTGGTGAATTGCCGCCGAAATATTGACGAACGAGCGCGTTTCGTCGGAACGATACCAGTGAAGATCCCGGAAATCGAAGGTAATCTTGCCGCTGCCTTGCGTTGCGTTGATGCGCACCGTTCCGTGCATGCCGTTACAGTCGAGCCGAACTTGTCCCGGAAGGTAAGCGCCGTGAACTGCATGACAAAAAACGAGAGGGTCAGCTGTCTGGCCCGCCCAACATGACGCGACCACGTTTTCGGAACAATCGGGTCGTGTACGCGTGGGTGTCGATGCGCGGGTGCCGCCGGCGCGGGCGCCTGAGTGCGAAATAGCGCAGGTGTTGGACCGTAGTCAAGCGCGCACGTACTCGTCCGCTCGTTTCGCAAAGGAACGATCGGATGTGTACGAGCTCGCGCGCTCGAGCATAAACAAAAGAAAGCCGACGCGTAAATAAGGGACCCACCCTGGCGTGCCACCTACAGCGACGAGCTAAATTCGCGTGTGTACAGTGAGAACGCGCATGAGAACGACTCGCAGAAGGAAGCGAGAAGCCGTAGAGAACGCGGTTTTCGACGGGAAAGAATGCGGGAGCGGCGCCCCTTTTTTGCGAGGTCTACGCCTAGCAGCAAGGACTCAGCAGGGCTCGTACCTAGAGCGAGCACGGCGACGCTGAAGATACAGATGAATTGCGTTCGATGAGCCATGGAAGTGTCGAAAGAGATCCTTCGTTGGAGCTTTGTAGTACTGTAGACCTTTGTAATTGAGATGCCTCGACTCAAGTGACGAAACAGGTGCAGCGCAGGCTCCTTTTATCGCATGTGGACGGATGACGTAATCGAGAAACGTCCCCACTGCATTGATTCAATGAGTAAGGCGTGCATAATTTTTTTTCAGTACGGAAGGTCCATTTCGTTAAATTGATTACAGGTCGTAAAAGGAAAAAGAGCCCCGCTGTTGGCTTCGACCCTCATTAATAATCATCATGTATTTCGAGTGTTACGTCACGCGTCACGCCCCTTTCGATTTGTCGGAGGCGAAAGCGAACGGGTCTCTCTCGTTTGATTGCGAGACGACGTCGTTGGAAAGTTCTGCGGACGAAAACGCGTGCTCATTAGCGCGAGCAGAATAAGAGGGACCCCCTTTTATTATTGGCCGCCGGCATGCCGTACCGAGACAAGCACAACCGCCTCTGCGGTCAAGTCGAAAAGGAAAGCGCGCAGGGCTCGTGGAGCACTCGCTTTCTCGTGCTCGACGGCACGATTCTGCGAATTTATCGCTCCGCAACAAAGGCAAGTGGAACGCGAGAGCAGGCATCGATTACGCCGTTATTCTCTTTCTAGGACTTGCAAGGAGAAGATATTCTGGACGAAATCAACACGAAATACGTCACAAAGGTGCGATGCAGCGAAAAAAACGGACGTTTACTATATGCGCCTTTTTTAGGTTGCACCGTCGGCGGTGCGACCGAAGAAAATGTTTTGTTTTGGTGAGCAAAGAATGCCGGGGCCCTTTTGTGTGCGCGGTTGTGTTTTACACTCCCGTTTCCAGAGATCGCTTTGCCCGACAAAACGCATTATTTCGAAGCGGAAAACGAAACGGAACGCGAGGAATGGATCGAGCAGCTCAAACAAGCGACTGTGCGACAGAAACGAGAAGAGGGGCTAAAGGGCCCCCCTAACTTCCCGTTTCAGGTGCCGAAGCGTGTGAATAGCTCGCGATCGAGCGGCGGCGAGCCCAAAGCCGAGGTGCACTATCAGACGAAAGTCGTCGGAGGCGTCGTCGTGCGAACGCCCATACTACGATCGGTGGGGCCCCCTTTTAGGAAATTTCGATTTTCTTACGCAAGACTTGCGCATAGGGATCGGCGACCGCTTTCGACCCTTCGGACGTCGAGTCGGCGGAACGATGTAAAGCGGAAAGCATCGATCGAAAGCCGGATGGCATGCGAATTTTGAAGGCGGGCTACTGCGTGAAACAAGGCGCCAAGGTGAGCCGGCAATCAGCGATTCTATTCATACGATAACCCGGATAAATCGCGGCAGATGAAAAACTGGAAGCAGCGCTATTTCGTTTTGGATCCAATTCATTTTTCCTATTACAAAGCCAAAATGGTAGACTTTGAAGATGATTTCCCTCGAGGAATGGCCTATACAGTGTATCTAGGACAAGGAACCCATTCGAAGCGTTTCGATAGGTGACATACGAAATGTCGTACAGGTGATTGGGTAAGCTACGGTGACCATATATGGCATCCACTTAGAGAGACCTTTTTTAGCTACCACAACAAGGACAATCTCTTTCAAATCGAAACGCCCTCTCGTACGTTCTACATCCAGGTTATTCATTATACATCTGTCGTGTTTTCCGTGGCAAAAATACCTATTAATTTTAAAAGGCGGAAAGTGACGAGGAGCTTCATAGCTGGCTCAAGGCATTTTCATCTGTTGTTACGGCGGAGAAGGGTCGAATGGGAACTGCAGTATGTACGTCCGCCTTATCATAAGAACGTCACTAAGGGTTCCTAATCTTCCCCCCTCCCGTTGTGTCCTTGCAGGATTTTAGTCCGGCGGAGCGTATTGAAAACACTTGAACACAAACATAACCTGCTCTAGTTTTTGCGCACTTCTTAAACATAGTACCGTGCTTTGGAAATAAATTATAGAACGGAGTCATTTACGGCGGCTCGCGCGGCAAGCCGATTCCCTTGGGCTGGCTTCTTCCGTTCTTTATGCGCATACCGAGTGTTACGAACGGTGAGAAGGTTTACAAAGGTCGGGGGGGGGGGGGGGGGCTATCAGGGGGTATAAAGGCGTCAGAGATCTTGTTGCCCAGGCTGTTTGGATTGGTTACGCAAAATGGGATTTCCAGTTGGTAAAAATATACCTAAGCTTTTCATCTGCCCCCTCTATTTTTGGGGGAGGGTTGCTGAGAGCCTGAGGGCGAAGGTGCGCGGGTCAAACGTTATAATATCCTGATTACTTCTCACTTCTGCAGTCACTCTTGAACCGGCCCGCCACCGCCCTCGACGTCACGGTTCTATTTCCAGCGAACAAAAGCCAGCCAGTCTGCGAGGCTGCTGCCGTACTGTGCCCAAAAAAATCCGCCCGTCTCTCAGGGTCAGTGGATGCTCCGAGGGCTAGTCTCGATTTCTAGGACACAATCATCGCTAGCATCCGAGTCATTGACGTCATTTGACGACTTTCTTCCCTAGGATGTGACAGCACGTGCGTAATACGTACTCCCGCACAAATAATTGCCAACTTCGCGTCCGAACCACAATTAACATTTGGAAGCGTGCAATTTGTGATTGACCAATCAAAATCAAAGGAGTGCCTTCTATATATAAAGGTAATTCTGCATGTCCCGCAAAAAAAAAGAATGACAGACGCTAAATACTAAACATTTTAGCCGTTCCCACACGGTATCCAGATAAAATCAACATTCGGGAGTCTGTGATTGACCACAGTCTGTGATTGACCAATCAGAGTCAAAGAGCCTTCTATATGAGCCAACTCATTCTAAGTAGTGCCTTATAACCTTGAGCTCTTCAGACACGAATAGAAGATCGGTCAATCTCACAGACCAGTGGCAACTGAAGGTAAGTCTGCATATCCCACAACAGCTAGAAGGAAACGCAAATACCAAGCCCGGTTTGAGCGTTGGCTTCAGGTAGCTAGGGTGTCAATACCCCAAATTTCTGCTTCCTGCCTCCGAGTCGTCTACAAGTTGAAGTTATTAGATCGTGTTGCTAGAAATAACTCGAATTTGAAAATCATTCCTCCATCGACGAAGCGTACAGTATGTGTCGTAAGGTCAACACACCGTGACGTCGTCACAAGTAGGATGTTATACACTTCCTTGGTCTGCATAAAATCATTACTAATTCGTCCGAAGATCAACATTCGGAAGCGTACAGTACCGTAAACTACCGAGTAAACGCCCATGGGCGTTTGTAGAACTTTCGTCCAGAAAAGGGGGGTGGGCGCTTACTATGTGTTTGTGCAAACTTTTCACAGAGTAAACGCCCATGTGTTGAAAACACTGATATATTCAGGGACCCGGCACTGCAATGAAACGTAAACTTTAAGAGATAATCTTCGAAACGTTTTTCCGTGCTTTTTGTGCCACTACATTTGAAGGAAACGTCGTACGATGCGTGTTGTTTAGCCATCTGCAGGTGCGCGACTGATGCATTGTTCCGTGTTTGGGTGGGCGTTTACAAAGAGTGTAACTGACCCTGTACACTATTTTGGAGCTAAAAGGGGGGGTGGGCGCTAGCTCGGGTGTGGGCGTTTACTCGGTAGTTTACGGTATGTGTCGTAAGGTCAAAACACCGTGACGTCACAAGTAGGATGTTACACACTTCCTTGGTCTGCATAAAATTATTACTAGTTCGTCCGAATATCAACATTCGGAAGCGTGCAATCTGTAATTGACCAATCAGAGTTGAAGGAGTTAATTCATTAAAAATGAGAGGCGCTAAATGCTTATATCATCGTGTAGTTTCATGCGGTGCCTTGTTATAGACACTCAAACCGGGTTTAGTACTTACATCATAGAGTCTTCTCAAATTCACTATTGAGCTGTTGAAGTAGCGATTAGCGGAGGCTAGAGAGGGTGTCAATATCGAGGAAGCTTAGCAGTCTCTACCGGTCTGTTTGTTTTTAGGGATAAATATGAATGCGTACAGGAGTTTGTTCCAATTATATCGAGCTTTTCGGCACGTGCGTCTACTGAGCACAGCAGCCGGCCAAATAATCCCACAAACCCCGCCGCAGCAACAGCCGCCGCCAACGAGCCTCACTAGTTCGTTTGCCATGGCAAACGGCGCTAATCTTCATTACTACAGATCAGGAAAAGGCAAACGGGCGCTACTATTCCTTCACGGCGGCGTCGGCGCCGGCCTACTCCATTTCGAAAGCCAACTCCAATCACCCGCGCTTCAAGAAAAATTCGACATGATCGCCGTCGACCTTCGAGGATTCGGCAAATCTCGTCCACCGGAAAGAAAACCGTCGGCAAATTTCTATCACCAAGACGCCGACGACGTCGCTTCTCTGATGGATTCATTGAAAATAAATAGGTATTCGGTTGCGGGTTGGTGTCTTGGCGGTAGCGTCGCACTAATACTTGCCGCAATGAGAGCTCAGTGCGTAGAAAAGCTCATGGTCTGGGGCGCTCTGCCTTACGTCGATCAAGCGTTCATCGACAAGACTGCTGCTATAGAGCACGTCTCAACGTGGAAACCGGCCACTTTGCGCCGTCTTGCCAAATTTTACCCTATCGAAGTTTCGCAGCATTTGTGGTCGACTTGGATTCGCGGTGCTCGCGTCATCCTGCGCGAGCGAAAGGGGGATATTTGCGTGAACGACTTGCCCGAAATCAAATGTCCGACGTTTGTCTTGCACGGAAGCGACGATACTCTCATTCCCGGGCATAACGCCGAGTTCATCAGGCGAAATATCTGTTCGCCTGTTCGCTACGCGGAATTCCGTGGTCCCCATAATTTTCACTTTACGTCATCGGATCGGTTCAATGCCACGATCGCTGAGTTCATGCACTGAACCTCCAAAAAAGAACGAGCATGGGTTTTTTTTGTCTGTTTTGTCTGTCTGCTGTCTGACACGCTAAACTAAACTGAGGGTCCCCCCTAATCGGTGTACCGCGAGAAATTCACAGGTGTACGGGAGAGCGAGAGAAGAAGCGCCGAAGCGCTTTGACATCGACAACTAAGAGCATGGATGCTAGAACCCTAGCATCCTAAGAGGCGTGCCACGCCATCGGTGTCGCGTCGAGACCTAACTACGCGAAAACAATACCTCTCCGCTGCTGCTGGCTCAGCCGAGTGGCCGGCCGAGTTGGGAGTCCTCCAGGCTCCAGAGATGTAGTCCGGGTAGGTCATGTGATCGGTGGTCATGTCCAATCACCATAGGAACCACGCTCAAACCAGTCCCTCATAACAGAAGATGTCGCGAGCTCAAGCCGAAAGCGTCATCAAGAGCATAATACGCGAAATCTCGCAGGAATGCTCTGGTAAAGGTCACGCCGTGTCAGAAACGCTCGTTGCCTTTATGGTGAGCCCCGAAGCAGACGATCCCTGGCTCTACTTGATGCTCCCAGGTCAAAGCTGTCGTTCTTGATCCTGATAATGGCTTTAACGTCGATCGATCGTTGACGAAAGACGACGTGCAGAAACTAATAGAGGCAAGAAACAATTTCCAGCATGCTGTAAAAATGATTTCCTCTCCTCAGATGTGCGTCGAGAAATTGATGGACACGGAGTCGCCGTCACTCGAAACAATAAAAATGCAGGTCTATTTTGACATGAATTACACCAGTAGGGGTGAGTACTTCACGCATATGAATTTATGTAATAATGATAATTGAAAAAAAACTGCGATTAGACGAGTTTCTTGAGGAGCACAAGCGCGTCCTTGAGTCTCGGCTTCAACCGGTGGTGAGAGACATCACCGATAGTCGTGCAAGAACACGGGATGAATTTGAAGGTAGCAGAAACGTTAGTCAAGCGTACGAAACATCTTCTTGTTGTCTGTAGCACTATACAGAAAAATTGTGTCGTGTGCTCTGCTAAGGTCAGGTCTTGGATCACCTACGGATATTTCTGTTGTTAGGGAAGCGACTGGTATTTAGAATTCTATTTCCTTTCTTGTTGTGCATGTTGCATGGATGTTTCCTCTACAGCTGCCTTGCAGAGCGTTTTTCCTCAAACTGAACTGGGGAATTTTCTTCATTTGACGAAACCTGACAAGGAGAAGCAGCTAAAGGAGCTGACTCAAATTATGACCGGAATTCGTCTCTTTAACCGAAATGCGGGAAAAGGCGGACAGGGAATTGACGATTGTACGATTTCTTCTGTCAATTTGACCAGAGATGCATTGCATTATTTACTGACAGTACTGGCGATTTTGAGTGAAGCAATTCCGGCTACAGAGCGAAACATTGACGTTGAACTTCACAGGACAACGCAGCTGGTGTTCAAATACACAGGTAGGTTATTATGCATGTTTGAGCCTTTGTAATTAATCCGCCATTATTTTCAGCTATTATTGAAAAAGCAACTGGCATTGGATATCGAGATGAAATACCACTGGAGTTTATAAAACAAGCTCAGATCAATTGCAGGCAACACGAAGTTTTTCTTCGTATTCTTATGGTATGGGGAAACATAAGTACCTGGGTGTGCAACTGACTCTCTATAGAATGACGTCGTTGTTTCTGCTGAGAAAGTGAGGTTGTTTGAAGCGGAGTTTCGAGAAAAGATGCAAAGTCTGAAGGAAACGGTTCAATCTAAAACAGCAGTTCCCACAGCTCATGTCTATGTAGGATGCCTAGTCACGTTTGCTTTTCTCATATCATAGTGTCTTAGCCATTGTTTGTGGATCTATCTGATCTATGGACCGGATTTCAGGATGAGATGGTCTTACTGAGCGTTCTGAGCAACATATTGGCCAACTTGGACCCATTTACGAAAGTGCGTGCGTTGGATGCTACATGTAGAGACACGCTTTTATAATCTCTGGAACAGATCCATAGTGCTAAAATGACTGACGACGTGCTGGAACCGTTACTGGCAAATGTAATAATTCTAACAGATCAAGAACGAGTGACAAAGGTAGACAAGAATGAGAGCATTCATTTCATAAGCAATTCAGCTCTTTCCTCTTTCTAGAGCATGAAAGCCAAAGATCGCATTGATCGAACAGCTTACAGAAAACTCGAATGGCACTATCCAGAAACGACGAGAGACTTCGAACATCTCCCTTTCGAATACAAGGTACACGGACACTACATTCTGAAGCAACAGGATCACCTGTTTTTGAAAGGGCTTCTGCAGTTTCTCCGTTGCTGCCTACGATCGCCTTCTCCTTCCAAGCAATCCCAACATTGGCGTCTTGAGATACAAGGAGAAGTACTACTGCTTTTCGTCTAAGGAAGCTGCTGAAAAGTTTGCCTCTAACCCTGAACTGTGAGTTGGTGGTATTGACTGGTTTGAGCTCGTGTCATAGTACCACGCTTTTAGATACATATCTGGCGTGATAGACGTGGCCAAAGCGTCACCTGAATTGATCCAGCTGCTCGAACTCCACGCTCAGTTTGCCGCCATCACTCCGTACAGTGGCGAGAGACGTTCGAAGAAACTGGTCAAGAAACCGGTGACGCGATGCGATGCCGGCGTCCAAACCGAAGTTCACCCGCTCGAAGTAAACATGGTCAAATCGTACGAGTGGAACGAATGGGAATTGAGACGCAAAGCCATAAAGCTAGTCAGTCAGCAAAGCACGGTCCAGAAGACGAAGAGATGCCTTCTTTCTTTCTTTATAGGCAAATTTACGAACAAAGGTCACTCACTCAGCGCAGACTGACCTGAGCCATCACAGACGCGACATGGAAACGCAAGTCTATCTACCAAAGTATGGATTTCCTAATACTGTAGCTCATTCACATTAGATTAATTAAAAAATGCGATTTCTTTCACAGGGAAGTGGAGATTCAAACAAAACGCGCAAAGCACACGAGCGTGCCAACGCCGTCAAGATACCTAGCAGGACTTCGCGGAGGCCCGCCCGGTCAAACGAAAATGATTGACGTCGATTTGACTATGGACGTCGATACTCACCAAATAGCGGATGACTACGAGCCCAAGAATCACTGAAAGTGTTTCTATAATATAGTGCTACAATTGGTCACGTGCATCTGTTCTACGATTTGTTTTTTATTTCAACAACGTATTGCCGAACCGATGCACATGAACACGCCGAACGTTCCTCCGCTCTGCACCATGATCTTGCCCATGTTCGAAATCAATTCTCGTCCGCGGAGGCCGTATCGCAGGGCCGTGAAGCCTCCGAATAGGGCGCCCGAAGCGAGGCCGATTGAGAAACCCATGAGACCGCCGTACTTTATCTTTTGAAAGCAGCTGACGCCTGATTGACCACCGCTGCGTCCTTGTTGAACCGGCATTTCTGCGGGAATTTCTGTAGGTTTGCGTCTAACGTGCGTTATGTGCGATGCAAAGTGTGTAACTCAATTTTCGGCGAAACTTCTATCTGACACAATCTCCTCCAGTAGGTTTCAAATAGGCTTTCATTTTGCAAAACTTATAAAAGGCTTTACACCGGAAAGGAAATGTATTCGCAATCTAATTAACGCATGACGTGATCTCATTCTCCCGGATAGAAAGAAAAATACCATGAACGGTTTGTTGTAGAAATCCCGCGATCGAAGGCGTCAGGGATGGAGCTAGAAAACATAGTAGCCAACACGGTCTACGTCAAGGCGAGACGAGGTACTTTCGCGTGCGAGGGCCCCAATTGGGGGGGAGACCGCATTCGAACAAAAAAAAAAAACCGTCAACAACTTGCCTCGCAGGAAAGAACAAAGGTCGCAGCAAAAAGTGGAAGAAAATTCTCAAATTCCCTCACATCTCCGAATGCGCCTCCTTAGCCGAAAGGATCGGTAATCGCGAAGAGAAAAAAAACCTCGAAATTCCCCGCGGTAGCGAAGCGCCTCCCTTTCCCCTCCCCGCAGAGAAATCGTACGCGAACATAGTCGAAGAGCAGCCGATAGGCAAGCGACTCTTCGTCCAATTCTGCACGCTCGACACGCGACTGGCAAAGCTCACGAAGTTCGAGGAAGAGCTTGTACGATAATTGATGAAAGGGGGTCGACCTTTGAGAGAGATGCGCCTTCTTCTAGGATCGCTTCGGCGTTCAATTCGCCGAAAATCGCCTTCGCGTCGGCGTCGAAATTTACGAGAAATTTTTAGCGTCTCAGGTGAAAATTTTCGGGGTGTTCGACGTATGTCATCCTTTTTTTTTTTTGATTTTCAGGCGCCTTTGCGGATTGAGGATATTTCTGATGAATTGGCTCAAACGGTCAATGGGGTTTTGTCCCGTGGCGGCGGCGGCGGCGGCGGCGAAGGCGGCGAAGGCATCGGAAGAGATCTGTTCGACGAATGCCGAAAGTACGGAAGAAGGGTTTTCGTCCTTTTTCACCGTAACACGCGAGTGCAATGGCAAACTCTCTATTTTAGAATTACTCGCGATTGTCTGTCGGGAAAACCCTTTGGAGACTTTTTGGACAGTATGTACTTCTCGCGCTTTCTTCAGTGGAAGCATTTGGAAAGGTACTTTGTTCAATAAACGCTTCCTATATAAATACCAGTCGAATAAACGTAACACGTAAGGATGTAGTGTTATTGCAGTACTGATTTTTTTTTCTGCTCTCCAGACGTCCCGTTAATAAGCATTACTTCCGGCATTATCGCGTCTTGGGAAAGGGCGGATTTGGCGAGGTCAGTCGGACAGGAAGAAGGACTAGAATTGACTTGGATCTCTCTCTCTCTCTCTCTCTCTCTCCCTGTTGAAGGTCTGCGCTGTACAGAGTCGATGTACAGGGAAAATGTACGCAATGAAAAAACTGGAGAAGAAGAGAGTAAAAAAGCGCAAAGGCGAATCGATGGCGCTGAACGAGAAGCAGATCCTTGAAAAAGTGCACAGTCAATTTGTTGTAAGGAATTATCCTATATATCATCCACCACGAAAGAGAGGTTGTCTTAATACGAAGGTGAGCCTTGCGTATGCGTACGAAATGAAAGACGCTCTCTGCATGGTTTTGACTCTCATGAACGGCGGCGATCTCAAATTTCACATACACCACATGAGAGCGAGTGCCGGCTTCGAAGAGCATCGAGCTCTTTTTTACGCCGCCGAGATTGCCTGCGGGTTGCGCGATCTTCACGCGGCGGGAATTGTATACAGGTGACTTTACAGCCAACGCGTATCTTTGTGTGTCATTTTTTTTCTCCTTCTCCCTAGGGATTTGAAACCTGAGAATATATTACTTGATGATTACGGTTTGTCTGTGGACGCTAGTCGTATCTCCTTCTTAGTGAATCTTGGTTTTCAGGTCACGTAAGGATATCAGATCTTGGTCTCGCTATCCAAATCAAGCCCGGAGAATCTGTGAGGGGTAGGGTGGGAACTGTCGGCTATATGGGTAAGTCTGTAGAAAAAAGATTAGTAGTAGCGCTTTTTGGGTGAGACTGGATATGAAAATAGCTCCAGAAGTCGTGAAAAACGAGCGCTACACGTTTTCGCCGGACTGGTGGAGCCTCGGCTGTCTGGTCTATGAAATGATACAGGGCAAAGTACGTGCGAGCGACGGGGGGGTCCGAGTTCTCTTTAGCGACGATTTACGCGCTAGGGTCCATTTCGGGCTAGAAAGGAAAAAGTGACAAGAGACGAAGTGGAGCGTCGCGTCAAAGAAGATAAGGAAGTCTACACGTCTAAATTTAGCAAAGCAGCGCGCGAGTTCTGCATGGGGGTAGGGACAGAGTCCATTGCTTTGGTTTGCTCTATGTTTGCTCTATGTTTGCTCCCTCGCAGCTGCTCGTAAAGAATCCGGCATCTCGTCTTGGCTGCTGTGGCGGAAAATTCGAAGATATCAAGTCAAAGGCTTTTTTTCAATCGATCAATTGGCCCCACCTTGAAGCTGGAATGAGCGATCCGCCCTTTGTTCCAGATGTAGGGCGATTGCGTGATTATTATTTTAGGATATGAAGGTCTTTGTTATTTTGAAGGAGGATGCCGTTTATGCCAAAGACGTGCTCGATATCGAGCAATTTTCCACGGTGAGAGGTGTCACAATCGAAGAGTCCGATGGCGAATTTTACAGAAAATTTGCTACCGGGGCGACGGTGAAACCCTGGATGAACGAGATGATTGAAATGGGAGTTTTTGACGAGTTGAACGTGTTTGGTCCCGACGGAAAGCCGTCCGATGATCTCATCGATCCTCCACCCGAGCGAGAGAGGCGCGGTTTTTTTAGCCGACTCTTTGGGAGGCGGGTAAGCAGGGAGACTTTGTATAGGCGCGCTCGTTTGAGGTCGTCTTTGTCTTTTTTTAGAGGAGTGGGACGAGCTAAGGGCAGGTGATCCAACGCCAAGCGCTCTCTCTGCTCTCTGTCTCTCTGTACAGGGCAGTCGAATGCCTGCTTTAGTTTCTGAAACCATTCCTAGTTCTACTTTTACTTCAGCGTTCATTGTGCATTATTATTATTAATAATTAATTTTCTTTTAAACTGTCATCATGTTGGGTCTTTTCGTTTTAGGTTGGAAGGTATCAAGTATCTCCTTTTTTATTTTGCATGCACTTTGCCACCTGTACGAGAAGTAGACGGTCGATACCGTGGGTGTACATAAATTGCGCAATGCGAATATTTCTTATTGGTCACGTGCTGAGTGACGACGCCCCGACGCTCCTTATATGATAACTTCCCTGTATCCCGTAGTCTATGGTCCATTGGGGAAAGAAGTGATGCGTCGCGACTATTTTCGTGGCTTTCACTTATCCACCTGGATTTTCCTGTGTTGTCTCGTACCGTTTGACGTTTCAGAATCGTCCGATGTCGTCTGCGCGTCGCGGCATTGCTATCGAGGCGCTTTGTCAACGAATTCGACGTGTCTCTGTTCGCTGGGATGGACGGGACCGTGTTGCGATCAGTGCGGCGGCCGAATAAAGTCAGCCGGGGCATCCGAAAAGCGATATATCGAATCGGGAACGTTTGTTTCTGACAGGATACACGCAAACGAGAGCGGATTTCTGCTCGACGGTCCAGGCGACTACGACGAGCAGAAGAAATGCTCTTGGATCATCGAAACCGAAAGGTAAAGCGCCAGCGCCGAAGCATGTACGTCATTCGCGTAAAATAAAAGTGCGCGGTTGTGAGCTTTATTCTTTGCCAAAAATAAAATTGGCGAATAGAGCTGCTATTTGTCAAGTCAACACCTTTTTTTATTATTATTTCAGAGCGAATGGGTCGATAGCACTTCGTTTGAATGACTTTGCTATTGAATGCAATTGGGACCGCCTTTACATTTTTGACGGGGACTCCGTTAACGCTCCGTTAATCGCTTCACTCAGGTTTCACAGGCGTCAAATTCATCTTCTTCAATTGATAATATTTTTTTGTTTGTGTAGTGGATCTCTGCACTCAACCAATACGACGAGTTCTTCTGATGAAAATTGTTCTGGGCGCGAATTTCTTGCAACGTCTGGATCGGCTCTTCTCTATTTCTATAGCGACGTTCTCGTAACATTGTCCGGTTTTAATATTACGTACAGGTGAGTCAGTCTGATGAAGCTCTTGGAGCCTTTCTTTTATTGTAACTAAGGATTTGTCCTGGCGACTGCGACGGAGACTACAATTCTACTTCCCTTGTTTCTTCGGAAGTGTGTACAGGAAATTGTAGCCACGGCGTTTGGAGCGAATCGGTGCAATTGGATACACTGGGTCGAGCTTCGCATTCATCCGCAATATATAATAATTCGCTTTGGATCTTGGGAGGATACGTTTTTGAGCCGACGGATCCGAATCAACTCTTCATCCGGTAACGTTATTCTGAAAAAAGGCTATATCTTTTGAGTTTCTCTTATAGCTGGAGTTTGGTGGACGGGTTCTTGTCTACGGTTCCTTTCAATTTGTCTCTGCCTCATCCGGACTACCGTTACGGTCACTCAGCCGTCTTCTATGATAATTTCATGTACGTTTTCGGTGGAAGCATCAATAGTCGGCCCACCGACGAACTTTGGAAGTACGACGCGGAAATCTCCGAATGGACTTTTCTTATTCCTCGCGAAACCAACGACTCGTCGCCGTTGATAAACGTAACCGGTCACACGGCAACACTAGTCGAAAATAAGATGATCGTCATTTTTGGCCTGAGCCTGCAATTCGGCTTCGTCGACGCAGTTCAAGAATATAACCTAGGTGAGTAAAAATAAGTGATATGAAAGCGTTACGATCCCTTTGTGTAGATACAAACGTCTGGATTCATGTTAAAACCAATGGCGCTCGAGTGACGGGTTCGATGGGGCACTCGAGCGTCTACAACAGTCGCGACGGTTTGATCTACGTTTACGGCGGATACCGAGCGAGCAACTCAAACGTCGGAGCCACGTCGAATGAATTGTTTGCCTACGATCCTAATCAGCGTCTCTGGTGAACGAGAAATGGATTAAATAATTAAATAATAATTTGACTTTTTTTAGGTTGTCGCTTGGGCGAAGCGATTCGGCTCGATACTTGCACACGGGCGTCATGCTCGGGCGCGTGATGATTATCTTCGGTGGAAACAAGGGCGAGACTCTCTGTTCGACTCCGTCGTGTTACGCGGACACCCTACTTCTATACGACACGAGTGAGACAGAGAGAGGGCAACGTTTAAGCGCTGCTTGACTTTTTTTGCTTAGTGTGTAGATCGTGGAAAGATGTTCCTTTGTTGTTGCGCGAGAGGTACGGACATTCGGCATTCGTCTATAACGACACGATGCACGTATTTGGGGGATTCGATGGAGTTACGCTCAAGGACCTGTTTCAGTATCGATCTGAAGGTATTTTAAATTATATATATCTGCTGACCTCCCGATATATTTTTTTCGTTTTCTCAGTTGAATGTGGATTTTTGAGTGAAGGCGAGTGCAAGGCTACGACTGGCGGCGGCGACGAGAGCTGCGTCTGGAATTCCCTTCTCTCCGCCTGCCTCGAGGACTCCAGTATCTGCCATAGCAATTCTGCGCCGCCCAACTGTCAGCGTTTGCGCGGCTGCAGCGATTGCTTGGCAAACGTTCAGTGCCATTGGTGCGAATCAAAGGGTCTGTGTTTGGAACGGAACTCGTCGGACTCGGCGAATTCCTGCAATAGAAAGGTGAGCAAATACGAAGTCGCTTGCACATATTTGATATAATCATCCGATTTAGACGACTAATCAAAGTCTCTGCACAGCAGAGTTTCCCCCAGTAAACAGCTCTACTACTCAATGCGTCTACGGATCCAGACGTACGTGTAGAATAGAAAGCTCCGAAAGTTTTTGAGCGTTTCTTCCTCTCTGTAGGATCTTGTAGTGTTGTCTGTCCCGCAGCGAGTACGTGTAGCGAATGTTCGCGCTCTGGACTTGGACTGACGTGCATCTGGTGCCCTTCGCGAAAACTGTGCACCGGTGGAAACCTTCACGTTCCTACGTTTCCATATGGGCAGTGCTACGACTGGATAGCCAGTGGAAGCAGAGAGTGCGCAGGTTCACATTTAATACCTGCACACCGTCGATTTTCACGTTGTCTCGTGCTTAGACTCTTGCGAGGATTACAAGTCGTGTTCTGATTGCCTGTCCGACGTATCCTGTGGCTGGTGCGACGACCGCTCGATGACGGGTAGCGGAAGTTGTCGATACGGAGGAAGCCGCGGCTCGATTCCACCACCTTCTGCCGATAAATTCACCTTGCCTTCCTATTCGTTTCTCCTTCCAGACGTCGTTCCAACGTCACCTACATCGACACCGAACGTTACCGTGAACGGAACCGCTTCTACTATGGTTCCGGCGTCGATAGCCGCTACTGAACCTGCAAACGAGACGGTGTATCAGCCTTGTCTCAGTGAAAATTGGATTTATTTTACGTCTGCTTGTCCTGGTAAGTAGCTAAGGCTTTGCATGTGAATCGTCGACTGTTTTTTTTTTGTTGTAGCGTGTCAATGCAACGGTCACGCAACCTGTGACAATCAGTCTCGGTGCGTCAATTGCACTGGGAATACGACGGGTAAATATATGCGGTTGATTTTTTGATAGTCTGCTGGGATTTTTTTCTTTTTTGAGGTATTCGCTGCGAAATGTGCGAGGCCTTTTTCTACGGCGATGCGAGAAACGGCGGAAAATGCGAACGTGTGAAGTTCTACTGGCAACACCTTTTTTAAACGTATTTGTTGTACTAGGATGCGAATGCAACGGCAAAGGAGACACGTGCCATCATCGCACTGGCTTCTGCGACTGTAATTCGCTCGGTCTTGCCGGAAAAACTTGCGATCGGTGTGAACACAGCAGACTCTCTCTCTTTTGACGCGTTTAAAAGTCATTTTATTTTAGCTGTCTATCGACGTCACTGAGCTTGGCTTTCAAGCGAGGCTTCTGCTATTGTACGTTTTTCTTTTCAACTAGGGCGTATTTTTATCTTTTTTTTCAGACGATTTAAGTCAGGATCGTAAATATGTTTTTGAAATTCCGGCCAATGCTCCTTTCAGATCGGCGTATTTTAATCGAAAAATATCCGTAAGTTCACGAGGGGTATGCATCGAATGTTTGTCATTATAATTAGAGAATTGGCATAGCATCTAATATTATTTTGTGATGTTTTAGTCCTCGTCTCTTCGTTTTGTTTTCGAAAACAAGACCAGCGAACTTGCAGTCGTCAGCATCTTTTACTCCGATCGAGGTGAAAGGAGGTATCAAGTGGCTAGAGAGGTCAACGTGACTTGCATTGTTTAGACAATCCTGACTCAGCTACGCTCATTGAAAGATGGAATACGACGAACTCAATCAGTCGAAGATTAAACTCGAACGACATCAAAAACATCACCGACAAGTCCTACGTGTACGTTCGAGTCGAAAGTTTCACCCTGCCATATTCCTTTGAAGTATAATTAGTATACATAAGCGAGTTATACTTTAGTCTTTACCCTTTACATATACAGATCGGACTAGCGGTGCCTACTACCTCTTTGGCTCTGGCCGACTTTTTCTTGAGTTTTTTTGGGTGCGTTTGAAACGTTTTGGCCGGTATGGCAATCACTAAATGAGAATGATTTAGCTGCTTTTTCGCTCTGCTGCTTTTGGCTGCCTTGGTGTACAAAATCAGAGGAAAATACAATCGACACGTTGCGAGAAGAGTAAGTGACAGCTGATGGGAACTAAATCTGCCAACGTGCTTACTTTAGGAACGAGAGGTCGAGTTGGAAATGATGGCCAAGAGGCCTTTTGGCAAAATCAAACTGCTGCTAAACGAGCAAACTTCGAATGTGATACTTTTGCGTGTGCAGCTGTTTCTTCTTCACTTATATCTTTCTCTTCTGTTTAGGTGTATCCTATTTGTAGGGAAACTTGTAAAATGGGCTCTCCTACTCCTGCTGTTTGTTCGTTTTTGATTGAGCTGCCTCTTGAAGAAGACGGAAAACCTGCGACTGGGCAATCGGTTCTGTGCATTGGATCGACTCTCATGTGGAAGGGGAACAAGCATCATCGATCCAATGGGACGTCAACTCCAAGCAAGCCGCAGGAAAAGGAGTCTCTAGACGTATAGTAGCACTTATATAATTTTTTTTATTCTGTGACTGTTTAGTAATCATCGATAGCATCAATTATGTTTGCGGTAATATTTTTAGACATTTAAATTCTGTGGCTAACGCGCTCTAAGCGTTTGCGAAAGAAGAGAAGGGTGGTGTTTTTTCGTCAGAAATGGCCGATCTAGACGTGATGATGAACCAGCCTATTGTCATAGACAACGTAAGTGCGAAAGAGACCTCTCCGCGCGCTGCGCGATGCGCTTTCGCTCGTTTCGCGCCGCTCGCCAAAAATGCGAGCGAATCGAAAACAATCGACGCCATTTCTCAATCTCTCCTACTCACTCGAACGTAAATAAATCTTACGCAGGGCTCGGGCGTGATCAAAGCCGGTTTCGCCGGCGACCAGTCACCGAAATGCCGCTTTCCCGCAATGTACGCACGACTGGCACTAAATCAATCGATCAATCGATCGAATAACGTCGATTTTTTTGCAGGGTGGGTCGACCGAAGCACATGAAGGTCATGGCTGGCGGTATTGACGAAACTCTGTTCGTTGGACATAAAGCCGAGGTATGATTGACGTCTGGAGTACGTTTGAATTGTTAATTGGAATAAATTAAATTTGCACGTTACTAAGACAGCTAGGTAATTGAATTAGTCGCTTGATTTCTATAGGAACATCGCGGGCTCCTGAAATTGAATTATCCGATGGAGGTTTTTGACTGAACTTCGTTTTTTGTTTAATTAATTAGAGGTGTTTACTTTAGCACGGGATTATTAATGATTGGGCCGACATGGAACAGATTTGGCATCACGTTTTCTCCAAAGATCAGCTCAATCTCGTCAATTCTGAAGGAGAGGTAATTTGAGAAGAATCCTCCCACAAAAAAGGAAATGCACTCTCTCTCTTTCTAATAGCATCCTATTTTATTGACTGAAGCGCCGCTAAATCCCAGGCCAAACCGAGAAAAAGCAGCTGAGGTGACTCAGTAGTACATTTGCATCATTCTCCATGAGAACATCATCACCTACATTGTTTAGGTCTTCTTTGAGTCCTTCAATGTTCCTGCGCTCTACATTTCAATTCAAGCAGTTCTGAGCTTGTAAGGCAGTCGTTGCACATCGTGTCTCTAAATATTAGTATACCCCTCTTTCTTTTACACAAAGATATGCAGCCGGTCGAACAACGGGCGTTGTATTGGACTCCGGCGACGGCGTGACTCATGCCGTTCCAATGTACGAAGGATTTGCCATGCCGCACGCCATTCAACGCATGGACGTCGCTGGAAGGCAAAACATCAATAGCATTATTAGATTCCGTAGTCGAAGAGGAGGACTTCTTGATCTAGAGATGTCACAAACTATTTGCGATTGCTACTCAGAAAGGAAGGATACAATTTCAAGACGTCGTCGGAATTTGAAGTGGTGAAGACGATCAAAGAGGTGCTTAGAATTAAAAGCTCTGCGTGGTGTCGAATTGTGTTTTTTTTTAGAAACTCTGCTATCTCGCTTTGAATCCGACTAAGGAAGAAACGCAGCAGTCGGCAGATCTCGAGAAAATGAAGTATCAGCTTCCTGATGGATCAGAAATAACGGTAGGAATTAACTGAGAGTTGGGTACTAAAAATCAATTTTCTTCTTAGGTTGGCCTTTCCCGTTTTCGCGCACCGGAAGTCCTGTTCTGTCCTGATCTCATTGGCGAAGAGGCAGAGGGATTACACAAGGTTCTGTAGAGTCAGAAGAAGGCCGACGCTTTTTAAGTCATGCATACACGTATATAGGTCTTGGGCTATTCCATCCAAAAAGCGGATTTGGACCTTCGAAAGTTATTGTATTCCAATATCGTTCTCGCTGGAGGATCAACTTTGTTCAAAGGTGAGAGTCAACAACTGCGACATGTAAGTATAAACTGGAAATTTGCGTAGGATTTGGGGATCGTTTGCTGAGTGAAGTCAAACGTGACGCTCCCAAGGATATCAAGATTAGGGTATTAGAATATAACCGTTCACGTGATAGCTGGAAGAGTGTGTTTGCAGATCTCAGCCCCTCCAGAGAGATTATATTCTACGTGGATTGGGTAAAGGAATGCGTTCTTCTGCATGAATTTTTAAATATTTTTTCTAGCGGGTCAATATTGGCTTCTCTGGATACTTTTAAGAAAATGTGGATCTCCAAGCGCGAATACGACGAAGAAGGCGTTAAAGCTATTCACAGGAAAACTTTCAGCTGAGCCGCTTTTTTTGTTTTACGTTGTAGGGAATTAATCAATATCACGGTGTGCAAAAATGAAGTTGATATCAGCTCTGACGTCATCGAGCTTCCTTTGTTCTGTTTCGCGTTTCGCGCTACATAGGTGGATTTTCGTGATGGTGAGGCCGTGCTTCGTCGCAAGCGCGTGTTTATATTGCGCCGCCACGTCCGTTTTCTTCGTCGTAGGCGGCTCGCAAAGCTGGAAAGAAGAATCCGAAGAAAAGGGCGCAACGCGCCACGTCGAACGTCTTCGCCATGTTCGACCAGTCTCAGATACAGGAATTCAAAGAGGTAGGCCGCCCGCGAGATCGACTCGAAGAGAAAAAAGCACGTTTCCTTATCGGGGGCCCTTCCGGGCTTCTCCTTCACAATCGCAGGCATTCAACATGATCGATCAAAATCGCGACGGCTTTATCGACAAAGAAGACCTGAAAGACATGATGGCATCGCTGGGTAAGTCCGTCGCCGCGTAACGCGATCAGTTCCGGCATTCGAAATATTTCTCCTCCCCAAGGACGCGACTACAGCGACTCGTTCTACGACAACATGATGTCGGAGAGTTCGGGACCGTTGAATTTCACCATGTTTCTGACGATATTCGGTGAAAAATTGAATGGTATGCAAAGCAGTTGAGTAGGCGTGCCTTAGAAAAATACTTTTATATGATAGGAACGGATCCAGAAGACGTGATTAGAAATGCCTTCGCTTGCTTCGACGAAGACGGAACGGGATATATACAGGAAGACAGGTAACTGCTGCACATTAGTAGTATACGTTCACATATTGAATTTTTTTTTTTTGGTGTCAAGGCTTCGCGATCTTTTGGTTTCCATGGGCGACCGATTCACCGAAGACGAAGTGGACGAGATGTTTCGCGAGGCGCCCGTAGACGCTCAAGGCCGTTTCGACTACAACGCATTCACTCGAGTTCTCAAACACGGCACCAAAGACGAATGAGAGAGAGAGGGGGGGAGGGCCCAAAAGGAAACCCACTTTTTTTTTGTTCGGTTAGCTAAGATATGCGTACGTGTGAATTTAGTATTAGCCACCGTGCAGTGTCGATATAAAAACGATTTTGTCGTCGTTATTGATTTCGTATTTCGTCTGTCCTAGCAATTCCCAATCGGTGTCGTTGATGAGAACGAGAATGCCGGGCCGAACGGTGTCCTCTTGGACGAACAGTTCGGGTCGTTCCTGAAGGAGATTATCGCGTAGCCAGACGAGCAAAGCGCCGACGTTCCACGGCGTTTCGCGAGCAGGAAGGCGGATTTCGTGGCTTTTTACTTTGCCAAATAGGAGTTCGGCGCCGCCGCTGCAGAATAGCGTCAAAATTTGTCGCAGGCACTCTCGTAAATCAACCTGAATTCGACGATAATGGTTCGTTCGCTCATGAATAGAATTCACGTCCGGGCCTTTGAAATCCCGGAGAAGTTTCTTCAAGCGTTTTTCGCTATGGCTACGTCGAATCCGGTCGCGAAACTGTCTCGAGGCGACTGGAAGAAGGCGAAAGAACTCGAAGAGGCGCGCAAGGCGGGAACAGCGCCGGCAGAAGTCGACGAAGAAGGAAAGTAGGGATACGGCAAGAATCCCCGGATAAAAGTCTAACTTTCTCCTTCGCGAAAAAGGGATATCAATCCTCACATACCTCAGTACATTCGCGAGGCGCCGTGGTACGTCAACTCGGGACGGTAAGATCGTAGACATTGTTTTTCGAGAGAAAAAGTGATGTTTATATCAACAGACCATCGTTGAAACATCAGCGACCTCAGGAGAAGGAGCAGTCGCTTGCAAAAATTGGCGAATGGTTCTATCGCGGACAAAAAGCTGTAAGAATGAATTTAGACTTTTTGAAATTTGAAATTGGACTGTGTTGAATGTAAGGGACCCGCTGCGACGAAATTTCGAAAGGGGGCATGCGAGAATTGCGGTGCGATGACGCACAAGAAAAAAGACTGCATGGAGGTGGCAGGGATAAAATTATTTATTAGTAAGCGCTCCCAATTTTTTTATTAGCGGCCTCGAAAATTGGGAGCAAGATTTACCGGAAAAGATATCATGGAAGACGAGGTTCTTCAACCGGACATTGAACTGAGTTTTGACGGCAAACGAGACAGGTGACGTGAATCATAATTGGACGAAATTGATTTGTGAAGACTTTGACCTTAGATGGAATGGTTATGATCCTCAAGAGCATCAAAAAATTGTGGAGGAGTACGTGAAAATGGAAGAGGTAGGACTTTGATGGACGTTTTTGCTCTCCTTCTAATTGAATTCTTCCAGGCGAAAAAGCATATCAAAGTGAAGAAACTGAACGCCGAGTTTTCTGACTCAAAGATTGCCGATAAGACGGACGACGTCACTAAGGACGGGGAAGAGAGCGATTCTGGAAGCGACGAGGATGAGGATAAATATGTGAATGAAATAGACATGCCAGGCACAAAATTTGATACCAAACAGTATCTCAAATCGAATAACGTAAAGTCGGGGGATATTCAATGTTTATTCTACTAGACGAATGACAGTCAGAAATCTGAGAATTCGAGAAGATACAGCCAAAGTAAAGATTGTGTTATTGACTCACGTTATGCTGCTATGAGTGAGTTTCTTAGTACTTGTACAATCTCGCTCCGAATGCGCCTCACTATGATCCCAAGACCCGATCGATGCGAGAAAATCCGTTTGAAGGAAGAGTCCCCGATCCCAATCAGTAACGACGGTTTAGTTCTCCTGATAAATAATCTAATACATAGACCATGAAGGTTAAAGTACGCCGGGGATAATTTTGTTAGACATACAGGAGACACGGTAAAAATGGCTCAAGCTCAAGGTGGGGTAGTAGATAAATAATCAATTCCGGATTCAGTTTCAGCTGTCTCCGTTGTAGTTTTTGCGTGGGAAGCCACTAATAAAGGCTCGAATGTTCACCTTCAAGCCGAGCCCACTAAACTTCAGCTGCTGCATCAGTCTTATGCAGACAAAAAGGATGACTTCAAGAAGGATCTTCAGGAGAGCATACTTGCTAAAGTACAATTAAAATAGAAAAGGAAAGGATGTTAAAAATCTCTTGTATGCTATAGTATGGTGGCGAGGAACATTTGGACGTTCCGCCCAAGGAATTGCTTCTTGCGCAATCTGTACAAAACACATAGATAATAATATAGATGGAGTCCGTTTCAAACTTTCTCTCTAGGAGAACTACATAGAGTATTCCCAATTGGGAGACGTGATTCGAGGACAGGAGAAAGCTGTTACGAAAACGAAATACGACGAGGATGTTTACATCAATAATCACACTGTAAGCGCTGCATTGGAACTATAGGGAGATAAAAAGATGCGATGTGCAATTAGGAAATATGGGGTTCATACTTCGATCTAAATGAGATGAAATGGGGGTTTGCTTGCTGTCATTCATTCGTTAAGAATTCGTATTGCGTGGGAAAAGATGGCACAACTTCTGTAAGAAAAGAACGTCTCGCTACGTCAGCTCTAATCGTTTTATTTTTAGATTCCGGTGGCTGATCTTTTGGTAAATCCGTTTCATCCGGATGAGGAGCAAGATAAAACTCAATCGTCGTTGTTGGAGGCAGGCTAAGTGGCGACAGTGCTTCTTCTATGCGCTATATTTTCTATTTGCAGCAACATCAGGCAAAGAAAAAGAAGAAGGAAAAGAAAAGGGATAAGACAACCGAGGACGAGAAGAAAAAGAAAGACAATAAACTCAAAAAAGTCAACAACGAAATGGGTAAAACTTAGAAAATTTCGCTAAGAGCGCTTTGTTTAGGCTTTGGAAGCGGAAGAGAGGCGGATACGTGGCGTGAATGAAATGATGACGATAGACGAAAGAAAGAGGCCGTACAATCAACTGGAAACGGCGTCAAAAGAGATGACAGAGGAAGAAATGGAAGCGTACTATATAAAGAGACATCGTGCGGAAGATCCAATGGCAAAATTTATTGGGGGAAACTGAGACAGGTAGGTATACACGTTTCTTATAATTAACCTTCATTGATTGTATATGCTCTACGGGACATCGTCGACGCGAGGCCACGTGCGCAAAATCCCTGCATTCCTAGTAACGCGCATCGTTACCTGCGAAGAGATCGAAAGACGCGAACGAACCGCAAGAACCCTCCTCGCATCCGCCAAACTCGCGCGTTTTCATTTGTAACGAAAAACGAACCGATCGATGGCTTCGGGAAAGGCCGAATACCAAGTGGGGGGCAAATACCGACTCGTTCGCAAAATAGGGAGTGGCAGCTTCGGCGACATCTATCTCGCCGTCAACGTGAGCAACGGAGAGGTAAGATAACGCACGAACGGGTTCCCACGTCGCGCGAACACGCGTCCTTTCGAACAGGAAATCGCCGTTAAAATGGAATCGCAGCGCGCGCGTCACCCGCAGCTTCTCTACGAGTCGAAATTGTACAAGATTCTTCACGGCGGGCCGGGAATACCGTCGATCAGGTCGAAGAGGGCGCCAACTAGGGTTCGATTTCGTCGTCATGTTTATTTTTTCTGGCAGGTGGTACGGGCAAGATAAGGATTTCAATATTCTCGTCATGGACCTGCTCGGGCCCAGTCTCGAGGATCTTTTCAACTTCTGTTCGCGTCGTTTTACCATGAAGACCGTGCTCATGCTTGCCGATCAGGTACGCGGTGACGTCAGTGCGCTGGGGTCCCACGCGGGGGTACAGCGGAACTAGAGCGTCGTTCGCTAGTAAAGGAGATGCGCGAAGATGTAGGAGGCTTTTTATCGTAGTTTTTATGTAGACGCATAGAGATTGAGAATGTTTTGAGAGGCAACAATGAGCTTTCTAAACAAAACACAAACCTAGGCAATTAGAAACGCCAATTTTTTATTATTAGTCTTTTCAGTGGGCAGCATTATCTAATTAAAATTTTTTATTAGATGGTGAGCCGAGTCGAATACGTTCACGGGAAAAATTTTATACACAGAGATATTAAGCCGGACAATTTCCTAATGGGAATCGGCAGAAACAGCAATAAGGTACGTTTTAAATTATTTCTATAGAACATTTCCTTGATTGTTGTCGCCTTAGTTGTACATCATTGACTTTGGTCTTGCCAAGAAATATCGCGATAGTCGAACACGCGCTCACATACCCTACAGAGAAGACAAGAATCTCACGGGCACAGCCCGATATGCCAGCATCAATGCTCACCTCGGAATCGAGCAGTCGTATGAAGAAATCGAGGAGATTAGTTTTTAAAAAAAATCTTATATTGATTTCTTAGGCGTCGCGACGATATGGAGTCTTTGGGCTACGTCCTCATGTACTTCAATCGTTCCAATCTCCCGTGGCAGGGACTCAAGGCAAGACAGGCGTGCTCCCCCTCTAGCTTATTCTCCTCAACGATTCCTTTTTTTAGGCTGCTACGAAGCGTCAAAAGTATGAAAAGATCAGCGAGAAGAAAATGTCGACTCCAGTCGAAGTCCTATGCAAGGTTAGATACGTTGACGACGCACGGGGTAGATTAGCATAGTGCATACGAAATCCTATACAGGGATTTCCCGCCGAGTTTTCCATGTATCTAAACTACTGCAGAGGCCTCCGATTCGAGGAGGCTCCCGACTACATGTACCTCCGCCAACTGTTCCGCATTCTATTCCGCACGCTCAATCACACGTACGACTACACGTTCGATTGGACGCTGCTCAAGCAGAAAGCGGCTCAAGTCGCCGCTTCGGGAGCGGGCGGCGAGAAGAAAGGAGACGCTGCAGCGGCGGCGGCGACGACAAGAGATAGGCCGCGAGGAGGCGTGCTGCCTGGATCTGTGAGGAAGCCAGCCGACGTGGGAGGGGGGCTGGAGACTGGAGGCGCCGCCGCCGCCGCTGCTGCCACTGGTGGGGATACCGCTGTACGAACTGATGCCGCTGTTCACGGTTCGATGATGCGTTCTGAGGACGTGACCGTGACGGCGACTGCTAAGTCGTCGCGGCTGCAGGAACAGAGTTTGAAAGATAGATCCAAGAGGAAACTCTGATTGGGGGAGTGGTTTTGCGTTTGGTGTGGTGTTTGAGGAAGTTAGAGAGAGAGCGTTTTTCTTGCGACGTAGTCTTGTACAGGTTTGAAGAGTTGATAATTATTACAGTAATGCGCGTTTCTGTGAGGTTGTACTTAAAATTAACAGTAGAGAAGAAAATTTTGTGGCCGCGTGGCTTGACGTGCGCGAACGCGCTCCCCCAAGGCTAGCGCACTCGATCCTTCCACAATGTCCGCGAAAGCTTTTCCTCGTGGCGGCGCTGGAGTTCTTACACCGCTAGAGATTCGTTCGGCCACTCTCGAGGCAGAACGAGACGTAGCCGCTCAGGTAAGAGGCAAAACTCGAGGCCGAGTCCCTTTTCGCGCTTGACATGTGCGCTCAGACACCAAAAAGGAAGAAACCAAAAAAGCGAACGCTTTCCCAAAGCAACGACGACGACGATAGTCGCGCCGCAGCGAAGCAGCCGAAACGAAGTCTAGAGACCCTTTCGTTCAAAGTTCGAAGCATCGCTTTTTATCCTCGCGATTATTCGCACGGTGTTCGCGCCTGCAGAAACTTAGCAAGGGAATGATCTTACTCGGTGCCGTGAAAGAGGTCCGAGAGTACGACGCGACGATCAGTTTGCCGCACGGTCTGAGCGGTTTCGTTCACGCCACGGACATTTCTCAGCCGTTCACGAGCAAACTCAAAGACAAATCGTCGCGAGAAGAAAACGAAGACGAAGACGAAGAAGACGAAGACGAAGAGGTTTCACTGTTTTAATTAATTAATTAATTAATTTTTTAATTATTGACGTTTTAGGGTGATGTTTTGTCTCTCGCTGACATTCTACGCGTGGGTCTCCTCGTTCGATGTTGCGTTCTCGAGTTGAAATTATCGCCGTCGAGTCACCATCGAATTCGTCTTACACTCGATCCTGTGCACGTCAATCGACGGCTCATTGGCAAGGTGTCTTTGCTTCGACCTGGTCTCGTATGTTGGAGGGGGAGATATACAGAGGGAAAGGGGAGAAATTGATTCTTTGAAGGTTTTGTCTGGATGTGTTGAGAGCGTTGAAGATCACGGCTATATTGTCTCCTTTGGGACGTCAGAGAGAAACGGGTTTCTATCTACAGCCTGTGCATCGGAGTACGTAGAGCGGTTTAATCAGAGTGAGCGCTTTCTGATTTGGGGCTACTGTGTGTTGATGCTTGTCTCTGTCTACAGGCAAATCTCTCTGTGTAGGACAAATTATCAATTGCGTTATTTTACCTTACAAGGCTTCTGAACTGAAGACTGTCCCAGTTACAATCAGCTCAAAAGAGCTGAACAAAATAACAGTGGGTGACACTATGAGTATCTATTAGTGCACGCACGCAATAAGTGTATTGTTTAGCACATCGATGGTATGGTTTCTTTTGAAATGGTCACAGCTGGAATGCTGGTAAAAGGAACTGTAACTCAAGTGAGCAAACATTTATTGTATAAATTTTATTTTTTATTAGTAATGGATTTTAGGTATCTCCTGACGGTTTGCTTGTTGAATTTCTTGACGGATTTACTGGCTCAGTTGGCTATCTTCATTTGCGTGATCAGTGTATCAATGCAGATGAATATCACGCAAATCAAAAGGTGCTCTAAGCAATAGAATCACTTTTTTTACTGTCATCTATTTCTATAGATCAAAGGCCGTATATTGTATGTGAACACCACAACGAAAATGATGGGATTGTCACTGCAGAAGAATCTCTGCGCAAACGAAGCTCACGCTTTTGGCGAAATTTCTACTGGGGCCATCCTCAAAGCCAAAATCGAGAA
The DNA here is from genome assembly GCF_947507565.1 of Oscarella lobularis. Taxonomy (NCBI): domain Eukaryota; kingdom Metazoa; phylum Porifera; class Homoscleromorpha; order Homosclerophorida; family Oscarellidae; genus Oscarella; species Oscarella lobularis. The sequence goes on along the minus strand of NC_089177.1, from coordinate 644,468 downwards.
AGTCGATCCTCATCTCGGACTAGTCGTTCAAGTGGATTCTAACCAAAGAGGATTCGTTCATGTAAGGCAATATTCTAATAAGCCCAACGCTTCCTTTGCATCATTTTGTCGTGCCTTTAGATAGGAAGAATTTCCGACAGTCACATCGACAAGATTCAAGGGAAAAAATACAAAGTGGGCACCGTGCACGATAGCAGGGTGCTTGGCTTCAATACTTTGGATGGCGTAGTCACTCTATCAATGCAGAGGTCAGACGGAGTTTCTATAGAGCGTGAGATGCGCCAACACTCTTGTGATACAGATCAGTACTGGAACTGCCTTTCATTCTCTATGATGATATCAAAATTGCGTCAATAGTAACGGTAAGAAGAGACGGCATTAGTCGTGTGAAGAAGATTTAGGTAAATATTTACCAGGGCACCGTTTTGTCCGTCGAGTCGTTCGGCGTTCGAGTCTCTATTTCCGAGCATATTCGAGGACTCATTCCGTCGATGCACTTAGCCGATGTCCATCTGAAGCATCCCGAACGAAAATTCAAAGAGGGAAAGAAAATCGAATGTCGAGTGCGTAATACCAAGGTCGAGTCGTCGTTTTGCGTCGCTTCATTTTTTTTTGTCTTGGAAAGGTTTTGGAAGTGAAACCGAGATGTCACAAGCTTCTTCTCACGCACAAGAAGACGCTCGTGAAATCGTCTCTACCTCCTCTCTGCAACAAGGAGGACGCATTCGAAGGGGCTTTCTACCACGGAGTGATTGTCTCGGTCAGACATTACGGTTGCATTGTTGCCTTTTACGGTGACGTCAAAGGTCTCATACACAAAACCGAACTCAGGTGATTTTTCTTCTTTCTTCTCGACGACGACGACTCGAACCGTTCTGCGCGTTTTTTCTTCTCAAGCTTTCACGTCATCGACGATCCTGTCAGCTGTTTTCGTGTCGGTCAAGTCGTTCAATGCCGAGTCATATCGACTAGTCACGGGAAACTTCGATTTTCTCTAAGGGTGAGAGAACGCTGTGACCATTCTCTGCCGCGAGTTTCCCCTACACGATGCCTTTTGAGATAGAAGCTCTCCCTTCTACTGCGTATATAGTAATTGTAACGCTTTGGCTAAAAAGTCTATCAGATCTTTGATTTCCTTAGGAATTGTCAAAGTCAACGTCAGATAGCAGCAAGGTCAGTAGTCGCGCTGTTTTCTGCTACAGTGTGTGACATATTTCGCGTAGGAAATTTTGGACGAAACTCCTATTGGCACGGTAAGGGGCGGGTCGCCTGTTATAATCACGTTTTGTCATATGATGCAATACACATAAAATACACATGTTAGACTTCTGAGTAAGTTGTGAATGACACTTTCTATCTGATGACTCGACGTTTTACAGACTCGGGGTTACAGACGAAGCGTTATTCTGACATCTCTTTGGTGTTGTTCTAGTTGGTGCAAGTTTGTCCCAGCGGCGTGTCTGACAAGGGACTCACTGTCGACATTTTGCCTCACAAAACGACGGCTTTCATTCCTATGCATCATCTGTCGGACCATTTGGATCACTGTCATCATCTTCTCACCGCCTACTCCAAGTTTCTCAGTGACGGAAAGGAACAGAGACTCGATGGGATAATCATCTGTCAAGACCAAACTTACCTCAAAGTAGGCAATCTGGCCACGCTCTCACAGTTCGTCGCTCACGCACTTCGTGTTTTAGACTGTTTCTTTGAAACCGAGCCTCTTGACAGAGAATGCCATTGATCAAGCAAAACTTGACTTCGATGATTTGGAAGTCAGTTTGAACTAATACATCTTTTTTGGTGTCTTCTCAATGACTTCTAGGTCGGCACTGTCATGCCAGGGTGGATTCATCAAATTATGCCGTATGGAGCCTTTCTTCGATTTTCCAGCGGTTTAGTTGGACTTGCTCCTATCAAGGTAAAATTATATTGTTGTTAGTTCAAAGTCTGTTCACTCTACTCCTAGTACTTGGCTGACAAATTCGTCACGTCATCGAATGACGTCTGCCGATTGGGTCAATCGTTCTATTGCAAGGCAAATTGCGAACGCAAGCCTATGTCACCTTTTCTCACGCATTTTTCCTTTCCTGTGTGCAGGTGGTCGAAGTTGACAAGGTGAAACGTCGTTTTCTGCTCTCCCTTCGCCTATCCGACTTGCAAGAAGGAAAATTGAATCGGAAATTCTTGTCCGGTGTTGACCTTTTACGGTCATTTCTAAGCGAGAAACGCGTAATCAACAAACACCTTTTACAACAAGAAAAAAGTCAGTACACTACCTTCTAGAAGATTCAACTTTGGTAGTAAATAGCATTTAGGCATCGTCTCGTCTCTACTATCATTGGCAGCCGGATCAGTTATAGAGGGAAAAGTAAGCTTACAATATGAAATTGCGAATTGAACGACGTTTTTTGGTACAAAGGTAGGTGAAAAATCTAATCTGGGACTTTTTCTTAAAGTGAGGGGCCATCCCTTCAAGACATTTGTCCCTCCTGGCCATTATAACGGTACAGATTTTCTTGCTATATATTTCTCATAACGGTATCTGTGCGTGTTCTAGACGGTATGAAACGTGGCGAAAGCGTCGTCGGAGTAGTTTTGGACTACGACGTGATGAAAAATTTGGTCTATGTAAGCCTGAAAGAGGACCTCGTAGAGAGCAGAGAAGTTCAGTACAAACAGGTCAGTTACAGCGACATACTCTGCTCATAATTCTTCTATTGGAGCTCGTTTAGGAATTGGCTGCTAGCGAGTTCGTTGAAGTGCGCGTCGAATTGGTCAACCCTGACTATCTTGTCGTTTCTCTACCGCGAATGAATCGCCTATTAGCCGTTGCTCCAACTCGACTTGTATACGCACAAGACAGTATCAAAATGTTTGTATGGTGGCTTATTTTTTTTTGCTAGCATCTCAATGCTTCCGCGCGAAAGCAATACGCCGTCGGTCAAACCGTGGGCGCCGAAGTGGCCTGGTAACGCCTTTAGAGAGTAGATGGAAGCCACGTTTGACTTCTTGCCTTAGTCCTGTTAATAGCAGTGAAGAAACGGACGTTACGCGTCTTTCTATCGTTCTTCTTGACGATAGGACGATGTCTAAGTCAAAGCCGAATTTGCCCATAGGGACTTTAGTTCGTGCAGTGTAAGCAATGAAAATTATGAAGTACAGTAGGTATAGGATTTTCTTCTCAGGATCAAGTCTGTTCATCAGCTGCAGCTCAATGTCTCATTGGGCGATCGTTGGCACGGGAGGGTGCACGCCACAGAATTATCTGATAATCTGTTGACGGTGGGTGACTGTGAATTGCTTGGATTTCCTAGCAAGCTCAAAGTCTTCATTGGGCAGGAAAGTAAGCCACTCGAAAGTTTTAAGGAAGGGCAAGAGGTGGAGGGCGTTGTCATTGGCTTCAGGCAGTCGAGGACTAATCAGTATGTCGTTTATACAGTATTTTTTTCACACCTAGTTTTGCCTTCTCAGATCACTTGCTATTACGCAGAAAAATCTTCAGCACACTGTCGCAGAAGTGTCTCTGAGGCAAAGGTGCGTTGATTTGAATATCAGTTGGTCGTTAAGCACTCAATCTCGCGTTTTGGTTAGCTTGATTGCCTTGGCAAGGAGAAACGCTCTGGCTGAGATAGAGCTTCTCGTAGCCAAGGATTACGTAGAAACGGCGAAGAAAGGCGATACCGTTACTGGCATTGTGAGTCAGGTAATAGGACGGCATATGTACAAACGTTAGGATACCGAGAAGAGTTGTACTGTTGTTTAGGTTCAAAAATCACATCTCCTCGTGCTCTTGACGCCTTCTGTGAAGGGAAAAGTTCATTGTCTCGACTCTTCACTGGATCCTGAGGCAATCCACGGCCACATCTTTCTGATTTAGAAGAGTTAGGGTTCCCTATTACTCTGTAGGTCGTTGCTTCTCCGACGTCTCATTTCAGCATTGGACAAGCGTTATCACTAGAGGTTCTAAATGTCAATCGAACGCAAGAATTCGTGGAACTTTCGGAAACAGGTGTGAAAAAGGCAGCCGCGGTGAAAAAATGTTTTCGCGTGACTTGGTTTGTAGGTTCTGTTTCATGTCAGCCAGGTAGAGTGACGGTTTGTCGATTCGGCAAAGAAGTGACCGGGAAAGGAATCTGTGTCCAACTTCCATGCAGAAATGTTGGCTTTCTGGCGCTGACTGACATCTGTGACGAATATCCAGAAAAACCCTTTGAGCAGATTCTCGAGGGCTCATTTGCTAGGTAAAATGTAGCTGTCGCAAAGATGCCTGTCTCAATAATTTTGACGCACGTTAGATGTTACTTGCTATCAGTTGATGACCGGGGTCATTTTGACGTATCATTGAGAAAATCTCGAGTGGATCCCAGCGAAAAGTCAATTGTAGTCGACAGAGAAATTTGTTCCACTTTAGAAATTGAAGTGGGAAATATTGTTCGAGGCTATGTTTCTACTGTAGCAGAAAAGGCCGGCGTGTTCATCAGGTACAGTAAAGCGTCGTAGCGAGCTATTCTATTCAATTGTTATAGGATTGGGAGAAATTTGACTGGTCGGGTCAAGATTACCAACTTGTTTGACGGTTTCGTGAAGAAATGGACAGAAAAGTTTCATTTGGGGCAGTTGGTTACAGCTAAAGTATTGAGGTAAGCGTTCGCGAGATCTGCTTTGGATTTTTATATGACTGCGTGTCAAGTATTGACGAGTCAACGGGACACGTCGAATTTTCTCTCAAAATATCGCACGTGAACCCGACAGAAGCGGCTAAACGAAGCAGCGGGTCTAAGGAAGAGAGCTTATCTAAACGATACAAGACAGAAGAGGACGAGGACTCAAATATTTTGGAAAATGGTTCTACCTCTGAAGAAAGCGAGGAGGACGAGGAGGACGAGGAAGAAGACGAAGAAAATCAAGCTTCTTTGAAAGTACTTTCATAGTTTAGGACCGCACAACCGATATTGCATTTCCGTTGCAGTTATCAGACCCGTTCAATTGGAAGATCCCATCCAAGTCCAGTGAAGAAGAGAACGCTGATGTCAACGCAACTCCCGCATCAGAGAGTACAAATGTAAGTTTAAATCCAAGACGACGTAGTCCTACACAATAGTGCACTGCTCAGGCAACTACAAGAAAAGCCACCAAAAGACAAGTTCGAGCCGAACGAATCGCTGACGAACGCAACGTCTTCATGGTACAGTAGGGGATCGATCTTAGGGGACTCTTTTCCGCCTCCAAGCATGAGACCCTGTGCTAAGCGTAGCTCTAGACTTCAGGGGTTTCCAAGTCCATCACCTATGTATGGTTATTGATTTTTTTCAGAAAGAACACGCTTTGATGGACGACACGTTGACTCCTCAATCGGCAGACGACTTTGATCGCCGCCTGGCTTCGAATCCTAGCAGTTCCGTTTTGTGGCTCCAGTACATGGCCCACTACACGCACGTAGCCGAGTTCGACAAGGCGAGAGCCGTCGCTCAGCGCGCTCTGAAAATGATACCCTTTCACGAGGAAGCAGAGAAGTTGAACATTTGGACGGGACTAATGAACTTGGAGAATCTGTATGGAACGGAAGAGACTCTGCTCCAGGTGTTTGAGTCCGCTCTGAAGCACAACGATCCGCTGGCTGTCTTCATTAAATTAGTCAATATATACGTTGACTCTAATAAGTTTGATGTGAGTACGCCTCGAAAAGAAAGTCTGCGTTACGCGGGTTTTTATTTAGTGGGCTGAAAAGCTGTATCAGACGATGCTGAAGCGTTTCAGTACCAATCAAGATGTGTGGGTTCGTTTTGGAATATTTTACATGCAACGTGGTAAGGCGGAAGCAGCGAGGAGTTTGCTGCAAAGATGCTTGAAGGTTCTTCCGCGGAACGAACGTAGGTTTTCATTGCTTAGATTTTTCGAGATTTTTTATTGATTTTCTTTTAGACGTAGATGTGATTTCCAAATTTGGACGCATGGAGTTTGAGCACGGAAATGTTGAACGTGGACGCAACATTTTTGACGGAATTTTGAAGAGTTATCCGAAGAGAGTCGATATGTGGAATACCTACATTGAGCTTATGATCAAGCAGGAAAATTGGGCATCTGCTAGGTAAGTGGAAATTCAAGCTTTTTTGCACTGCATTTCTGAGGATATTTGATTTATATTATAGAGGCCTATTTGAGCAAGCACTGTGTCTAAAATTTTCGAGGAAAACAAAGAAGATCTTTACGAAACGATTCTTAGAGTTCGAGGATAAGTATGGTGACGAAAACACGAGAGATAAGGCGAGAGAAACTGTAGCAAATGTATAACTAACCATACTCTATCTAATACACGTATTCTACGATCTTTATAATGCGAGTATAAATTTGCTAGTTTGTTTATCACAGGCAAACGACGACAGACTGGAACCTATGCGGCTTAGAACATCATCCTACGTACATCTCCGTCCGTCGGTAGACCTACTACTAGGCCTACCCTAGTGGGCGTGTGAGCAGCTAGCCTCGATCGCGTTTATCTCGATCCTAAACTCCTCTGAGGTTCAATCAGAATCGTCCTTGTCTTCTTGTCGCTTCGAGTAGTGAGGAAATAAAGGCGATCACAAACGCAGGCGAATAAGGACACCCTGTAGAGAAAAGAAATGTGTCTAAACGTTAGAATCCCTAATCGAAATACGAAAACGTCATAGAGCAGTCCATCGGCCACGAGGATCTAGATTGGGTTGTAATTAATAACACACAAAAGAATAAGAAAGAAGAACAATATTTGGGTCGCGAAGCCTGGCGTACCGCGTTAATACCGAGTGGGCGTCAGGCTCAGATCAGTCACTTTCCTGCCAAAGAAACGCGCAGTGTCTCGTGGCTGCTTCTCACTCGGCTTAGTGACCTAGAGCCGAAGATAGCCCGACTTTCCCAGAACCAAAATCAAAGCAGTACAAGTTGACCTCTGGCTGTGTGCGGACTCACGTTCGGCGCCCTCCCTCATCCCGGTAGTCTCGGTTCCTCTTAACCGAAAGACTATGGCCCTTATGGGTCGCGGTGCGACGCGGTCGGGGGGACGGTGTGGGAGAGCCGTTCTCGATCCCAGGCCGCACCGTTCGGGTTGAGCCTATGATTCCACGGCTCGCTCTCAACCATTTTTGGGCTACTCAGCGTTCGAACCTCCGCGCGGTGTAGCCTGGATTGCGCCAATGCGAACGCAGGACAAAAAGGTACGTACACGGACAGATCGAGCAGAAATTGTCTCTTTTCTTTTAGGTTTTGAGCGAAGGAGCGACTCTAGAAGAACAATTTCGAGATTGACAACGCTCGTTAATCAGACTCAAATTTTATAACTCTGAAAATTGATATATTTAATTTTAGTGGCTTTATTTATCTCTAGTGTTGTACGGTACCAGGAAGATTGGCCTCTGAGCTAATGGTTTTCCGTACTAAAATAAAACATCTATCTATCTATCTATCTATCTAGCTCGCTCGTGTAGATGTGCATGATGTTTGGACGTTGTTTTTTTGCGCATGTAGGTATGCACGTAGAAAAAATTAAATGTCGAGCCAAATACACTCTCATGAGCTGCTCCCATGCAGTTCGGGAATAAATGGCCGTGTGCCACGTGCGTTTCTATACGGGACAAAGTAGTGAAACCAAATGCCGTCAATGCAGCTCTCTCGCGTTCGCCAAATCGTTTCTAATAGTCTGGAAAGAGTAATAGCGCTGCCTTGGATCTGCAAACGTTGCCTGCTGACTTGTCTGCTTAGAATCTCTTCGAAAATGCGGCATTTTGGGCGGACAAGGCGATTTCTCTATCAAATGGTAGACTCTTTTTACGAAGCAGGCCCGTGCACGGCGCTAAGAGACTTTTAGGCGCTTTGCAGGACGTCTTGAGCCTCGCCCAGGCTCTATTTCTTGACGGAAACTATCGTCGCGCTGCCCACCTCATCAAATCGCGAGGGCTAATCGAAGTAAGAGCAAGCACACATCAGTGAAACGCTTCGCTTACCATCTGAGTGCTGTATAGTCTGCTCTGGCGTGTCGCTACCTCGTAGCCAAGTGCCACGTACGTGCAGTCGTAAATGTGCGAGTGCGCTGGTCATTCTCCTACCCTAGGCTAAATGCAAGGAATGGAACGCCGTAATCGATGTTCTAGACCTCCCTGATACAAACCTACGAGGTAGAAGGGCATTGTATAGATTTTTTCACGGGGACATAATTTAGTGGCTTCTTCTCAATCCGAATCGCCTTTTCGAAACCTTGCTGGTTTTGACAGTTCAACTATTAATGTAAGGAAATGAATGGAATGGTCCCTAGTCAATTTTTGCTTGCGAAGGTCATGAGTTCCATCTGTTTATTGCGTGGAACCGCTTGCCAGGCGATAGAAAATCGGCAATATGCGGCGAAAAATTATAAGGAAGCTCTTCAACTCGATGTGTTTTGTCATGAGGTAGAAAATGCCAGAGATTTCGTAGCTATTTTCAGTTGTGCTTTTATAGGCGTTTTCCAGACTTGTTTCTTATCATTTGCTCACCATGAATGAATGTAGTATTTTTATTCGGCACCACACGTTCTAACATTTATTATTGCTTCCATGTAGTAAAAACTTTGCTGGCGTCTCTTCCCTTCGAAGACCAGTGCGTCGACAAGGAAGAAGCGGAATCACTTCGACTCCTCTACCATAATCAATTAAACGAAGTAGTTTGATATCGCACATATGATTACCTTGGCTCAGGCTATGCAATCTTAGTTTTGTAGTCCTGAAGACTTTGAAGTCCCAGAAGGATTAGCCAACAGCTTGGTGCAACTAGACTCTCTTTGTCTTGTCTACATTTGCTATTCCAATTGGTTTAGGATGTAGCCGTGTTTCAAGCACAGAGAGACTATAATTTATGGAATCAGGAATCTGCTATAGCGTTAACGAATCGGTAAGAGACAAAAGTCATAAATCTTTTAAATAATAAGAAGGTTTTAGAGTTCTTCTGGCTGATCCTTATCACACGCTGTGTCTACCGGTTCACGTGGCATGTCTCGTTGCTCTCAACAGGAGCAATGGTTTGATTGCTGCTAATAATGTTTGTTTTGGCGGCCATATTTCATTTCTTTAGATCTCTTTTTACTTGCTCACAAGCTTATTGAAGATGACCCAGAGAAAGCTGTGAATACAACCGTTTTGTTTTATGTAACAGTAGTCTATATATAGTCTTTTGCACTTAGTTTTCGTGGTATGCTGTCGGGTCTTACTACTTGATGACAGGAAAACTGGAATTGGCGCGACGATTTCTCACGTAAGTATAGCAGTAATTCATATTCAGATCGGAAAAAGGTTGTTTGGTTTTCGTTAGCAAGGCAATTGGAATTGATTCTCAGCTAGGACTATTTTGGATAGCGCTAGGTCATTCTTTTGCTCAAGAAGTGAAATTTTCATTCTCTTGTTGAGAGGAATTCAACAAATTTTGATAGGGTGAACATGATCAAGCTATAGCTTCATATCAAGTTGCTGTGAAACACATGCCTGGGTCAGTTGATGTTCCTCATTCATCAGGTTAAATCTAATAGAAGAATTATTTTTTCTCTCTACTAGTTGTCATTTTCCTTTGCTCTACGTCGGTCAGGAGTTCATAAAAATTGATTTGGTTCTGGCAGAGCAGTTTCTATCACAAGGTAATTGAAATGCTGTCGCCATTGTGACCAAGCTGTATTGAGTCTGTGAAACTAGCTCAGGTATTGTCTCCGGACGATCCTGATGTGCTGCATGAGTTAGGAGTCCTCCACCATCAAGCAGGACGGTACATATGAAACGCTTTTTCTTCTCGTTTATCGGAATTGGCACCTTCAAGGTACACAAGAGGGCGATCCTATCTGCTAAGAGCGTTGGAAAAAGTAAAGAAAATTGTAGGCAAAGTAAGCGCATGCTTTGTTTTTTTCTTGTGTATGCTATATTTCTCTAGCTTTCTGGTCACTGGGAACCTCTACTAAACAACTGTGGTCACAGTTGTAGGAAACTAGGGTTAGGGCGGCGTGTTCAATTAAAATCTAGCAATTGCTCTGTTTTTCCTCTACTCAGAATGTATGAAGAAGCAGCGCAGTACCATCAAGAGGCGCTGAAGCTTATCTCTACGAATCCCAATACGCACACGTCCTTAGGTTACGCGTACAGTCTAATGGAAAGGCACGGAGAAGCGGTTGCAGCGTACCACAAGGTATTGATTGAACTGTATAGTATCGCTGATGAGTAGGTAGGTGTTCAATTGGATAGGCATTGGGGCTGAGGCGAAACGACACGTTTGCGGCTCAGATGCTAGACAAGGCTCTAGAGGCTGTATTCAAACTAGGTTTTAGCCGAGACTACATGGAATTAGTTCATTTGGTATTATATTTGATAGAATTTGCACGTGAAAAGGACGACGAAAAGGGCAAAGGCGGAAGCGATGAAGACAAAGACGATGATGGGAACGGAGATGTAGCGGACATGTCTTTTGACTAACGGTAACAAGACAACGAAGAGGAAGGTATTTGGTACGTTTTCTCCATCTTAAAGGATTCTTGAGCATGATCGATAAGTATGTTATTCAAACTTTGAAGATAAGTCACTCCTATAGAAACGCAAAGTCGTCCAAGGCAGGCGTTATTACCGAATATGACACTGGGATCGCAAAAGAAAGAAAATTTGCAATCGTTTATTGAAATGAATATCAAGACTAATCAAACCGATCACTACAACTACGCACACAGTACCGAAGTTATCTAGTCGTCTCAATTATGCGAATGCCTTTTGCAAAATGTGCTTCCAGGTGTTTGAGGAAGACGACAAGGCAGTCCAGATTTGGTAAGGGCTTGGCACTTGGAATAGGATCTATCTGAAGCAGGAAAGGCAAAAGGCGTGGACGCTTTCTCAGGAGTAAGACACGGCACAGTTGAATCATTGAAGTCTCTCGGTGCTGCTGGTGGAGAGGAATCAGCTTCAGATTGGCTTTGCTTCAAACTCAGTCGCCCAGGTGAGGCAGTGTATTCCTTCCTACTCAAAATCCAGTTCAGAATGATATCACCTATAAAAAATTAATTATTTAATTACCCTTTGTTATTTAGATCATAGTCGTACCAATTAATATACTTGCCAGTGTGACGGTCATCTGGCGAAAGTCCATATAATAGGGCAGATGTTTCAGTTGAGCCATTGCATTCAGAGGAACAACGAGAACGAGAGCAAGACGACTCATCCAAGGAGCACTGAGAAAAACGACGCACATCATTGCCATTACCAGATAGCAGGCGTGCTGGACAGTGATGGCAATCACTTGAATATCAGCACGATTTCCACCCAGTTGGCTCGCCACCCAGTCGATCTGACTGTCCACCTGGCCAACTATACCCAAGACGTGATTAAGAGACGAATTCAGCCGCTGAATATTTTCCAGCATCTCCTGATACTGAAGAAGAGCAACGGAGTGCTGCTGAACGATTTCCTTGGTATTATTCTCTGGAAGAGAAGAAAGGCTTTTGGCTACAATACGTATTAGGTGTATAGGATAGGATCCTTACCGATTTTATCCCAGACTTCTTTGGCTTTGAGTCGAAGCTGGGTCAAATCGGTCATCAGTTGTCCGTGATTGGTTCTTCGGTGAGCGTCTTGGTTCTCCAGTTGATGAGTTGCGTTTTCCAATCGCCGGCGTATGTCTTCCGTCATCTCTGCAAGCCTTTCCTGACCGGACTGAATCATGCTCTTCTCGCGCGTCAAGCTGTTCAAGTTCGACGTCATTGTGCGACTTATTTCGGATTGGGAATGCTTCAATCGACTCTGCTGGGCGATAAGGAGATCCTGCCCTTTGGACATTATGCCAAGAGTGTCAGAAACGGTTTGTCCAATTTTTTCCTGTCCTTCCTATTAATTAATTAATTAATTACCAAAAGTGAAATATCTGATACGGAATACGCCATTCTCACTTTCAATTTCCACATTTTATCTATTTGATCTTCTGCGGACGAGGCAAGCCGATTCACAACGTTCTCCGTTTTCATTTGAAATTGCTGTTGTCTCGTCGCATAGCACACCGATCTGGCTCGATTGCTGATGATGTGATAGGCGTTCCACGTGTGAGGATCCATATCCTGCGTGCACTCCGCCATCGACTGAAATAGAAAAAAAACATTTATTCGATTGTTCATTAATTAAATTCTCTAAATCTCACCATCTCTTCTGTGCACGTATACGTTGGTCTGCCTTCTGCTTCCGATTGGCAGTTGAGAAGGAGGACGCTGAATTTAGCGAGTTCTTCTTCTCCTATTTCGCTGCACGATTGCCTTAGTTTACCCACGGTCTAACGAGAGGCGTTCACACAGGGAATCGCTTGCATTCTCTGTCTCCTTACGTTGTGGAGGCACTTGTCTAAGGGATGTAGCTGAAGAAAGGTCTGAGCTTCGGCGATGAACTTCTCTTCGGCCGTTTTCATTTCGAATTTGACGGTAGCGGGTAAGACTTCCGTGACATGCGAGGATTTCGAGTTTCTGCTGTTGTCTGGAAAGGGCCACCATGATAGCGTCGCGGGTAGCAGAAAAAGGAGAGCGTTTAGACGTCGGATAAAAGCCATGAGTTGCGTTCAAGTTCGAACTTGTACAGTAAGGGCTTTGATTGGATGAGAGAAGAGGAGAACGATGTCCCGGATAATTCCATGTTAATTGGTTACATTTTATTTTCTGTTGCAGGTAGCTGTATTAATTTTTCTACTACTGCTTCTAGCTTTTCGTGAAGAACGTAGAAAAGTGACATAGTTGACGGAATCACTATAAATCGGGGACCAAGCCCACTCATCAATCGCAGCACTCCTTCGTTTCGAGCAACAATCATCATCGTCTCGTGACAACTAAGTTTCTCTGCACCAGTAGGAACGCTCTGCAGACGAGTCTTAATGACATCGTAAGGATTGGCGACAATTGAACCTAAGCAACCTGACAGGAGAAGAATTATAGATTAGCTCCCTCTCTCACTTGCAGTTAGTCATAAATAAAGTAAAATATTAGGCCATTCCTTGATTCTATTATGCAGTACCTGCCACTGCGCCAATGACAAAGCGGAGACTACTCGAACACGGACCATAGCACTCCTCATGGAAATGTACGCCCCAATTTCGCAGGGTAAAGAAGGCGCAGTTGAACCCAATATCGCGATAGAGCGTCGCAGATGCACCCAAATAAATACCTAAGAGACCACGCTCTCTCACGATATCAACAAAGCGTCGTCCCTGCGTCATTGCTTGAACCATGAGGAGCTCCGACGGGCAAGCGACGAGTGACGTTGCCATTCCAGCCACAGTGCCAGCAATGATCCACTTTGGAAGTCCGGCCAAATCTAAGTGATTTTCGAGCATTCGGTTGGTGACAATCCAGGCTTGCATTTTGAACATCTTCTCTGGCATGATACCTATTGTGCGTGCGATGACGCCTATGGAACACAAAGTTTCCATACATAGGGTATCATATTTAGGCTTTTCAAGCTTGCAAAACTATGCTCATACACGTATACTGACCACTGTAAAGAAATCGAACAGGATTTCGTTGAATTTGCCTGACGAATCGATTGAAACTGAAGTCCTCGGTCTGCATGTGGGTTTTCAGCGTGTAGAGAGGATGATGAAGCACGTGGGTCACTCCTGATGCCGCCATGCTAACTGCCATAGAAGCAAACGGCGAGAGAACGGTTGTGGTGGACTTCGACGCCATCGTGGTGCCACCGAGCGCGTGCAAGTAATTGACTCCTCCCACAGGCTGTAGAACTCGGTGAAACCGCGCCTTTTTTTATTGGCGAGTCGTTTCTGTACGCAGCCAGGCATTTTTCATACAAGAGTGCACACACTTAGGGGTTGTTTTATACGGGGTCTGCGAGCAGTAAGCGTTTTCTGAAATGACTTCCGCGTCGTCTCGGATCGACTTGGATCAACCCCGATGGGATCAGCGACAGTTCGGAGGTCGACTACGACACTTTGCTGATGTTACCGACATGCGAACGCTGTTTGCGAGCACCGAAAGGCTCGAAAAAGCGGCGAAACTCGTTCAGCAATACAAGTAGTCTGGATCCGGACACAGTGGGAATTTGGGGCCTCACAGCGATCTTTAGACAGGGAATCGAACCTTCAGGAACGACTAAGAACCATCTTTGGGCTGCCAAAAAGTTGTACGACTCCGCTTTTCATCCGGACACCGGCGAAAAACAGGTTCTGATTGGGAGAATGTCCTTTCAAGTTCCTGGTGGAATGCTCATCACTGGAGGCATGCTTGCCTTTTACAAGTCCGTCTAAGAGAGGAAATAAGTTGTCAAGTGCCCTTTAGTTCTCTTTTTAGATCGACTCCACAGGTCATCTTGTGGCAGTTTATTAATCAGTCTTTTAATGCTGTTGTAAACTATACCAATCGAAATGCCAAATCATCCATAACGAATAAGTCTGGTTAGCAATTTGAATTTTTGACGCTCAATGATTCTCCTTAGGCAAATTGCTATGGCTTATGTATCTGCTACTACGACAGCCACGGCAGCTGCACTTGGATTCAAATATGTTGTTCGGGTACATTTGTGTGTGAACTTACATTATCTCTCTTACGTTTTCCTTATAGTCTGCTCCGACTATTTTTCAACGATGGGTTCCTTTTGCTGCTGTTGCTCTTGCCAACTGCATCAACATTCCTATGATGAGACAGCAGTAAGTAGAAATAGTTTTTCTTATAATCGATGACACTGTGTGTGGGTAGAGAGGTGATGGAAGGCATAACTGTGACAACAGAAGACGGAGAGCCATTGGGAAAATCGAAAGTGGCGAGAAACTGAAAATGGCACATGTGCTTAATGTATCTATCGATTTTCAGAAAGCCACTAGAAAAGCTGTTGCCCAGGTTTGCTTTTCGCGAATATCAATGGCATTTCCTGGAATGAGTATGTGTACCGGGTATCTCGGCCTCTTTCTAAATGCTTTGATTTAGCTCTCATACCCGTTATAATGGAGTATCTTGAAAGGAAGCCCTTTTTCAGCGTACGACCGTGGCTATCTATGCCTATTCAAACGTCATTATGCGGAGTCTTGTAATCTGAAAATGAGATCAATTTAATCTAAGTATAAGATTAATTTTTTAGCCTGACGTTTATGGTGCCTCTTTGCTGCGCAATTTTTCCTCAACAATGGTAAGTTACGTTGTAGTATTTCCGCTATTGAGACTATGCAATACTACACAGCTCTATGTCCGTTGAAAAATTGGAACCTGAGCTAAGAGACGCTCTCAAAGCGCGAGCTAACAAGATAGACTATGTGTTTTTCAACAAAGGTCTCTAATTGTTTAGTCAATAAATTTGTACGTTCATACACTCATCCAGTCACGTGCTTTGTTTTTCCGACTGATGTCCGCCGACACTGACAGGCAAAGTCGATTCTAAAAGCAGTATACTCTCTATATTGTGATATTTACAGTGTCCGTCTTGCCGTCGCCTTTCTCGGTGGCACTCTATCGGCCCTCTTCTCCAACTCTCCGCTCAGTTTCGGCTATTTTGTCAAGCCCGTCGAGAAAGCGTGTCCTTCGTGGAGCGGCTCGATCACGACAATCGGCTTCGCCTCTCAATTCGTCGCCTACGCACTCCTCTCTCCTTTCGTCTCGTATCGCATCGAACGTGGCAATCTACGCGCGTGGACCGTCGTTCAGCTTCTGCTCGTTTCTCTCGGCTTTCTCGTCGCCGGACTGTCCGCGAGCGCGTGCGAATTGCACGCTCTCGTGACTCAAATCGCCTACGCTCTCGCGCTCTTCGTCGTGGCATGTGGCGGTCTCGTGGCAACGTTTGTCGTGACGTTCATCCTACTACGCGCTGGACGACGAAGCGGATTGGCGTCGAGCTATTGGGGATTTGTCGGCGGCGTGGGCGTTATCCTTCTCAATCAGATTATTCTCTTTGAGCAGAAGTACCTGAACGCGGGCAAAATGCACATATCGACCCTATTCTTTTCTATCGGTCTCATCTCCGTACTTCCCATGGCACTTTCCCTACCCTGTATTGTTGTTAGTCGGAAGGCGCCGTCTTCGACTACTTCAGCGCCGCCGGCAGCGTCTATGACACGACTCGAAATCATGAAAACGTGGCAATTCTACGTCTTCGTCATTGTTCGTACGGGCACGCTTCTGCCCGCTTGGGGCCTCTTAGCTCGCCAGCAAGACTTCCTTGTAGCTGTATGGAAAGGGACATCAGGCAATGCCATACAAACGCTTGCCCTCATTGCTTCACTCGTTTATTTGATCAGTCGTTTCACCTGGCTTATGTCCGACTTTTTAACAATCAAAGGGGCGTGGATATTGTCGCTGACTTTACAGGCTATCTCTTTGGCATTTTCTCCTTTTTTGATTCAGTCTTCAGCATCCTATGCACCCTACTTGGGCATGTTAGCCTTCTGCATTATCAACTTCGGATTTCCCGTTGGAAAGAGCCTAACATCAGCAATGTGTTCATTCATTTATGGTCCGAACAATTTGGGTTTAGTGTGGGGCTTGCAGCTGATGTTCACTTTCATTCCCGGCGTGGGTGGTTCTCTTATTATGGAGAAACTGTATCAGGCGTCCGGTGGTCACTTCACCGTTTATCTCTACGTTTGTGCAGGAATATTAACAGTCTCTTTCCTTCTATGCCTAATCCTCAAACCTGTTACTACCGTGCAGGATAAAAACGAGGACAAAGACGAGCAATCACGTCTACTTGATAGTTCTGCGAGACGACGTGAGGCGTTTTTTAGTTCTGTTGAGGCTTTTTAGTTGAGTTATGCAGCATGTGTTTTAATTTTGGTTGGTCACCCGGGCGGTACAGCATGAATATTTGAAGGAATTAATCTCACTTAACCCGAAATTTATTTTCTGTATCTGCTTCTATTCTAGATATGTCAATCACAGTCACGACGAAAAAATTAGTTTATGTACTGACGGTGTAGCGATGGCCAATAAATATGCTGCAAAAGAAGGGATAAACTAGAGAATGATGGCCTGGTGTTGGCCATCATGAATAGCCTCCCACCGCTTACAGTACGCGAGCGTCTTATTAGATAATGTGACGTCATAAAATTTCAGGGTATTATATATTCACGCTGTTGTACATGTATCACAGACCTGCAGCTCAGTCCTACACACATACTCTATGTACATACATAGGACTCATGTTTAGGATCCTACTTAGGCGTTCTCTGATAGTGGTTTGAAGTTTATTGTCTGCGTAGGTAAGCTTAGGTATGTGTACGGAAGTGTGTACGGGTCATATTTCCTGTTACCCGTGTACACGCGTACATACCCACGCACATACTGTACATGAGTGGATACTTTTGATTGTGACGTCAGAGCGTGACAATCAAAACTGTCGTTTCGGTTTCTCAGCGCATTTATAAAAATAGCACAGATCAATTGGAAGCAGGGGTTTCTACGCATTTTTTCCGTTTATGAAAGAAAAAACGCTTTATTCGCGCCGTAAATCGCCTTTTTCGGGTCACCGTTTTGGGCCCTATGTCACGCATGCGCTTTACAAAGTAGGGGCTTTTCTTATGTGACGTCACAATCACAATAACCGAACAGACAACCGGATGGCCAACCGGACACCCCAACGGCCGGACGGCCACCCCAACGGACCCCAACCGGACAGACATACACTTCCGGCCCTAAGATCAGATCACGTTTGAGAGAGCCTCGCCGTTATACGGGCTCGCAAACTGCGTTTGCCACCCCGTACAACTGCGTGGTCGGCTCATTAAAAATCAAAAACGATGAACGGTTTACATCGATTAGCATTTCAAAGGTAAAAAGTGCGGAAAATAATACAGAGTGAATAAAATTTTTGCGAATAACCGAGCGAGCCTTTAGTCTCGCGCATGATTGAACGTTTTTTGCTGCGTGAAGCGAGACGCAACTAAATAATTTGGCGGCAGGTAGAGAAAAGCCTTCCGGAGCTACTACTTTTTGTAGGGATACGAAAAAGTCAACCAAATTTAAACTACGGGCTTTAAACACACACTACCACGTGATTCCCATTTATGCTGATAAGCACTGTACACTCATCCAGTCACGTGCTTTGTTTTTCCGACTGATGTCCGCCGACACTGACAGGCAAAGTCGATTCTAAAAGCAGTATACTCTCTATTATGATATTTACAGTGTCCGTCTTGCCGTCGCCTTTCTCGGTGGCACTCTATCGGCCCTCTTCTCCAACTCTCCGCTCAGTTTCGGCTATTTTGTCAAGCCCGTCGAGAAAGCGTGTCCTTCGTGGAGCGACTCGATCACGACAATCGGCTTCGCCTCTCAATTCGTCGCCTACGCACTCCTCTCTCCTTTCGTCTCGTATCGCATCGAACGTGGCAATCTACGCGCGTGGACCGTCGTTCAGCTTCTGCTCATTTCTCTCGGCTTTCTCGTCGCCGGACTGTCCGCGAGCGCGTGCGAATTGCACGCTCTCGTGACTCAAATCGCCTACGCTCTCGCATTCTTCGTCGTGGCATGTGGCAGTATCGTAGCAACGTTTGTCGTGACGTTCATCCTACTACGCGCTGGACGACGAAGCGGATTGGCGTCGAGCTATTGGGGATTTGTCAGCGGCGTGGGCGTTCTCCTTCTCAATCAGATTATTCTCTTTGAGCAGAAGTACCTGAACGCGGGCAAAATGCACATATCGACCCTATTCTTTTCTATCGGTCTCATCTCCGTACTTCCCATGGCACTTTCCCTACCCTGTATTGTTGTTAGTCGGAAGGCGCCGTCTTCGACTACTTCAGCGCCGCCGGCAGCGTCTATGACAAGACTCGAAATCATGAAAACGTGGCAATTCTACGTCTTCGTCGTTGTTCGTATTGGCACGCTTCTGCCCGCTTGGGGCCTCTTAGCTCGCCAGCAAGACTTCCTTGAAGCTGTATGGAAAGGGACATCAGGCAATGTCATACAAACGCTTGCCCTCATTGCTTCACTCGCTTATTTGATCGGTCGTTTTACCTGGCTTATGTCTGACTTCTTAACAATCAAAGGGGCGTGGATATTGTCGCTGACTTTACAGGCTATCTCTTTGGCATTTTCTCCTTTTTTGATTCAGTCTTCAGCATCCTATGCACCCTACTTGGGCATGTTAGCCTTCTGCATTATCAACTTTGGATTTCCTGTTGGAAAGAGCCTAACATCAGCGATGTGTTCATTCATTTATGGTCCGAACAATTTGGGTTTAGTGTGGGGCTTGCAGCTGATGTTCACTTTCATTCCCGGCGTGGGTGGTTCTCTTATTATGGAGAAACTGTATCAGGCGTCCGGTGGTCACTTCACCGTTTATCTCTACGTTTGTGCAGGAATATCAACAGTCGCTTTCCTTTTATGTCTAACGCTCAAACCTGTCACTACCGTGCAGGATAAAAACGAGGAGGACAAAAGCGAGCAATCACGTCTACTTGATAGTTCTGCGAAACAACGTGAGGCGTTTTTTAGTTCTGTTGAGTCTTTTTAGTTGAGTTATGCAGCATGTGTTTTAATTTTAGGACCTTGGTTTGGTCACCCGGGCGGTACAGCATGAAAATTCGAAGGAATCGATCTCACTTAACCCGAAATTATTTTCTGTATCTGCTTCTATTCTAGATATGTCAATCACAGTCACAACGAAAAAATTAGTTTATGTACTGACGGTGTAGCGATGGCCAATAAATATGCTGCAAAAGAAGACGACAATGAGTCGACAGTTCAAAAAGAAGGATGTTCATAACGTACCCGATAACGAAAGAAATCAAGTGGCTGCATATAAGAACAGGAAGAGCGGGAACCAACAGGTCAATACTAAGAAACGAAACTCGTTATTCAGCTGCCACCAAAGGTGTGCATCAGTCAATACTTTCTGAAGCACCATGTTCCTCTTAGACTAAATCGATATCGTCCGACAACACGCGACTCTTTCTTTTTCTGTGCAGCATCCCAGTCTCCAATTTGCCTGACCAGAAAAAAAAAGAAAGTCAGACCAATTTTGGGAATTGAGAATAATAGTCATGTTTTAGATGCGCCACTCTATTAAAAGTACACGTGGTCAGAAGTATCGAGATCTGGTTTCAATCATTATTATCCGCCCCACCCCCCATTGGTTGTATGGCATCCCTGATGGCATGATGTTCTAACTGTACTATCCCAGGGTACTATCCGGCCCCGCACCGCACATTGTTTCCTCTTCAGTCATCCATTTGGCCAAGGTTTGCTCGCCGACGTCCCTGTCCTCCGGCTCTGACGTCGCCGGCGTACTGAGGCACGAACATAATTGCATCCAAGATGAAAGAACGACGGCGCAATTTTTTTCTGCCCACCTCGCACTTTGTTCGCTTCCATTCACGTCTACTGCTGCTTCGGCGAGCATTACTTGCACGTTCTCGTCGCCGTTTCTCTGCCCGGAAGGAGCCTCGCCCTGTTCTACGGCGACGTTCACCCACGAATCTGCCGCGATAAAGCTTTGAGAAGTGTTTGAACTTTGTCTCGGTGCAATGCGAACCGTTCACGAGCCCGTTTCCGTTGTCTGCGTCACTTTCTTCCATTTTTTTCGATTCGCACCTACGGGACTTGACTCGCATTCGTTTCCTTCTACGGGACGCCAAAGTAGGCGGTGTCCGGAAGAGAAGAAGGCCTCGCAGTAACCACCCCGCCGCGCAGGATCGAGCAAGACGACGGTAAACAAACCCCCATTTCGACCTTCGCCGATCGCCCAAGGAATCTCGCAACTCGAAAAGTAAACGAAATCGAGGCCGAGCTAACGCGATAGACACTCAATTTGTCGACTAACGCCTCTCGCGCCGCCGGCAAACGTCAGAATCAGCGCGACATAATGGAAAACGGTCGCGCTTCGCCGCGGCAAAAACCCCGATCCCCCGCGCAATTGCGCGGCGGAACGAACGACGATCATCTGCGTCGACGAATCGCCGAACTGAAGAAGGAGCTCGAAAGCGAACGTCGTCAGAGCAAACAGGCGCATCGCGAAAAAGTGGCCGGCATAAAAGCGGCGCGCGACGAGGAAAAGTCGCGCGCCGCCGCCGATCGCGAGGAGCTTCTCGCCCGATTGACGAAAGAGCGAAAAGAAGAGCTCAAGGCGACGCGGGAGGAGATGGAACGGCGTCGCGACGCCGAATTGGTTCTCTATCAACGTCAGCACGAGGAGAAACTCGAACGACTTCGTAAGCGATTCGACGCGGAGAAAAGCGATTTGGAGACGCGAATGCGC
Source organism: Oscarella lobularis (assembly GCF_947507565.1). Lineage (NCBI taxonomy): Eukaryota > Metazoa > Porifera > Homoscleromorpha > Homosclerophorida > Oscarellidae > Oscarella > Oscarella lobularis. Next base: position 623,274 of record NC_089177.1, on the reverse strand, counting down.
GACATCGTTTACGGCGAGGCGAGACGCGAGATCGGAGCCGAGTTCGAGGCGGAGCGAAAGAAGTTGATGCGGGAGGTGTTCGAGTTGAATCGGGCGAAAAGCGAGGCGGAAAAACGCGCGACGGTCGCCGTCGGAAGCGATCGCGAAAAGGCGGAGAAACTTCGGCGCGCCGACGCCGAGAGAGAGGACGAAATACAGCGATTGACGCGTGACGCTCGAATGGAAAATCGAAAACAGGTACGAGTCTCTGTGTTTTTTTTGAAAAAAAATTGTCCCAATATTTGGATGTTTGTATTTTATTAACCAAAAATTAGTCTAATACAATTAATTAATTAAAAACCGGTGTGTTATTAAATTGACTGTACAGTCTTTCTGATCTCAAAGAGAAAAATATATATATATTTATTTATTTATTTATCTCTACCTTAGATGGAAGAGTTGCGGTCGAAGGAGCGACTTCTTCATCAGAAAGAGCAGGAGTTGGGTCAGGTAAAGAGAAACATGGCAGTGCTGAAAATGGAGAACGAGAAGCTGGCCGAGAAATTGAAGCGAACCCAAGAAGCCGAGTCGTGGCAGAAAATGAGTCCAAGAGCGCCGTTGCCTGGCATAGGAGACGCAAGCTTTGATGCTACAAGCCCTGTGAGCGCGCATCGGGGATCCTAGAATGCCGGGTGGGAAATTTTTCTCTGATTTTTTTTCAGCGTTTGAAGCAGTATGACGATGACGAAAAGAAGCGCATTGCTCGTAATGCCGAGCTGAGTCTTCTGTCTCGACGTCTCGAAGAGAAGAACACTGCCCTCGCCAAAGAGAATGCAGATTTAGTTAGCCGAGCGTGTTCGTGTGGTTTTTTGCTCATTTTTACTGTCTCTTCTCTTCAGCAAACGGAGCTCGACAAGGCGAAGAAGATGAAAGATCCGCTGGAGACAAAATGTGACAAATTGATGAAAAAGAACAACGTCTTATCTGCAGCGGTGAGAGACAAGGATAGACAACTAAAAGAAACAACCGAAGAAAATAGTCAGTTGGTGAGACAAACGCGTCAGTACAGTACAGAGTCCTTGATCTCAGCATTGTTCTGACTATAGAAAGAGGCTAAAGCTTCACTTGAGCAAAGCGTTGAAAAATTGGAGAAGAGTGCACATAAACGACCTGGAAACAGAGCAGAGAAGCTGGCTGCTTATTACAAAGTAAGTAGTACTGTACTTTGATAGAAGACTTGAATAGCTGATGCCTAAGGAACCAATAGAAAAAGGGCTGTTTACATAGTTCACTAAAGAGTCTTTTTATATACAGAACGAAATGGAATTGCGAGCACAAGAAGTCGAAGAAAGAAACCGAGTCATTGCTAAATTAAAAGAAAAGAACGTCGTAAGTCGAACGAAAAGACGATGTTCGTTTTAGGCGATTTGCCGTGTGTTTAGAATCTTAGGCAGAGGTTGGAAGTTCTCAAATCGTCGCGAAAATCGTTGATGAAGGAGAGAGAGGAGGTCAGAGAAATACCAGTAAAATAATGTTTGTACGCTATCAAATTATATAGAAATTGACGAGTCCCGGTCCGGCTAACCGGTCGTGGGACGAGGAATCGGTGAGCACGCTTCACGACGATCTCGATCAAGCCGTATTCGACAAAGACGAGATGGAGACGAAATATAAGGAATTGATGCGCGAGTGGCTGAAGGCCCAGCGCTCGTACGCCCAATTGCAACACAAACTTGCCACTTCCGTCGATATCGAAAGGGAAAAAATGGTTCGGAAGAGGCGAAGGTTACGTACTTCGTCGTCTCGTTACCCCGGGCGTTTAGATGCAAGAGCAGATGCGCGGAGAGTTGGATACCGCAGAGCGCATGATCGAAACGTTGAAGAAAGACAGACTAAAGGAAAAAGACGTAAGAAGAAAAATGGCTAGCAAAGCGATGATCTATTCTTTCTCCTTCGAAGGCGGAAGAGGAGGCTCGTTCAAAGGAAAGGGACGAATACGAAGAAAAGATTAAAAGTCTTACTGATCAGGCATTAAAAGAAAATGTTGTAGTGTTCTACTTCTTACGTTTGTGGTGTTCCGTAGTTGTATCAGGCCGAGGAACAGTTGCAGAAGGCTGAAGAAAGCCTGCTAGAGTCTAATAAGTCGTTGCATGAAGAACTGCAGGTCGACGTGCAATTAGTAACGAAACATCTTCTGAATGATTTTTCGCAGTCTGTCAACTCGAGTTTTGGCGAGAAGGAACAGGAGCTGGAGCAATTGCGAGAAGTCAGAGTCAATTCTAGTCTAAACTAAATATTTGTTATGGGGTCCGTTTTTTGACGCAGCAATGCAAGAATGTAGAAGAAGAACTTTGGAAAGAAAGAAGGGCGAGAGAAGAAGCCGTGAAAGTAGAGAGAGAAGAACAAAGGAACTTCGTCCTTTAACTATATTATGTAGGGCCTTGCCGAAGCGTCTGAGTCGTTCAAAGAAAAGGCCAAGGTAGAACATGAAGAACTAGCCTCGCATAGTAAAGAAATCGCTTTTCAAGTTGTTTGACGCGAAAGAGCAGGAGGCCGACGCGCAGATTAATGAACTCAATTCTCAGCTAGCCCAACGTCGAGAGGCAAGATCCGGTTTTCTCTCCTACCGAATCGTACGTGCATGGTTCTGTTCTTAGAGCGCTCAAGAGGAAATTGTTGCTCTAAAATTGAAGGTGAATTGCGCAGATGAGTAAAAAATGCAGTCCTATCTACGTACCGGTTTTTTAATTAATCAAGATTGAGACCGTGGAGAGAGAAAGAGACGAAGCGAATCGCAGCCATGCTCTTCGAATTGCAGATTTAGAAAAAAGTCTCGGTGAAATTGCCAAGACAAAGGACGACGGCGAGCGAGAACAAGATGAAAGTCTAAGAAGTTTAAGAGCAGTACTTCACATATACCCTGCGGTTTCTGTTGGCATGGATAATTAATTCTCCATGCAATTAGAAACTTGACCGCGTTTCTGCGCAACTTGAAAGCGAGAAGCAAAGAGGAGACGGGGCCGTAGAGGTAAAAAAGCATCTAGCAACAATCTACAGTATTTCAAAACATTTTTTCAGAGACTAAAAGAGATGGAGAGTGAGAGCGTCGATTTGAAGTTGCAGGCAGAAAGAAGCGCCGAAACGTCAAAGGTACGTAAAATCTTTCAGCTGAAATTGTCCAATGCATTCTTTTTTGAAGCTTCTTGCCTTGGCCGAGCAAAAAAATAATAAACTCGAAGGGGATCTGGAGTGTTTAGAAAGCCAACTTGTATGTGGAATTAATTTTCTTTTTGAGTATCCTTGACCTAGTTTTTCTGAATTAGGCTGAGCAGGTTCTTCAGCTGGAAGAATCGAAAGTGGTAAAATCATGTTCTTATTGGCTGCCATTCATTCATTACTCAGTCTCTATTTGTCAGCATAATGAAGTCCTTGGCATTGAAGCTAAATTGAGGGAAGAGATCAAAGTGCTACAGGAAAAAGTCAATGCCGTATGGTTTCTAAAAGAAAGACGCGACCTGTTGTTGTTGTATGTTTTTGTGCATGTAGATGGCCGCGCCGACCGAGCCACTTCAAACTGTCCAACTGTCGTTTTTGCGAGTGCAAGAGGAGGCACGTCGTCCGCGTTTATACGTTTGAGTAGATTTTACGAATTCTTTCAGGAATTGGCTGACGAGGATTTAAACGAGCATCAGCTCGTCATCAGGGAACGAATCAGGGAGCTTGAAAGCATTATAAAAGTGAGGAATTGCTATTCCATTGATTTTTTAGAAACTATAATGCATATCCTAGGGCACGAAATTTGAACTCATCGAAGAAGAGGCGTCTCGGATAATGACGCTCAAAAATCAAGATTCGGAACTGAAATTTGCCGAAGAGAAACACAAGGAAGCGGAAGAAGTAAAGAAATGCGTTACCTACAGTATGTAGTTTTAGGGGGATCATTGTCTGTTCTTTTCTCAGAGTCTCGGTAAATTGCTCGATGAGCAGATGGCCTTTTCTGGCGAAGACGACCCTGACGGGCCTCCCTTACCCAAAACGAAGCCGCCGACAATACTGGAAAACGACGAAACCGATTCCGGCTTGGAAAAGAATGAACGGATTCGTCAACGAATCAGAGAGGAGATGAGAGACGACTTGGAAGCGGAATTCGAAGAGAGAGCATCTGAACGCGTTGAAGAAAGAGTGATGGAGCAACTGGAGGAACGACTCGAGGTGGAAATGAAGAAGAGAATTGAAAGAGAAGAGACGACGATGCGGGACGAATTGAAAGCAGAATTTGAAGAGAGAGTATCTGAACGCGTCGAAGAAAGAGTGAGGGAGCAAATCGAGGAACGACTGGAGGTGGAAATGAAGAAGAGGATTGAAGGAGAGGAGACGATGACGAGGAAACGGCTAGAAGTCGAAATTGAGGAGAAAGTGTCTGAACGGGTGAAAAAAGAAGTTAGGAAAGATCTAGAAGAAACTCTGCGTAAAGAAGCGAAAAGAGACGAGGCAGAGATGAAGCGCAGGCTGGAGATGGAATTTGAGATGAAGGTCGATGAAAGGGTGCGAGAAGAAATGAAGCAAAGACAATCCGAAAACGTATCAGATACCGTCGCGGCAGTTGAGAGAAAGGCGAAAGAAAAGATTGAATTGACGACGGAAGCTGCTCGCGAGGAATGCCAACGAGAGATCAAGAAACGGGTTAAAATGGAAGAAAGCTTTTCAATATTGCAAGTACGTTGCCCCCTTTTTATAACTTGACGTCGTCTTATTGTGTTTTAGGCTCGTTATGCTCGCCTTGAAAATGAACTATCAGAGCAGTCACAACTGAAAGAAAGAAGCCCGCCGCCGCTTGAAAACGAGGTTAGGCAGCTGCTGTTTGTCTTTTGCGGTGGACGTAGTACCGATTCTTGGTCAGGAACGAAAGCGTTTGGAGGCGCTCTTGAGGAAAAGCAACGCCAGCGTCAAGGTAAAAAAGAATACATACGTTTTTACTCCGAGAGAGAGACTTGTCCGTTAAGGGTCATCAGTTGGAAATGACGAGACTTCAAAAGGAGCGAGACGAAGTGACTAAAAGGAACGTTCTCCTGACAGAGCAGGTGAAAGAGGGGAACTTGGCGATAGAAGCGGCTCAAAGGCTTCGAAACGAAGTCGAAGATACGGAAATGAGGTAAGGACACCGTCACACTGTCGCAACGCAGAGCCGCTGCAGTCGTATTCTACAGACGGGCTCAAGAGCTCGAACAATACGAGGCGAGCACGCAGATGCACGCAGAAGAAGTGAGACGAGAGCGATTGATACGAATGGAGTCTGAGCAACGCCTCGGTCCACTGAAGGCAAAGCCTCTCGCTTTTAAAATAGTCGGGGCGATTAAGGACTCCTCTTCTTGTCTGTGTAGAATGAGAACACGTTACTGCAACGCAAATGTCAAGCGAAAGACGAAATTATCGCCGATTTGAATAAGCAATTGGGTAAATTGAAAAAAGCGTTGACGGGCAGTCTGCTGGAGGATCTCAGCATGATGGACGCCGAACGGCCGACGAGTCAGCCTAACCGACTCAAGCTTCCACCGCATTCTCAACTATACGGTTCAATGGTGAGCAAAATCTCTTTTTGACGTCAAATAGTTGGATTTTCTTCTTTTAGGATATCGACGAAGCTTTACGCACCATTGATGCGGCGGAAAAAGAGACATCGGCGGCGGCAGCTCGCTCTTCTTCCTCTAGGGCTGCTCGTCCTCTCTCCGCGTCCGCGGCGATGGGCCGTCAACGATATAGCGGAAGCGTGTCCTCCGGTCGTTTGTCGCGTGGCGCCACGCGCAGTCGAAGTGGCGCTCCGTCGTCGTTTTTGGACGACAAGCGAATGTTTGTCGTCTTGTTTGATTATGATCCCAACAGCTTGTGCACGACGAAACAGCCGGAGTTGGAGCTGACCGTCAACGCAGGCGACGTGATTGCCGTGACCGGGGATATGGATGACAACGGGCTTTATCTCGCCGAATTCGAAGGCAGACGACGAATATTTAGCCGAGACTGATTGGAGAAGGAAACGTTGTTTTGTTTTACAGGTAATCGAGGCCTGGTCCCGGCGAATTTTGTTGAGGAAATCGATATATTGGATCCCATGTGCAAATCAAGGCTCGTTAGTGAGGTGAGACCAAGGCTGAAATATTTCGCTTATCTCCTTATGCAGATGTGGTTAGATGAGCACTCCTGATCCAGCGGCACTCCCATCTCTATCAGCAGCTGAGAGTCGTCATCACGCCGTTGATTTGGCCGACTGGAATGGAGATCTTCCCTACGATCAAGAAGAATCCGAGAGTATGGAGAAAAATCTTATGTGTTTTGCCTTATTTTCTTTTATAGACGGGACTCTTATGAGATCTCCAACACCTGAAGACGACCCTGATGCACCAGAACAGTTATGCGTGGAACGTCAACTAGACAATAGTCTCCTAGTTGCGTGGAAGCCACCCGATATCACTCCGCTGGGAAAGAACAGTGGAACTGTGGTAGCAGGCTATAAGGTACATAGTAGACGATTATTGGAAGCAGACAAACATGCAATTATTTGCAGGTATTAGTTGATGGAAAAGAACACCAGTTGATCATCGGTGCTGAGCAGAGCAAGGTGAGAAAACGAACTAAGACCCAACACTCTTAGAAACTCCATCGTACAATTAATTCTTATCTTTCTCTTAGGCGCTGCTAGAGGATTTTGACGTCAGTGTCCCAAGACGCATTACCCTTCAAACCGTTGGCCGCAATGGCCGCCTATCCGCCGGCGTCAGCATGACGTTCAGCGGCGCCAGTCCGTCGTCAGTCTCTTCGTCGCAGCATCCGCAGCAACAGCAACAAGATCGCGGCTTTATGAACGGACCTCACGGTGGAGACGACCTCCAGTCGCTGGGTGGCTCTGTGACGACATTCGACGATGCAATAGAACCGTTTGGGCTGGTAAAAGAAAACTAAGTGCTACAAAGACCGAATAACAGTCGATTTAGTACGTTGCTGTTTATGACTACGATCCGTACACTATGTCACCTAATCCTGACCCGGAAGCGGAATTGGCTTTCAAAGAAGGCGATCTTATTAAAGTTTTTGGTGACGAAAACGACGACGGTTTCTTCAACGCCAAGGCAAGTGTCAAGAAATTCGAAAAAATGTAATATTGACATTCTATTCAGTTGAATGGGAAAGAGGGTTTGATTCCGTCAAATTTTGTTGAACAAGTTTCGAGTCCCAGTAGAACGCATCCACCGATGCCTAATATGTTTAGTTCTAGTACTATTGCATCGAGTGTTGTTCCTGAACTCGCGGAAGAAGTGGGTCAACTAGAATGAGAGAGAATGTTGTCGTACACTCGTGACTCTCGTATTTGTAGAGCGATTTTGCGAGACCGCGTGACGAAGTACTCAATGATAACGAAGACGAAGGGGAAGATTACGTTGACTCTGATCCCCAGTCCGAAATTTCGAGGTCTGAAAGAAGGCCGTTCCGATTTTATACGCTTACCTTTCAAATAATTCAGTGACGCCGCTACAAACGCGAAGTCGCGTTTCCCACGGAAGCTATCGTCTATTGTTGCCACGACGTCAAGCACTGCAACCAATGGTGTTTCAAGAAACGAAAGGGTCTCGTTTCCTGACGACGAATCCGACCCGGGGTAAGTTTTGGGAAGGGGTTAATTCATCGTTCTGACTAGACCGCGTTTCGTTTGCAGTTTCTCTTCTGAAGAAGGAAAGCCGAAGCGCAAACGCGGCGACATGATTTCTAGAGGTCGAAAGTTTTTCAAAAAGATCTCATCGCTTCGACGCAACAAAAAGGCGGATAATTCCTGAGAAGAGTCATCGGTAAAGTGCACCAGAGTATTACGTCCGAATGAGTCTAACGTTTTTTTTATCACTGGCCTTTTACCGATTACTGCAGTAGCGAGAAGCTTTCCCCAGTCTTTCACGAGTTTTCTGTGCAACTAAACATTACTAGTGGTTTTATGCTAGAGCCAATTTCTTCTGAAATTTCAAAATTGAACTTAGGCACAAGAATCGTTTCGCACTAAACTTAGCGACGGAGTAGGGGGAGAGCCTTTATTTTGGTAAATAGTTCTTAGAGTCCAATACTGATTAGTGACGACTTGCCAGCTTTTTCAACCTTTCACGAGTTTTCTATTCAAAGAAGTGTAATACACCAGCCTTTTAGTTTCTACACTCAAACCTCTCAAATTTGGGCAGGTGGGAAGTTACCAAATAAAGGGCTATGGGTATTAGAGAGTGAGCGCTGGGAGTTACTTTTAGATATGACGTCTGGTGCCCGGAATTTGAGAAGTTCAAGTGTATTTCCTACCCTGCCGTAGATCATCGCTTTGATGCGATTCGTGACGCAGGCTGCTTGACGCTTCTCTCTCTGCTTCTTGGCCTGCACTTCGTGCAAACCTTCATATATCCTGGTAAGTAAATATAAGGCCACCGCGGCATTTTTACACAAAGGATTACTTTTTAGAATGTTGAATTGCTTCTTGTCTTGTTATTGGTTTCTTTGCAGATTTCTTCTCTACAGTCACAAAGCTTGGAATTTTTGTCCTTCGAATATCTTTGTTCTTTGGTTTTGCTACTACTACTGGCTTTGCTGCTGCTGCAGCAGCACAAGATGTCTCCTTTCTTTCCTGTTTTCTTCGTTGCACAGCGGCCTGGCGTGCCCTGACGCTCTCCGGAAACGACGGCTTGTGAAATAGCAAAGCTTCCTGCAGAGTCAACGGCTGCAGCGGAGGTTTCTGACGGTGCCTTTGAGAACGAGCGAAGTCAACATCCACTAAGGGTCCGTTTTTCTGTTTTCGTCTAGATTTCGACATTTTCCCGTGTTCCGCAGCGTTTTCAAGCGATACGGCGCGAAGTCGACGCCACAATTCGTCCAACGAAACGGGCGGGCTTTTCGATTTGGAGACGTCACGCCCACGACTTTCAAAACTTCCGTTATTAGTCGCCGTTCGACGACGACGGCTCGTTTGAGTTTGAACGCCCCGCGTTTCCATTGGTAATAGATACTCTCTTGGAAGCGAGACAAGAGAGTGTTCAGACGAAAGCGATGATCCCTCGTCGGACGACGGAGCCTCGGGGAAAAGGCAGCGAGGAGTTGAGGCGCCGTTTTCTTTCCGTTTCAAGGGATACCACTCACCCTAGTGAAAAATTGATAAGGGAAAGCAACATTACGCTCATTTATGATATAACGACGTTGCTTCCATCAGGTACATACCGTCGATAGTTCCTGCATAGCCAGTGGGAGCCGTTATGCATACGGGGCATTGAGCGCGTATGCAACGTGACTCCCTTAGCAAAGAGCTTGCCGTGTACAACTGAATGAAAACTGATCCAAACACTAAAACAATTTTCCGACGTAAGTTATTATTTTTTTGCTGTAATCCTATCTATTCTGGGTTCTTTTGGTTTCGAACAGGCTTCCTCTGATTCTCTAGCACGCTAAGTGTCGTCGTCCCATGACTGATGCGCACTTGTCCGCCTCGTCGTCAGTCGAATCCACGGCTCCCGAAAGCGAACCGGAGATGGTAGAACCGTCCGAACAGCGACCACTTCTAGCAAACGAGCCGAGAGGGCGCCTGATCTCGCCGCGCGATCGCACGATATCGGGAAGTTCGACCGACGGCGCGTGCAATCATTTTCCCGATGACGAACCGTTCGCGTCGATCGTTCAAGCTGCCGAAATGGCAATCGAAAGCGAGATCTACCCGGAAATCATCAGCCAAGGCTCGAGCGGATCTTACTTCGTCAAAGACACCGAAAAAGTGCGTACGGGATCTAAGTCCATGAAAAAAACGTTTATCCCCTGCTGGGGAGTGGGCGGGTTCGAAACGTTAATTAAATGTGTTGTCACGTGAGGCGCTGCTCTCTGTAGAAAACTATTGGCGTATTTAAACCTCAAAACGAAGAGCCGTATGCGCGAATGAATCCCAAGTGGACGAAGTGGCTTCAGAAGAAACTGTGTCCGTGCGCTTTCGGACGCGGATGCTTGCCGTCGAACATGGGCTATCTGTCCGAAGCGGGTGCAAGTCTCGTCAACGATCGATTGGAACTTGACGTTGTGCCCAAGACGAAGGTCGTCCACCTTGCGTCGCAGAGTTTCAACTATTCGGCGTTGGATCGGGCGGCGGCGAAAACGAAGCAGCAAGTCATTTCCAAGTTTCCTGCGACCAAATTGGGAAAGAAGTTAAGAGCTGGACTGCCTCCAAAGGTAAATAAATAGATAAATAAATAAATTCTAGGATAGTGTGATAGTAGACGGGTGGTCTTTCTCTTTCTATTATGCAGAAGGGTTCGTTTCAGCTTTATGTGGAGGGGTTCAAAGACGCTTCTTATCATTTGAACAAATTTGAAGTGTCACCTCTGCCGGAATCTGTTGCTCACAAGTTTCAGCTTCAATTTGAGAAGCTTGTCGTTCTTGATTACATAATTAGAAATACAGGTAAGATTGGTCAGACTGTGATGCGAGGGCAAGCAGATAAAAGATTTTCATAGACAGAGGAAACGATAATTGGCTAATTAAATACGATCACACCGAAGTTCTTGACTCAAAATCCAAATCAAAAGAGGCCGCTGGAATAGATGACGTAAGAGAATAGAGATCAGGCAAAGACCCTGCCTCAATCATCATTTCAGAGTGGGAGCGGTGACTGGGCATTAGTAGAACACGGAGACATTAAGGTAGCCGCTATTGATAACGGCCTAGCGTTCCCATTTAAACATCCGGACGAATGGAGAACATGTAAACAGTTCACATTCATTTACGTAGTGCTTATTAAAGTGAAATTGTATAGATCCGTATCACTGGGCTTGGCTTTCATGGGCAAGCAAGCCGTTTTCAGATGAAACGGTTGACCTAGTTCTACCAAGAATTTCTGATGCGGACTTTGTAAGTAGTCTTGTTGACGACCTTTTTCATCTTTTTAAGGTAAGACGATTCTGTACGTTTTGGTTGCACAAACGCTTCTTTTTAGACCGATAAGAATTATACTACTTCTGTGTTTGAGAAGCAAATGGGTGTCATGCGTGGTCAGGTAATTTTAGATTGGTTCTGACTAGGTTTCGCTGTGGTATTGATTTCTTGCAGATACTGAATTTGGAAAGGGCTTTGAGAGATCGCCTTTCGCCTCTGAAATTGGTGCAACTGCCACTCATCACGATTCAATCAAAACAAAGGCACAAATCGTTTATACAGGCCATTCATTTGAGAAAAGCGTGCTTTACGTGCTGTTAGTCAAACAGAGCTTATTGCTGTCGTTTTTGCAGTTTGGAATTACCGATATTGGACTGGTTCCTTCGCGCATGCGCATTTGCGTCTTCCTTTGATGACATAGGTGGTGGAATCCGCCCGAATCCTACACGCAGAAGCCGATCAACGCGATCCGAGCTCCTCGAAGGAAAGCCTCCGTTGCGTTTGAGCCTATCGCTGACCAATCGCCGATGGCAGGTGCGAAATCCGCCTCCATATCGAAGCGGCGACGTCACCTCGCGCTAATCGTCTCGATTTTCGCTTTTCCAGGTGCAGGCGGCTTGCAGTGGCTTTTATCTCAGGTCAAGGGTCCGTCGGAAGAGAGCATAGCTGAAGGTAGGCTCCCACGAACCGCGAAACACAGCCCGGAGACAGGAGGGGGGAAAAAATGAAACGCGATATGAGTAAACGGTATCGGTGTGTTGTGCGTTCGCAGTCGACGTCGCGGACATCATATCGGCGATAGAGTTCAATCACGACGGCGAACTGCTCGCGACAGGCGACAAGGGTGGCCGAGTCGTCGTTTTTCAGAAGGTGAACTTTAGTCTAAGAGAGATCATAGCTTCGTTGTCCGTTTCGTAATTATGGTAATCGAATATTTTAAATTTTGAAAAAATTGTTTTGGTTCTAGGGTTCATCCGGCATACAGAGCGGCGACTATAACTTCTACAGCACGTTTCAGAGTCATGAACCGGAATTCGACTATTTGAAGAGTCTCGAAATCGAGGAAAAGATCAACAAGATTCGTTGGCTGCGACGACGAAACGCCTCCCACTTTCTCCTCACCACAAACGGTAGAATTCCAAAAGCCTCATGGCTCATCCTTCCACATTCTCTCTCTCTCTCTCTCTCTTATCAGACAAAACGGTCAAATTGTGGAAGTTGGCCGAGCGTCGAAAACGGGCGTTCGGCTTCAATTTGCGCGACGACGAGGGCCAAATAGTTGACGGCAACTCGATCGACATGCTTCTCGTGCCGCGCTATCGACTGATGGAGGACATGGTCGTTGAACCAACGTGTCGACGCGTCTTCGCTAATGCGCACGCCTATCACATCAATTCCGTATCCGTGAATAGCGACGGGGAGAATTTCATGTCTGCCGACGATTTGCGGATTAATTTGTGGAATTTAGAAGTTTCGGATCAGTGTTTTAGTAAGAAAAAGTCGTCGCGGAAATATTTTCGTTTCATTTGGTGTTTTCGTAGACATTGTGGATATCAAACCGGCTAATATGGAAGAGCTGACGGAAGTGATAACCGCCGCCGAATTTCATCCGGATAGCTGTAGCCAATTTGCGTATAGTAGCAGCAAGGGTTGCGTGCGATTGTGCGACATGCGATCCAAAGCGCTCTGCGATCAACACGCAAAAAGTAGACACAGACTCTCATTCCCTATCCCGAGTCGACGCGTTTTTTTCTTTTTTCTCAATTAGTGTTTGAGGAGCCCGAGGATCCGAGCAGCAAGTCGTTTTTCTCCGAAATCATATCGTCGATGTCCGACGTCAAGTTCAGTCACAGCGGTCGCTACATGCTGACGCGCGACTATCTGACCGTGCGCGTGTGGGACGTGAATATGGAAAAGCGGCCGGTCGAGACGTACGCGGTGCACGATCATTTGCGCACGAAACTGTGCGCGCTCTACGAAAACGATTGGATCTTCGACAAGTTCGAATGCGCGTGGAGCGGTCGAGACACGTAAGTATGATAGTCCCGTAACGCAAGGATTTTTTTTGAGTGGGGGGTCGGCGAAAAAAAATATTTAGGGAGCGTCTCCTTAGGGGGGGTGTTTACTTTAGAAATATGTACAGTACAAGAGAGGGGACCCTGTGATTTCTTTTTAGGCACATTCTTAGCGGTAGCTATCACAATTTGTTTCGGATATTTGATCGTGCCACGAAAAGCGATGTGACTTTGGAGGCGGCGAGGGATGTTGCGAAGCCTGGGCAGGTGGTTGCTGCGAAAAAAGTGGTTAGTGGTGGCGGGGGCGGGGGAAAGAGAAAAAAGAATGAAGTGAATGCCGATAGTATGGATTTTAATAAGAAAATATTACATCCGGCTTGGCATCCGGAGAGAAACATAATTGCGTTGGCTGCTACAAATAATTTGTATTTGTTTCAAGCCAGACTATGATAGATAGTAGATGTGATGAAAAGTCGGGGGCGGGACGGGTGAGCGACGTAAATGTGTTGTATTAAATAACCTCGTACAGTTTTTTTGAAATTTGCATTTTGATGGGATAAATGCGCAGAATCTTTTTCTGTTAGCGTGCGTTCGCCGATTTACATCGTGTCTTTTCGAGCGAAATATGGCGACTACCGACGCTCAGACGAAGGAAAAGAAGCCCGATGATCCTTTTAAAGAGTTCTATTGGATGGAAAACGTCGAAGACTACGACAAAGAGTGCGAAAAGGAGCTCGAAGAGGAGGAGGAAATGGTAGAAGAGCTCGAAGAGATGCTCGACGAAGAGGAAAGCATTCGTCAGGCTGAAATAACGAAAGCGCTGCAGAAGGAAGTGCCGTCCGCTTCGAACGATGATCAAACGGAGGTAAGGGGGCCCCCAAAAACGACGTCATGTCATACGTAGAACGTTTGACACGTCTTTTCTCAGACTAATTCGAGTGACACTCCGTCACCGCCGTCTGAGTCTGATGGAAAAGAACAGTAACGTGATAAAAAAAAGGCGTCTTACCGATTGTTTTCTCCCCCCTGCAAAGTACGTTTGGTTTGGGCTCTTTAGTATAGAGGCTTGTAGTAGAACGCATGCACCTGTAAGTGTAGAATTTAGTCTGATCCTTTCACTCTTTGATTAACCATTCTCAACTACGACGCGACTAGTCGGTACAAGGCAAAGCAGACGACATGCAACAATTTCTAGAGTCTACAACTGCGGTGCTCCTGGAGCATTCTGAGGCTCTGTGGCCGACTTGGGATTTCGCACGGTTTCATCAACCGACAAAATAATGCACGCCGCCTCTGATGCGGCAATGAGAGCATTCGATTTCACAATAGCGGGCTCCCAAACGAACGCATCGTAATTATTGGCCACGTCCTCATTGACAATGTCAACGCCAAACCAAACCCCGCCTAATATAAGAAAAAAATTCAAAAAAAAGTGAAAGCGATTATTAATTAAATCCCAAACCTTCCGCGTGTTTCTTTCTGAGCTTGTTTAGAATTCCGATCGAATCGAAGCCGGCGTTATCGCACAGCTGTCGGGGAATCACTTCCAGCGCCTTCGCGTACGCCGATATGAGAAGCTGATCTTTGCCGGCGACGCCGCGCGCGTAATCTCTCAAGTACTTGCTCAACTCCATGTCGATGGCTCCGCCGCCGGCGACGATGGCGTCGTTCTTGCGCGCTCGTCGTACGATCATGATCGCGTCGTGCAACGAACGCTCGGTCTCCTCCATGAACTGCTCGGCGCCACCGCGGAGGAGAATCGTGCACGTCTTCGCTTCGGGACACCCTTTGAATATATTGAATCTGCGAGTAAGAAAAAAAAATTGCTGATGTTATTCTTATTGTATCTCTCTCTCTCTCTCTCTCTCTCTCTCTCCCTCGCCTTTCTCCGCCTATCTGCTGCTCTTCGAACAGTTTGCACGTGCCCAGGTTTTTCTCTGTTAGAGAATTGACGGTCGTCTGTATGGAACCGCCGCACGCCTTCATTGTGCGTTTCAGATCTTCGTCGGGAACGCGTCCAGCACAGAACATGTCCCTAGAGGTGACATCACTCGCTTATAAGAGCTTCAAATTGGTCAGGGCTAGGTTTTTACCTGTCTGCAAAGTATTGAGTTGCCACGTCACCAATGGGAAGTTTGGAGAGAACAACTTTGGCTCCGCTCTTTGCTATTTTGTCTAGTTTTTCATAGAGAATCGTCCACTCTGCATCTACTATAGCTTGGTATTCCTATAAGGGATCGGCTTCTTTTTTTACATTCTTTTGAATTTACAAAGGAAGGTAACCTCGACGTTGTCAAGACGAATTTCTGCATTGTCTTTTTCTGATTTCAGTTCCAATTCGATGTTGAGCAAGGCAATTTTCGGGTCTGTGTATTTCTTTGGCTGCATTTCAAATCCGGCATATGAGAACGTTTTCTTGAAAGCAACTCCCTCAACGAGAAAAGAATCCTATAGAAAATCGAGTCAATGGTAAACGTAGTACAAATTTCTCCCCCTCCTCTCAGACCTCGAGAGCTCCTCCTTTCACTTTCTTTATTCCTATCATGCTAAGTTGAAGCTGCTCGTCGAGATGCGACACGGCTTCGACGACCATCTTCGAAAAGAATTCCTTTTGTCTGGCGACGAGTTTCGAACTCAAACTCGTTGCAGCACATTTTTCTAGAAGGCTAGTCTGCTCTCTAAAGTCCCAAAGAAGAAACTACTAGATGTTTCTTTACAAAGTATGCATCATTACGCGGGATCATCTCTCTTCACATGAACAGCTATCTCTTTAATCTTCTCTAAGGCCTACCGAGTAAGAATGCTTTAATTTCTAATTAAAATTCAAAAATATTTTTTTCTTACCAGATGAGTGGCTTTTCGAAAGCTTCTGATTATGACTTGCGGATGAATTCCCTCCTCAATGAACAGTTTCACTTCCTTCAGCATTTCTCCAGCCAAAAGAACGACTGTCGTCGTTCCGTCGCCCACCTAGCGCACGTTTACGATTTTCCACCGCGTTTTTTCACTCAGGAGCGTCGCTTCACCTCGGCGTCCTGACTTTTCGCGATGTCGACGAGCGTTTTCGCCGCCGGATGAACGACGTCGAGTAGGTTGACGATTGTCGCGCCGTCGTTTGATATCGTCGCTTTTCCTGAAGGCGAATCGATGACTTAGAGAACGATTCGTTCCAAGTTTCTGCTCGCCTTGGCCGTCGACGATGAGTTTGTCGAGACCGCGTGGACCGAGAGTCGTTCGAACGGCGTCGACGACTGCAGCGCACGCATTTATGTTGCTAAGCAGCTGCCCTTTGCCTTGGGACGTGTCCGTTCCTTCTTTTAGAAGGAGAACCTGGGGCTTCTAACAAAGAAGAAGCAATGGAAATCATTTCGATTGAAAATCGATCGAGGATGGTTGCGATTGAAGCGGATACCATGAGCATCATCTTCGCTTCGTATATCGTGTACGGGTTACAGGCAGTAGGCGCTAGTGCGCTAACTTTTTCGTTTTCTCCGGTTCTTGTTCTGAGTGAGTATTTATCGTGCCTTAGGCAATCGTACTCTTAGATCGACAGTCGAAGCCTTCGGCGCCAAAAATCGTGCAAGAGAGACGCCTTTGGGATCTCGAAACCAATGGCGTCCTCATCCGACGTGGTTCTCAAAAAGGGCCACTTGAAGAAACTTCCCATACACAGCAGGGGACTAACGAAGAAACGCCTGTTCGAACTGACCGACGACAAACTAAGCTATTACGCCGAAAAGGTGCGATAACGGCGCGCCGGCCGGATCGCTCCGGCGGCTAAACAAACAACATCTTCCTCTGTTTTGATAGAAAACCCAATCGTTGAAGAAAAACAGCATTCCGTTGGAGAGCATACTTCGCGTCGAGAAATACAAGACTTCGAAGAAAGTGCACGGATTTCTCGTAAATAGGGGGGCGAGTTATAATTAGGAGGAAGTGGAGATGACGTGCCGATGTTCGTGCAGGTAGAAGCTAAAGAAGCGGAGTCCGATCGTTACAATCTAAGAATGTTTGCTGCTTCCGATCAGGAAGCAGATGAATGGATGAAGGCTATAGAAGAGGGTAAGAGACCTAAAACGATTCAGAGACCATTTTTCTCTAGAACTAGTTATATAGCGTGCCAGAGGCGAAAGAGAGGAACGGATTCTGAAAGCAAAGCGGGTGCCTTTTTTAGTCGCTCTACGCGGGGTTCATCAGTTTCAGGTCTCGATCTTTTTAGAGTCATCTGATGTAGCTGATGGCAGCGAAGCCAAAACTGTTCAAACTGCACCTTCTCTTTCAATTGATTCTGTTCCCGAGGAATCGGCCGATAAAACGGGAGCTAAAACTCTTTCAGAGGAAAAAGAATTATTAGAGGACAGTCGTCACAGCATAGTTTCAGTGAGACGCTTACAGGCGATCGGTTGCGCAGCGTCTAATTGCTTCTCCAGCCTACCAACGAAGCAAGCGTCATATGTCTTTATTTAAAAGACGGGAATCCGGTTTCAGATGAGGAAGAAAGCGACGAAGACACGCCACTAACAGCAAAAGCCAAATCGAGGTCTCTAGGCAGACAATCGGTAAAAAGATCCCCAAGTCAGTTAGAAAAGGTGGATGGATTAATTTATTCCTTTAGAGATCCGATTCGAGACCGTACATGTTCGTGAATCCATGGGAGGAAGTGGACGCATCCGGCTATCGTCCTCTTCACAGAGCATGCCAGGTATCGACCCACGTTGCGCCTTTTCAACAGATCATATTCGATGTGTGTTATTTAGGAGGGAAATGCCGAGAAAGTTTTGGAACTTTTGGATCAAGAGGCGAGTCGCGAAGCGGTCGACACTCAGAAACGTTATCCGCCCATATTCCACGCCTATACGCACGACCACAGAAACGTAGGAATCTTTTATTGAGCGACTCGTTTTATTTTCGAAAATGAATGTGAAAGATTTTGAAACTGTTGCTGGAGAAAGGAGCGTCGGCGGACGGCGAGGAAAAGATAGGCGGAGCGACGCTGTTGCATTTCTGTGCCGAGCGAAACGACATGGAAATAGCCATGCTGTTGCTTGCTTACAATGCTGATGTGAACAAAGAGGTGACTACCATTGGCTTTCAATGTCAGGCCTACTGCATTTTATTATTAGGATTATGCCGGTAAGAGTCCACTGCACGTTGCATGTGCACACGCTTCTCTTGACTTTATCAAGTTTCTTCTCAAAAGGTCTTGCCTCTTTGATCGCTTTTTTCTCTCTCTTTTTGACCGTTTTATTTTAGAGGAGCTGCGGTGGACAAAGTAGCCAATGGGCTGACGGCATTATCTATTGCCAGTGAAAGGGGTCGTCTTGATATTGTTGAACTTCTTCTCTCGCACAAAGCCACCGTTTATGCTGACACGATATCGTCTCGTCGAAGATCGGCCTATGTAGTAGCGGTAGAAAACAAACACGAAAAAGTAACGACAGGAAAATAGAGATTAATTAATTAATACTCTAATTTTTTACTATAAGATTGCGGAGTTGCTCAAGGAGGCTCTGCCTGACACTGTTAAACCGTACAAATGCGAGAAAGCTCTCAAGGGTCATCTAGAGGCCGTCACGTCTGTAGCTGTCTCCACCACGTTGCTAGTTTCTGGGGCTGGCGACGGTCAAGTAAAGATGGGGATGCGTCTCATTAATTAGGATCATACAATAGGTTATTTGCTTTTAGGTGATTTTGTGGGATTTGGTTAGTGGAAACAGACTGCATACCTTTTCCCTACGCGATTCGGTTGTGTCACTGAGTTTCTGGGGAGACTTTTTGGCTGCCGGCACTCAGCTGACGACTGTGTTTGACCTGAAGTCGCCCGGTTGGAAACTGGAAATTGGATTGTCATCCGGAACGAAAGCTGCTGAAGTGCCTAATTCGCTTATGTCTTGATGGTACGCATTTTTCACGGGTTTCGTATAGAATCGTCCTTTGCAAATGGTCGCGTTTTCTGCGGACGGTCATTTGGCCACAGCTGACATAGACAGGAACGTGGTATGGCAGCTCTTGAGTTGGACGTGAAAGCTAAGAGAATAGCAACGCACTTCTTACGTAGGTCGAAATTTGGTCAATTGGTCCAGTTGAAGGATACTTGAGGCATCCGCTTCACACCATAGTAGCGGACAAACGACTTGGGGTAGGCAACTGAAGGCGCTCACACGGTGTTTAATTGAGACTTCTTTTTGCAGGATAGAGATGGCGTTTGTCAGAGGTGAAACTAATATCGCAAAAGTGTAACATCAGAAAGACTTCTTTTTAGTATGCAGTTTAGCCCTGATACGTCGCGAACTCTTCTTGCATTGAGCATCCAGCCGGGAAGTCGCCTTCGCCCCGTCGGAAACAACATTATAAATATAGTGGACTGGAAAACGGAACAGTCCTACTTCTGCATAGACACAGGCACACAAACATACGAAATTTTTCTCTCGTTTCAAGATTTTTCTATAGGTGTAGGTGTTGGGTCTGGGCTGATGGCAACAGACACAGCGATATCTTTCTCGCCTGATGGAAAGTAAGTCCACGGCGTAGGCACTTTGTGTTTCACGCAATAGAAGTTGCACCGAAGGTACATCGCCGTTGGCCTGAACACGGGCGAAGTTAAAATGTGGGAGGTGTATGGGCCAAAGAGATTAATTCATCATTTCGTTCTGGAAAGGGGTGAGAAATTAATCAAAATTTCATAATTTGGACTTGAATTCGATTTTTTAGGATGTGGTGTCCGAAGTCTTGCTTTCAGTTCGTTGTATGGCCACTTGGCTGCTGGCTTAGACTCCGGCGAAATTCACTTTTATTCATTTACATCAGGAGAACGTTTGTTTGTGCTGTCAGACGGGAAAGTGAGGTCGATGCTACCGGTCCTACTTTTTCTGATTCTTTATAAAGAAAGCTGCAGCGTCGTTGGCGTTTTCATCTGATGGTCGTCACCTGCTGTCAGGCTGTGAAGATCGTCTATTGAGAATTTATAAAGGTGAGAAGAACTGCGAGTGGCGATTGCTTAATAATTTTTTTGTACGTCTTTAGCTCCTATGGAACGTCCTGTCATGTCGGCGAGTCTGACAGTTGAACCTTCGCATCCACCCACTAAAGGTAGTCTCAATCGAGTGTCTATTGTCTTTTTGTGTGATTGTTTTTTGCCGGTTCAGCTCTTGACGAGAACGGGGAGCTGAGCGATTGCAGCAAGCGATTTTGGAGACGAAAGTTCTCGGAATTTGACGAAGACAACGATGGTTTTCTCAGTCTCAATGAATTTGATCGGCTCTACTGCGAATTCAAGAACGATCACATGCTTCCACGTAGGGTGCATTTTTCGCGCTCAGACTCGTCTATATGGACGTCCACTTTAGATGATTACGAGAACCTCTGCAGGAGTCGAAAAGTATCGATGGTTGACATTGATACATTGTTTAGACTGGCAGCTGATTGGCTCTGGAAGGATGGGGAGCAAATGGTTTGTACGACGCGTTTGTGCTGGTCAAGTAATATTCCACTTCCTTTCTAGTGGTTGACTTGGAAAAAGAATGGTTACTCTGAAGTTGACTAGTCCCAGGTACCAAAGTAAATTTTTTGCAGTTTTATTATTCCCGACTACTGTACCTCATCGTTTCTGTAGTACATAGATTATTTGCTATACATAGTCTGTGTTGAAAGGATGTTTCTTACTGTATCTCAAAAGAGAACAGGTCTTTCGGATGCATGTATAGCGAGAGAGCAAAGAAAATGAGGCAAGATGCACGGCACTCGTTTAATTAATTAATTAATTAATTGACAAACCGTTTCTTGCAAAGGATGCCTCCGAAAAACGCAACAACTATTCATCTATCACACCCTCAAAGAAAAACGTCTCTTTATCTATCGTGTGTCCTTATGTGATCCTTGAGCGCCGGCATCGTCGCCGTCGCTCGTCCGCACCGATGACAAGCTAGGGGACGTTTCAACAGACCCTCGTAGTAGTCTCGATCAATCGTCACGCGACCCTCCCGCTTCAGCAGAGCGATGACGTCGCTCGATTCCATAAAGAAGTCGGACGTAAACGAGTGCCAATGCTTCTTATGCTTCAGACAAGGCGAATCGAAGTCCTGACTAACGACGTGCAAATGAAGCCGCCTCATACTCGGCACGGCGTGATAGCCGATGCGAAATTGGGGTCGGGGAGCGTTCGGGGTGGCCTCGTCTCGAATTCTCGTCGCCAATTCGCGCGCTTTCGCCTGCATGTGCTCGAGAAGTGGCACGTGCTCTCGACCGACTTTGGCGAGACTTTCAACGTCGGCGCGAGCGAGAACGAGATAGTGATGACGCGCTTTCGGGAAGCCGTCCTTTATGATCACGATTCGATCGTCCGAGTCGACTCGCTGAGTTGGATCGTCCATGGCGCGAAGAAGAGCGTAGCTCCATCCACCCTTAGCGGTCTTGCACTGGTAAGGACGTGGACGCGCAGCCACTGCAGTCGTAGTCTTCGCGACGCTCTTCATTTATTTATTTTTTTGCAAGGAGAAACGCCCGTACAAAACATACGCTGTCCACGCAGAATGGGGTCCGAGGTAAGGCTATATTCAGTGTGATTCTGTCTATGCAATTTTTCTTAGTCGGCGTTGCTCGTTTCCTTGATAAAAAATCTCGCGAAAGACAGGTGAGGCTCCACACAAGGGTCAATGGGCGAGAAATCGTTTTCATTCGCGCTGCTTAGCTCGAGTGAAGCTCAGCGAGATCGCGTTAAAGACGAATTGACGGAAAATTATCGTCGAGAAGACGAAAAACTAGAGAAAATCGTCGAAAGTAAGAAACTACTGTCTCCTTCGAACCGAACAGAGAAACACAACGCGAAACTAGATCACTACGATCACTTGAAAGGCTCGGTAACGGCATTTACGCACATCTCCGCGCGCGTCGTCGAGTCCCGAAATCGCATCCGAACGCTCAGACGAACAATCGACGAATGCAAAACGAAACTGCGATGTCGTCGCGACGAGTTGAGAAAGTTGTGGACGGAGAGCGTCCAGTCGAAGGAGACCCTTCGATTGCTCGACAAAATGTACCGAAAAAAAAACCTCCCAGAGATTCTTGGTTCAATATCTTCTTCCTCTCAGCGAGTCTGTCAAAAAAGCACCAGAAGATTTGAAAGTGTTTACAGATTCGCGACAATATCTCGATGCCACCCACCTTCTTGTAAAAACAGGTACAGCTCCAACGGCATATCCCCACCCCCTCCCTCACTCGTTCGAGTCTGTACTTTGTTTCTCTCTCCTCTCTTCAGTGGATCTTCTTGATGGTGAGTTGGCTGGTGTCAAGGCTCTCGCTGGAATGCGAACCGAGATGGCTGCGGAGAAAGCTGTACGTTCGATATTCCTCTTCTGCTCTCCATCTCATGGGGAGGAGGGCGCCTTCCATTTACTAGAAACTTCTCGAAGTTCTTCGCGAAGAACTGCATAGGCACGTCTACGTGAGATCATCTGCTGCACAAGTCCGGAAACGACACAAATGTAAGTGCGAGGGGACTTGTTTGTTTCTGTCCTTACCTATTAGCCCTTTGGGCTTGTCAGTACAATCTATTGAAAATCTGAAGCCATCACCACAGATGCCTAAGAAACTACTTGGTAGAATTGCTCTGTTCGTGTTAGTATTTTGTCATTCGACGTTTTTTCTTCCTGTGTAGCTGTTAGCGGTAAAACAGCAGGAGGTTCGGCGCTTGCTTTTTCAAAGTTACGTATTAATTTCTTTTAATAATAGACAGTCGGGCAGGCTCTTCGGAGGACGTGCATTCGGCTGAAGTAGGCTGCGAGCGCCGGCTCTCTCTCAATAGATTTGAGAACGTAACCTTTTAGGGGCTTGAGCCAGATCTTGAAGACGGATCTCAATATCTTACCATGTTGGTTGAGTGCCTCGCTGTGCTGAAAATGACACCGGACATCGTTGAAGTAAGACGGGCTGCTTGTCGGTCAGCAACTGCCGGTATAAGTGAATTTCCTTGAAAGACTCTAAAGAAGAAATTGCCATCTGATTTGGAGGGAATTGTCGATGGTATAACGGAGCAGATAGCAGACAAGTAAAGCTAAACTTGACATAATTTCACTATTATTAATATACCTGTTTATTTTTGCAGTTCACACATGACTGGGTTATTGGCAACCCACCAGGTCAACTAACCAAGATGCAAAATTAGAGAAAAAGTCTTAGTTTTTTTTTCCTGCAGCCGCATTTGCTGCTAGAGCTTCTTCTGCAGTGCTTTGATAAATTCCGAGCTATTGCTACTGCTCACAGCGTCGTGCTTACGGCTTTGCGGAAAAGCATTACTGAAAATCCCGACGGAGGTGAGGATTTGCTAGAGAGTCGCGCCGTTTTAACATTCGTCTAGGAACTGTCGAACTGTACAAGGAGGCTGACGTTTGGTCAGCAATTCAATACTCCGTAAGTTGGGCGCTCGAACATTTTAGCAGACCTCTAATTACTTTCTGTCTTCATCATTGCAGGTTGAACGTCTTCTGACGCAGTACTTGGACTTGAGAAGTTTTACGTCGAATACGCATCGTTTGACCACGTTTGGCGACGCTGGAAGTCTTTCGTCCTATTTTATGCCTAAGAAGAAAGGCGGTGGTCACAAAGGGCAGAAGGTCAGCGACAAAACCGAGAACGGCCGTCTGTCTCTATTGTTCGGATTACTTTAGAAAAAACTATTTCGATTCGAAGCGTCTTCTCACGCTCTCAGTGTCAAGTCATACATGAGGGAACAGTGGGAACTTCAGCAGGAAGAGGGCATTGTAAGTCTTTTCGTACGTCGTATTGTGTCGCGGAGAAATAGAGGTGTACCTTAGGAAGAAAGTATGCCTCATGCAATGATGCCACGATTGTCTTCGACTCCGATTTTTGTCTGCAAACCGGACATGAAGAACATCACTCTCGTATTTGTTCCTTTGCGAGCTTTTATTAAAGAAATTGAAGTGGCCACCGACTGTGAACCCGAGTAAAGGAAACTGTTGTTAAGGTTGTTCTCGTGGATATGTACGCTTCCTATTTTAGCTCTCACTGTTTATTGTACGAGTTCTTGGAAGATTACGTAGTGAACACCTTCTTAGAAAGCGTCGCTGATGAAATGACGAGCAAATTAGAGGCCGCAATTAAAGGTACGAGGAGAATGTAGGCGAGAAGGCGAGAGTAACTCGTGTTTTGTCCAGGTTTTGATGTTCAGAGAGTACTAGCCGACGACAGTATGCTCAAGCAGGCTGGCAGTGCCGCGCCGTCGAAACCTGTATTGCAAGTAAGAAAAAAATCAAATTGAGTATGTTTTTGATTTTTTTCGTTTATTTAAGAGTGCCGTTGTCATGGAACAAAATATGCGAGAATTGCGTGATATGATGGAACGGCTTCCTCCTTACGCTGAGCACTTCTTGAACATGATTTCAGACATGCTCTTGAAGTATCGCGACTCTTGTTCTCAGCTCTATAAACGTCAGTGGTGAAACAAATAATAGTTAGACTATATCAAAAACGTCCTCCTGTAGACATTCTGGGAGTGACGGAGGACGGTAGGCTGAGAACGATAAGTGGAATGTGGGCCAAAGACGAAGACATCAGACGACTGTTAAAGTACAGCTGATCTTCATAAAGGCAAACTCTAGTGCTTACCGTACGCCGTATGCTTTCAAAGATCGTTCCCTGCGTGGACTCACATGCAGCAACAGCAGGAGCAACAGGGTCACCACAAATCCAAAAAGGTATCTTAGAGCGGTCTTTTTTTATATTCATACCAGTTTGGTTGCGAAGAAGGTACAGGAAGACTTGGAAACTGTTCAGGAGCATCATAGACAGGCAAAGGACACGTCCTTCCAATGTTAAGAATTTAGTAATTTTTTTAGGAGTGCGAAATGCTCACTCGCAATATTGGAGATCGCTTACTCATCAAATCAGCCGTCGTACTGAGTTTAGGAGATCTTAAGGTTGTCGCGCATTTGCAAGAAAGCCTAGTCAGTACAGTGGATATGGGCCATCGACTCTGGAAGTATCTCCGTTATTTTTGTAGGAATGGCTGGCTAATCGTACCGAGGCCTTACTTGCTACTCTCACTTCACTCAGTTCGGTTTCAATCAAAAAAGGCAGCGTTGAAGTTCCTGGCGCCTTGCTAAGGTACGAAAGGCGTAGTAGATGTCCTGTGTTCAAATCCGTTGTAGAGGTGTGGATCAACTTCGAGATGAATTGTGCGATTTAGCCGAGACTTGTCTTATAATGCTTCATTTGGAAATTCGGTGTCACTGCTACTTCTTTCTTCTCCCTGCTGCAAAACAGGTAGGCAAGATTTGATGAGCGCTGACAAGGCCTGCACGTCTTTCTGTCACAGTCTACCTACGTGCACGATAGCGACTCCATGGAAGTAGATGAGCACGTCCGCTTTTTTAACAATGATCTAAAGTCTACCAAGGAGGTAATGGAGGAGGCGTTGAGTTACGCTAAGTTCAAGTATGAGAGAATTTTGCAATGTGCCAGGTTTTGTTATAATTATTTATTACCTACCAGGTACTTGTTTGAAGGGCTTGGATATCTAATAGCGTCAATATTGATCTCCAGCACGAATTTTCTTGGAGCAATCAACGACTATGGAATCAAACGAATGTACGAAGATAAATCGAGACGCCGATTTTTTCCTTTATTTACTTATTTTCCAGGTGCAACAATATTTACAATCTGCAGCAAAATCTCACCAACATCACAATGAGTAGAGAACTCGACTTGGCTCGTGCAAGACAGTATTTTGAACTACTCTTCTTGAATCCAGAAGTAGGAATACCAAGTGGCATTGAGCATCGTGATAATGGAGTATTTTCTTTTTTTAGGAACTCCTCACTGTCATTGTGGAGCAGGGACCTCAATTTACTGAAGTGCAATACGGTCACATACTCCGTTTGGGCTCTCAACGACTCCCAAAAACGGAACGGGACAAACTCCCTAGGCAGCTGGATCGGCTGCGAGAAATACTACAGGATCTCATATAGTTTAGTTCCCCCGCGCGTGATCACGCTGCGTAGATTTACGCACGTTTTATACGGGCGTTTGTGCACTATTTGTTGTCTTGGGGATCGCTTGGATGCGAACTCCTAAGACGAAGCAAGCCTAGAATGACAGAGATACTTTGCAGATGGCTTAATGATGACGTACAACTGAGTTCCGTTGTCGGTAAAGGATCGCAACGCGAAATCGCGCCGTCCAATCCGTTGCTTCTCCTTTTCAGAACCGTCGTCGTTTGTGCAAGACTTTTCTAACGGCTACCTCATCGGAGAGCTCTTGTGCAAACACAATCTACAGGTAAAAAGTGCCGAACAGCCGCGTAAACTCAACCGTTTTTCACGGCAGGATGATTTCGAACAATTTTCCCGTGGAAGGTACGAAAAACTTCGATTCACTAATACATAAGACACGAGAACTTTCACAAAGCTCGTCGGAGTCGAAATTGAACAACTTTACGAGGCTCGAACCCGTTCTCAAGCTGCTCGGCGTTCCGTTCAACACGAACATGGCAATCGCCACGTTTAAAAATTTTCGTCGCACTTTATACCCAATATTAATTCTAGGCACGCGAAGTCATGATGGAGCGGCACGGCGCAGCGACGCGTCTTATGTATCAGTTGTTCATCTCGTTGAATCGAAGCGAAGATCGCCGACTGACGTATCAGTCGCTCGAGGCCATGAAGCCCATGGGGAAAACGAAACTCGACGCCGTTGAATCGACTCTTTATAAAAAGGTGATTGGGAGTCTGTTGCAGATGAACACTTACTTAGAGCTGATTCGTTATTGACTGTGCGCGTAGAGACTCGCTCATCAAACAAAGAGACAGGTCGATCTCAATTTTGAAGCTATGATTACGAAATTTCAGATGAAGCAGAAAGAAAGAGAAGAGCTCGCCGACAGAGCAAGGCATCAAAAATAAATAGATTTGAAATGGTAAAGAGATCAATAGATTGTGTTTAGAATCGAACATGAGGAAAAGTTGAAGAGGCAAAGAGACGAAGCTAGACTCGTATCCATAACTAAGGTAAGAAAACCACCAGGCGCCACTTTAATTGATATATAGTTTTATTGATCTGATGTTTTAGTCGCGTCAAGTGAGAGAAATCAATAATGCAATGTACCAGTCTCTAAAGCTGAGGTAAACTTACAAATCCATAGTCTAAGCGCTGACGTTCTTTGTCAGTCCAATCAAAGAGTCGAAGAAGAAAACGACTCCAGATGGAAAAGTGAATTCAGAAAGAAAGGCACAGGAGAAACAGCGGAACGCAGTAGCAGAGGTGAACGCTTTTCCTTCCTTCCTTCCTTTCATCTCAGAGATCAATTTTCTACTTAGGCGACGAGACTGAGCATTGACGCGTTTGAATCAAGTCTCGCCTTTACGATCCCACCTCCTCCCGATCAGCAAGGACTTTTGACGTTTGGCGAAGGACTTCATTCGCGTGATGTAGAATACTTGAAGAGAATCAAGGAACGATTGCGCGAAGAAAACGACGCACAGAAGGTCGAGATGACCACTATAGTCTTTCAATTTGAAGGTTATCTAATCTTCACACTGTGACAGGAAAGACAGCGTCGTCGGCGAAAAGTTTTGGTTGAATTGTTGGAAATTCACAGAATTGAGGAGGTGATGCCATAGCGAAGAGGTAACCTGACAGATTGATTTTGCTCTTTTTGTCGTAGGAAGCGAAAAGAGAAGAGGTTCTTGTTAATAGGCTAATGAGACAGTCACAACAGGAAAGACGAATCGTTGTTCAGCTGATGCAGGTATGCGTATATACAGAACACAGTACCGGTCCTGAGTTTTAGGCACCTCTAGAAGTACTACAGTACTGTAGTAGACTCCTAATTAAAACCGTGCCATAAACTCGGAATATTAGTATTCCAGAGTTTCTAGAGCGTTCTTGACAATTGTATGGTTTTCAGATGAAAAGTGAAAAAGACGTTATCAGGCAGAATCGGTTAGTGCAAGCTCATTTATTCAATATAACGCAACCGTAGAAAAAATCCTCTAAATCGTATTTTTTTTGTTCAGTGTGTTCCTGAATAAACAGTACGAAGAACGGCGTGTTCAAGAGTTTGAAGAGTCTTTAGCCAGAGAGGCGGTAGATGAGATTTAGTTGCATTCGCATACTAAAGACGTCTGATCTCGTGCACACGTATAGAAACTGGCTCAGCTGGAAAAGGATCAGTATCAAAGTCGCCTGATAGAAGAGCAGGAAGTTCACAAGCGTCTCATCGCGGAGAAAGAAAAAAGGAGATACGAAAAGCACTACAAGTTCTGCTACACAGTTAGACTACAGTTACACAGCGTTAAAATAGGGTTAAGGCCGAAATTTAGATGGTGGAACAAATTGTAGACTTGTCAACGGTGATTGGGGAATATCGAAAATTGACGGAACAGTACGAATGGCAGTTTTGGAGACGCGTAGGCATCTGTACTTACACATAGGCTAATACCTCCGAAAATGATGCGAGAATGGAAAACGTTGTTTCTGAACGGGCTTCCCATCTACGAGGTTAATTGTACATCATTTAGTCGCATTGCCATGTTGACTTGTATATGTACGGCAGACTATTAGTGAGAAAGCCTCGACGACAGAAGAACAGAAGACCCAGCCAGACACATTGGATGAGCTTGACTTTTCTGAATACAAGGTATACAAGATAACGTATTGTCTTTCTCGTGCCTAACCCCAGCTGCATGGCGAGAATAGACCACTACGGGCGAGTGGCATCCATCTCAGGATCTGCTCAACATCCAATCGTCACTGAAAGAAAACGTCATACTTGGTCACGTTGTTCAGAAACTCTACAGCATTGTTTATCCTCCGGACGTATGTAGAACTCGCTTTGGACGCGATCCGGCCGGCGTGGACAGATTTGATTTATAGGTGAAACCGCCGCCGCCAACGTTTCCCGAATTTCCAATCAAGGCTTGCTTTCTTGGAAAGTCGTTTAGTGGGAAGACGACTATCGTCAATCAGCTAGCGTCGCGTAAGAGTGATTCTAAAAAAAATTGACCTTGAGACTTGAGGTTGTTCTATAGGCCATCGACTTCGCGCTCTAACTATGACTGTTCTTCTCAACGAGGCTATAGAAGCGTACAGGAACAACGAAACTGACGACGAGGACGACGGCCCAACTGCTGCAGTCGACGATGTCCACGAGAAATCAAAGGCCCTCCCGACCGAGTCGACTGTTGCCGCTGACGGTGCGAGCACGCCTGAGCCAACGGACCAGTCAAGACCAGCAACTCAATCGTCCGTCTTGGCGGGCATCAAAGAAGGTCAGTAGAAATAGTCCCATCGGAAAAAGATGGCGTATATAGATTTGGATCTTTTGTAAAGATAACGAGGAAGACGCTCGTGACACGCCACCTTCTCTAGAGGAGGCGACGAAAGAAGAAGAGCCAAAAGCAAGCGGAGTATTTAGTCCTCGTTTTTCGTTTGCTAGTGTTTCGTCGTCTAGCTTTCTTTGCTGGCCAGACTGGGCAAGGCGGCGAATCGAGATATGATGAACGGTCAAACTGTGAGCGACGAGATTCTCGTTGAGATCCTCGTGCACGCCGTACGGCAAGTGCCGGAGGGAACTGGGTGGATCATTGACGGATTTCCGACGTCTCTTCCGCAGGCAAAGGTAGGCGAATGCCTCTGAACGAGACCGGCTGCATATGCAGGGTTTTCTTGGCAGATTTTAGAAAAAGCGTTGACTGGATATGAACCAGTCAAAAAAGGAAAAACGAGCGAAAAAGGCGGAGCCAAAGGAAAGTTCGCTTCAAAGAAAAAAGCGACACTTTTGCCTGTGAAGGAAGTATCCGAATCAGTAGGTGGTACTTTGTTATTTCAAGCCGAAAAACATGCGTTTCGTGCATGCATAGATTGTATCTCCAGTCAGCGGAATTGATGTCGTCATACTATTTGATCAGTCGGACGAGATGAGCATTAAACGCTCTCTTGGTCGCAAAGGTTTGATGGTCAAATTTTGATACTCTTCTTCTACGCACCGCTCTCCCTTTTTCGCGAGCAGTGAACCCACAAACCGGAGAAGAATATCATTTAGAATTGAAGGAGCCTCCTTTTGGATCAGTAACAGGCGTGCAAGATGCTCCCTTGCTTGTGCCCGTGGAAGACCCAAATTTCGATGCACAACAAGTTCAGAACAGGTTATTTCTATATACGCATAGATCTAGCTGAAAAATGAAATGTGTTGGGGTCTATTTAGATTGGCTAATTTTCGTGATCAATGGTCGAAGCTGAAGGCGTGGTTTTCTCAGTTCAATAATCTCGTTGAAGTCGATTCAAGCAGAAAAAGTGGTAAGTAATTCTTTCGCAGTGTCGTCATATACGCACAGGATTTTTCAGACGAAGTTTGCGAGACCGTTGGGCAAATTCTTACAGACCTCGTTGAAAGCGTAAGAGACTTGATCGCAGCAAGTTTATCTCATGTACTGTCTCTAACTAGCGTAAGAAAGCAGAAGAAGAAAAACGAGCAGCTGAGGAAGCTGCTAAGGTGGAGAAAAGAAGAGCTGAATGCTGTTTGACGTCATAAATTGGAGTTTTTAGGAAGCGGAAGCGGAAGCTGCTGCAGCTGCGGCTGCAGCCGCTGCCGTCGAAGCCGACGCCGCTGTCGCCATCGCTACGGAAGCAGAGGAAAAACAGTCGCATGCTTCCTTGAGTGCCAAAGGCTCATCAAAGCCAACGTCAAGACGAAGTAAAACATTACGACCTAATTAATTAAATACAACAACTCGTTTTTTCTTCAAAGCGTCGTCGGTGACTCCGTCGCCGTCCGTGCGAGACGTCGGACAGGCGCAACAGCCGCCGCCACCAACGCAAGCGACAGAAAGTCAAGCGGACGCGTCCGCTCCTCCTCCTCCGACGGCGGCTCCTCCGATGCCCGAAGCTGGCTCTGAAGACTGGGTGTACGTCGATAAGACAGTGGAAGAAGTAGGCCACGTCGAATGCGTAAAAATCATTACGGCGTTTGAGACGCCTTTCTTGTGAAGGACGTAGCGAAAGTGTTGGCTTTGGTGTGGGATGAGGTCGAAGAACGGTACGTGATATCGTGCAAGGACACATTTCGTCACGTCCGAGTCGAAAGAGAAGCGATCATACAGTACCTCTACTCGACAAAGTATGGGCTCCGGCAATGGTAAACGTAGATGGATTGACGTTTGTTTTCTAGGCAATCGTTTTTCGCATTTTTGCATCGTCCGGATCACAAACAAGAATTCGTGACTCAATTCCAAAAAGTGCTTAGTGGGAAATAGATGGATAGAAAAGGTTTTCTATTTCAGCTCTTGTAGCACTACAACGAAGAAATTTCGGACGATCTGCGGATCGATGGAGACATGAAATCGCAGCTGCATCAAGAAGTAGAGGTAAAAGAGCGAATTTGGATGACATTCTGCATGCTGAATGTTCGCCTGACTATAAGGACCTGAGAGAGCGTCTTTGGGACATCAGCGATCGCCGTCGCGAAGAGGCGGAAGACGAACGACAGACGGTGATGAATGAGCAGTGGCTCGAAGATCGCCTTGGACTGATCTGCAACTATTATATATCACTGATGCAGGCGAGTCAAAAGAACACTTGTGGGAAATATTTCACATGGTTTTAACTCAAGGTCGAAGTGGATCGTTACGAAGATTCGCTCTGTTTGCTACGAGATTATTATTTTCATGTTGACGGTAGGCAATCACTGATTAATTAATTAGTTATGTTGAATGCACAAATCCTTATTTAATTCATAGGAAAGCCGCTAGGCGAACGACGAGATTACCAACGCTTGCCGCTCGTTGAGGCACGCAACGTCACTGCAAAAGCGTTGTGACATATCGTCTCTTTTAGATTCCCGAAGTCGAAGGACCGCACACAGGGGAAGACGAACCCGACGCAAAAGCCGAAGAAGAGGTTCCTAAACCGAGTGCAAAAACGTCTGTTAGTGGCGAAAATGCCGAAGAGACTGCGACCGAGAATTTGCCGTCACGAAGGTCTGTTCACCACGGCGTTGCTGTAAAAAGCTGCTTCGATCGTACGTCTTATATTCAGAATTCCTCTTGTTCGACGTCGCATTGCCTCTCCTGAGGCGTCCGCTGATGCCTCTGCATCCGCCGGGAGTAAAAAGCACGCAGGAAAAAAGCAGCAGACGACTGCTTCGGCGCCTGTTGCAGCCGAAGAGGGAGAGGAGTCGGCAGTCCCCACCTCCAGCGATCCCGACGAGCAGCTCTTATTGGAGGCTCACTTTTCTGCCGTCACGGCGGCGAAAGCGACTTCAGCGAAGGAGGAAGAAGTGTACGGGGTTGGCGAGACGGCTAGCGAGGCGAAGGAGGCGGCAGCGCAGCAAGTCGCTAAATCGGCGAAAGGAGCTGACAAAGGAAAAGGAAAGAAAAAGCCCAAAAGTCCGACGACAAAGAAGGCGGTAAGTCCGGCGCTTTTGCATCGAATTTTTGCATGTTTCGATTTATATAGGGAAGTGGGAAGAAAGGGGGAGACAAAGGACGAAATATGTCGCGGAAGAGCGACTTTTCGGTACGTTCCGAAGTGGAGACGCCGTCACTGCAGACAGATGCTCGTATGAGCCCTGCTGAATGCATCAAAACGCTCTATTAGAATATTTAGAATCGCCCGGCAAAGAAGAAAGGACTAAAGTGCGAATGGAACATTTAGCAGCCGTACAGATCGAAGGTAAACCTTAGCAACGGCTGGAGGTCGCTTGCTTTATACGTCTCTAGAAAATCGCTTGAAATTTCGGTTGGATCTGATCAAGGAAAAGGCCATCTATTTAGTACAGACGCTGAAGGTAATGCGTGAAGTACTGCAATTGGTGGAATAATGCCTTTCTTGAAGAGAGAAGCGTCCCAACTCTGGACTGTTATGGACAATTCGTTGGGCGAGCGATTTAAGCAGGAGATGGAAAGGTAGACAGGACTATCTTACACCACCGATTGTATTGCTACATTTTGTTTTAGTATTGAGCAACTTTGTGACTTCATACGACAAGCAATTGAAAATGAGGAGAAGATCTTACCAGCCATTACGCTCTCTGGTCCAGATTTGCTCATTGACGAGGTGCGTTCACAAGTTTTGTCTCTCACTCGACTTTCAGAGTTTCAATTTTTTAAATCAAGAACACGCGAACGTTTGAAATTCCACCGCCCGTTCGTCCGCATACGCCACCGGAAAATGCGCTTCCCGATACATTTACAGTCGTTCAGCTGGAAAATCTCAGCGAACAGTTGTCCGAAGTAGCACCTTCTGGAGTCGTATCTGGTCGAGCGTTCATACAAAAGATGCAAGAGCTGCAGTCTCTATCGGTATGTAATTTAGTTCTAATAACCAATTTCGTGCATGACTTTTTTTTATACAGTTCGGCGAGGAAGTGATGCCTGAGTTGTGGTCGTCGATGTCGCCTCGTAAACTCGAGGAGTTGGCCATGATGCTTGTACCTTCGGATGCTGACTATCTTGATTGGCGACACTTTCTTACTCTCGCTTCCCTTCCATGGCCGAAGACGACGCAAGCCTCGTTGCTTGATACATTACGTCGGTTTCGCGAAGTGGACAGTCAGGGTCATGGCAACTTAAGTCAACATGACTACATGAAGGTGCTGTTTGTAGATAGAGAAAATTCGTTTTTGCAATGTAATTTCTCGTGCAGGTGCACCTGTGGTATTTTTCAATGCCTCACGATCGTAGCTTGCCTTACGATCCAAGCCAACCGCTGACATATGATAGGGATTACAATCTGAAACAAGTATATCATTAGATTATTCAGTAATTGAATGTCGGGAGTTTTGCTTGGTTTTCATTCTAGGCATTTTTTCACATCTTCAAAGACAAATTCGACGCTGACGGTGTTGAGAAGGTGAACTACGTCAATTTAGTGAGTTGCTATTGATTCTTCTTTTCTATTGGTTCTTATAACCCGCTTTTAGCTGCTGAATTTCTGCGTTGACGAGGATCCAGTAAGGGGCGTCTTTAGAGCGCTCAGCGTAGCAACTGGCCATCCTTTGCCTGACCCTTCGGTACTTGACGGCGAAGAGACGAGTCTCTCGGAAAGCACCGATTTTGAAATACCACTAGACTCGTTCATCAATGTAAAATAGAAATACAAGCAGATGGACATGATTTAGTCTCTGCTTTGCTCTCCTTATCTTAGGTTCTTCATCTCGGTAAAGCGAGCCTGGGGTTCACCCATCGTTTTCGAGACACAACAGATCCGAACGATGCATTGTCACGAGTAAGCGTTTCTCCAGTTTGGACAAGGCCGGCATCGTTGTTTGTCTACGTGTAGGATCGAGTGTTGAGAGCCTATGAGCGCCACGGTGCCGGGGAAGATAAGCCTCTGCCCTTTTCTGTCTTTGTCAGGGATAGCGTCATACGCGACTGCATCCACGCATGCAAGCGGTACAAGAAAATCGTGAGTTCACTGCTCAGCGACTCGTTTTTTCTCTGATTGTTGTTACTCTAATCTAAGGACTTTCGACCTCTCGTCGCACCTGACGACACCGTTATCCTCATCCAATAGAAACTCGAAAAGTGACAGTAATTTTAATTGCCTGAAACACAAATACAGGAAAGAGACAACGACTACAAGAGAAAATTCAAAACAAGTTTTAGTCTACTTTTTTCCCTTCATTTTTTTCATCTTCACTTTCTTCATGTGGCGGAACTCCCACAATCTTAAATTGATGGTGCCCCGGCTCGTCAGCTGTGACGTTGTGCTTGAAGTAGGCATGACCATCGTCTCCAAGCACCAAGAAGTGCCACTGCCTGAAAAGACCCTTTTTGACGGCAATCGCGTACGAGTGATTATCAGACCACTTGCTCAATGGCACACTTTTACGCGAAGCTGGATGGACGAGATAAAGCTGACTGCGGGAAGGCTTCTTCACCAACTCAACGAGCTTTGCTGGTCGCTCATGTGTATCCTTATCTTTATCATCAGCCATTGAGAAATAGCGGCAGACGTCCGATTCAATGAAAGCCATGTAGAATGGAACGTCTTCGGCGTCAAATGGATCCGGACCGTCATCAGAGTCCGGGTCAGCGATTTCAATACAAATTGGCGTCGCCTTGATCGTGTCCTTGTCCAACAGTTGAATTGTATTGTCGCCGTTGAGGTTTAGGTATTTGTCTCCTGTCGTGAGGTAGAGTGGCCGGTCGCTGTCAAGGAGAGCGGTGTGCTTCTGTCGCATTTCGTTGTCAATGAACTTTTCACTAGCCCTGTTGAAGGCTTTGCGCCAAGTCGGATTCTGAACGAGGCAAGATATGGGAAGGACTTCATACGAAATGAGGCATTCCTGCTCCTCGGAAACGACCGTCTCGTGATCTTTCATTTTCAATTTAGGGTGGTGCATCCGAATCACTTCAGTGGTAGTTGATCCAGCCTTATCTGTGTCGTCCTTGTGAAAACCGACGTCAACACTGAGCAATTTGGCTGCCGTGGCAGTGAATCCCATATCAATGTTTGCCGTATCTTCGACGAGATGAGTTGTTTTCTTTTCAAAGATTCGAGCACCCATGTGTATTGCGGCGACGAAGTGAGTGAAGCCCTGACAGTCATCTTCTATGACGTTTTTTGCTATTTTATCTACATCCAGTTTATCCGGATTATCGTAATTATCTTTTGAGCGGGCTCTTAGGTGCTTCTCAATGAGGCACTCAAAGGCGAGACACTCCGGCGCTTTTCCGTCAGAGCGCTTACATTTACCGGACTCGCGTTCCTGAATCTTATTCAAATCAAATCGAAACGTCCGCGTGTGGATCTGGTGACCAGAGGCGACAATTGAACGCTTGTTGTAGCGCGACCGCTTGACACCGAATTCAAAATTCAGCGTGATCGGCTTGAAAAAGTCCGTGCCGATAGACGAACGAAATTCGGCCTTCATCTTCGACTCCGACCAGATGTTGGTGACGAACTGCTTGTAGCGGATCCACGGCTTCACCGTTTCGACGTTGTTGGGAGACGATTCTTTGTCTTCCTCCCAGTGAGGACATACAACCAGATCTCCGAGCGGACGATTCGGATGAGCTCCGTTGATTCCGCGACCCAAGCCAAAGGCCGCGTACTTCTGACCGTAGCTGCATGCACCGGCAAAATCCGTTGGAGGAGGAGGAGGAGAAGCCATTGCAGGAGGAGCAACGAAGTGCGAATGTCGAATGTGACAAAGTGCTAACGAGCTTTCGTATATATAGGGATTTGCTAGGCTGCTTAAAGCCGGTTTGATGCAGCAAATGGCTGGACATCTGGTGACGCCTACCAATTAAATTCAAGACTGGACCGCTCTGAAGCGGTCCTGGTCAGAGAGTACTCTGAAGCGGTCAAGGTCCCTCCCTCTGAGAGGGTATTTTTGACCCTATCGACGCGCCATACTGGTCAAGGTCACGAGACGGGTTTACGCCGACAAATCATATAGTCTATATCCATGGAGAAATTGACAATGTGCTTCGGACGGCCTAAAACCATACGATCTATGCCTAAACCGACGAAGATCTTTCACCTTGTCGTATGAATACAGCGGATCGCGCGGAGAATCAGAAGAGGGGGCCCCTCCTCGACGAGAAACGCGTCGCGACACCGAATCGTCGATCCTGCAGCACGTTTCTCGAACGATAAATTCTACGGCTAATACATTGGTAGTCCTGCAACAACGCGACCCTCTATATTCCCTTCGTTTCGACCTCGCCGTATCTTGAAGCACCCGTTCATGCCCCACTTTCGACTCCACGAATTAGCAACGAGCCTGAAAACGTACGTGGTAAATTAAAGGACAAAAGTTAGCTTAGGAGTCACACCAGTATGGGGTGACGTTATTCTCCACTCCCCAGCCAATTATTTTCACAGCATGTCCGCCTTTCAAACGGCCATAGTGGTGCTGATAGACGCCTATAAAAAGACCATTAGGCTGACTGATGCACCTATATTTCCTATTATTAATTCCTAACCGCTCTTATAGCCGAGAAAATCTTCGTAGACTTTGATCCCTGCCTGTACTGGCCCATTTGTCATTATCTCCATTTGGATAGCCATCTCATTTTCGCGAATTGTACGACCACGAATTTTATACACTCTTTTCCCGTAGTGTTTGTCGTCGTTGAAAGACGACTTGTAGCCAGGCCGGCAACGACGAATGCAAGAAGGCGTAACAGCCTTCGATGGCTTTACGTCGTATTTAGACTTTGTCAGTGGTGGAAAGATGTAGGGTTTACATCCCGACTCAGATCTGTAGTCTCCTCCCGATACAATGCCCTCTTCTTTCCAGTATATCCATGCCTCTGGTCCATATGCGCCACGACATCTAAAAACACGCCAAAACGAAACAAAAAGAGTACATATAAAAAGGCAGTGGTGAAACTGCATGGGGAAATATCACCCTGCTGGTTTCGGTCTGCAGCGAGTACAGCAAGTCGTGGGATCGGCGGCAGATAGACTTAGAACCTTTCCCAAATGGATACAGTAGCGATCACTCATTGCCTCTGTAGCTGCAACAGCCTGCGCGGTCCACAAGAGCATTCATTAGGTAAACGTTTTGGCTAGATTTGGTTTCGTTTTAGTTTCTCAGCGTTGCATCGCCTCACGACGACTCGAAGTTTTGTCTTTATTGTCTACTCTAATGTGCTTACCCAGCAATTTCCACATCGTCCTTGTTCTCTAATATATCGTATAGTTGGACAGTGTGGCCATTGAGTACGAGCATCAAATGACTCAGGAATCATTCCTGTGTTGGCGTATGCAAATGACGAAAGGACTTCAATGTTGTCAGTGGAGTTGAACGTGGTTCCATATAATTGTTCAAAAACTTCATCAGGAATGCTATCAAAGATTTCTTCGCTGGCTTTCCACGTTGTGTTTAGACTGTTAACCATTTTAACGAGTTTTTGAAGCTCTTTATTGCCTGCATAGGACAATGTAATGCAGTGGAGAACGCAGAGAGCATGAAAAAGCAAGCGCATGAAGATGGTTTGCGGTATTAAAATTATCTACTGATTTGGAGAAATTCTCCACGTGTGAAGATCTCACATACGGGGCACACGCATTCTATTTAAGTGTGTGACGTCTCGTACCTTGTGATTGGCCGAGAAGACGAGACAAAGAAGTCCCGGGTGCATTGAAAAACGTCGCCGTTTCGTCGATCATGGCTTCAAAAGTAGGTCGTCTAGAATCGAACGAGGCACTCAGATCATGTATAAAAACTGCTAGGGCCCTCTTCACAGCAAAGAAAACGTAAAAACAGCGAAAGTGAGTTGGCATTCTAACCGTTCTTCGTCCCTACGCGATCGTTCTGCCCTAGGCCGCCATCGCGCCTCCAGAAAAACCACAACCAAGCCGAGAGGAGAAGAAGAAGTGCGTCTAAAACCTCGCGTTCGATAACGGTAACCGAATCCGATCCGTTTCTTCTTCGTTAGGAAGTGGACGCTCGAAGATTTCGAGATCGGTCGGCCTCTTGGAAAGGGCAAGTTTGGCAACGTCTATTTAGCGCGAGAAAAGACGACCAAGTACATCGTAGCGATGAAGGCGAGGAGAGAGAGAGAGAGAGAGAGAGAGAGAGAGAGAGAAAAGACCGGAACTAACGTATATTTTTATTACAGGTTTTATCCAAGACTCAGCTGAAGAGCGGCCACTTCGAACATCAATTGCGGCGAGAAATCGAAATTCAGTCTCATTTGAGGTAGGTATTCGTAGGGAACATTATATTTTTGACATTCTTATAAGTCTTTCTTTTTTTTTTGTAGGCATCCGAATATTTTACGTCTTTTTGGCTACTTCTACGACACGACGCGCGTGTATCTTATTCTCGAGTATGCTCCCCAAGGGGAGCTGTACAAGGCGCTTCGAGCCGAACGGAAGTTTGATGAGAAAAAATCAGCAACGGTATGCAATGTGTTATGAAATGACAGGCATATTTGAAATTTTATGACTTTTTAGTTTGTTGCTCAGCTGGCGGACGCCTTGAAGTATTGCCATTCGAAGAAAGTTATTCACAGGGACATCAAACCAGAAAACCTTCTATTGGGAAATAACGTAGAATTTTAAAAATTAAGTAAATTCGTGTCTTTTTATAAATTTTCACAGGGCGAGCTCAAGATTGCTGATTTTGGATGGTCCGTTCACTCGCCTTCTTCAAGGTAATATCTATTAATTAATTCATTAATTGTCATTGCAATGCGCGTGCAGACGAGAGACTCTGTGTGGAACGTTGGACTACTTACCACCCGAAATGATCGAAGGAAGAACGCACGACGAAAAGGTAGAACGCCTTCATTACAAACACTCGAGGTCCTTTGATAATTCATTTTAGGTTGACCTCTGGAGTGTCGGTGTTTTGTGCTACGAACTCCTGACAGGAAGCCCTCCTTTTGAGACAAAAAGCCACAGCGATACGTACAAGAAAATATGCCGGATTGACGTTCACTTTCCAGCGCACGTGTCGCCAGGCGCAAAGGATCTAATTATGAGAGTACATACATGATATATCTAATACTTTATTTGGATTCTCTTTTCTCGCGTAGTTGCTGAGACATGATCCGAAGGAGAGACTTAGTCTCGATCGCGTTTTGACTCATCCCTGGATAAGGGAACATGCGGACGTCGCTTCGCTGGTGGTGCACAAAAGGAAGTGACCGCGCTTCTCGTAAACTAGGATTTCTACTATTTCTTTTCTTCTTTTGGTGGTAAGTAGTACATACGACGTCGTCTACGTAGAGTTTATGGATACGCATATCCTTCTCCTCCGACGTTAATTGAGAAGCTGCACCCGGCTGCGGCTTCTATTTGTTGTATTTTGAAGGCATTTTTCATGCAAAGTACGGCTTCAAGGGCGCTTCTATTCAAACATACAAGGTAAATGGATGCACAGCAGAAGTTCACATCAGGCAAGCAACGCCAGACTCTAATGCTAAAAATAGTCATGAACCCAAGGATTCAACCCCAAACGCGCTAACTACAGTCAAGCAATAAACTCAAAAAAATTATCAGTAAAGCAATTAGTCACTAAGGGAGCAACACTTGTCAACGTGCTCAATGTACGCGGCTCCATCTCTGGCAGCAAACGCCGCCGAACAGCGCGGACACACGAGCTCGTTACCCCGTCCCTTCCTCTGCGGAGCCTGACTATTCTTCAAAGATTCCA
Organism: Oscarella lobularis; assembly: GCF_947507565.1. NCBI lineage: Eukaryota > Metazoa > Porifera > Homoscleromorpha > Homosclerophorida > Oscarellidae > Oscarella > Oscarella lobularis. Next base: position 583,227 of record NC_089177.1, on the reverse strand, counting down.
CGGGCGGAGCACTGAGCGATCCCATCCGCAAGGGCACCGACGGTCCCTCAAACGGATCCCTAGGCACAATCACCGATCGACTCCCACCGAACATGGACATCTGCTCCTCATCGGAATCAGCAGTCGGTTGAGTAATCGGCTGCGAATGAGTAGTGAGAGTAGTGAAGCTGGAGTCCATCTGGACGTCGCCGCTTGGGCCAAGATGCTGGGTGAGAGAGCGCGGCACCAAATCCTAGTAATAAATATTGCTAACGTGACACGTAGGAGAACACAATTAACTCACAGATTCGACGTCAGGTGGTGGCCTATGAGGCGACATTCGCCGTTGTGACGATGCCCTATCTTTCTTGATCTGATTCTCGATCCGCTGTTGATGCTGAAGAACCATCTTATGCTCGAAACTCGATAACTAGAGAATAAACGTCAACTACGAAATATTGAGGTGACCTTAGCTACTCACCGGATAATTAGCCATGGCGGTTGCGCCGCCGCCGGCTGAGCTTCGTCTCGACTCTGCCATAGCTGACGGCGCGAGTGGCGGCGCGGCTGCAGTCAACTGACGTCGCTCGTCTTCCAAAGTTCGTATCCTCTTTCGACACTCTTTCAACTGTTCATTCAATTCCTCGCACTCCGCTTGAATTCGTTCGCGATCGCGACGCTCGGTTTCAAAGTCCTCCTTATATACGACGACCTAAAAAAAGGAAATCTATAAATATGCATATGATGCGAAAGATCTTTACACTCACTTGTTGCTCTAGGACGCCGAATCTCTCGCGATCGTCGCGACGCTGGCCCAACTCCTCCTCCAACGTCGTTCGTCGATCGGACTCAATTTTGAAATTGTGCTCAAGCAATCGATATTTCCCTTCGAGCAATTCAAATTGTTCTTGAGCACGCTTGGTCGCTGCCTGAGCTCGTACGCGATCCTTTCGCTCCTTGTCGACGAGCTGTTTCGCCGAGAGGAGTATGCGTTCGACGTCGCGTTTGCGCGACTCTTTGCCCACTTGGAGTTGGTCTACTTGACCCTTGAGTTTCGCACACTCCTTTTCTAAATTGCGTATTATTTTATCCTGCTCTTTGCAATAGGCGTCCCAAGAGTGCGTCACCTCAATAGCCTGAGAAGAAGAAAAAGAAATCAACAGGTGAGAAATAAGAAAAAAAAAAGCAATAAATGACGAGTATTTCACCTGAGTCTTCTCCAATTGAGTTTGCTCCAAGGCTTTTTGCAAGTGAGCGACGTCGTCTTCCGCCTTTCGAAGTTTTTTATTCGTCGTTTCGATTTCCGCTTTTAGTTGCGTCGTCTCATTAGCGTCGCTCTGGACAACGGCGGCGGCGCGCGCATCGCGAAGTTCGAAGTCGAGTTTCTCGACGCGCTTCTGAGTTTCGGCGAGGTGCGTCGAGAGGCCTTCGATGAGCGCGTTTTTCACCTTGAGCTGATCTTCCATTTCGACGAGTTTCGACGAGAGACGAAGAATTTCGCCGGCCGATTGCTTTTCGTCGTTCGGATCGGGATTGATCGAATCGAGAGCGGTTTGCGTCGTTTTCAATTTGCTGCGTAAGTTTGCGTTCTCCCTACGCAGCTCGCCGGTGACGAGAATCCAATCCTCACCTGCCTAAATAAAACAAACCGAACCGGTTAGACAGGAAAAAAACCCACGCGCGCGGGAGGGGAAATCCCCGGGGAAAGTTGTGGGGGGTTTCATTATTCGAGATCACGTCCGTTTCTAGCCATGATCGAATGCAGGAAGACGTTTACCGCGTTTGCTTTGCTGTTGCGAAGCGTCGCTTGTAGGCGAGCATTTTCTTTTGATAGCTCTTCGATGACTTTGCGCGAGGCGAGAGAGGCGGGGCCTCCTCGTGGGCCGCTTTGCGACGACGTCGCCGCCGCTATTCGATCCTCCGAAGCTTCTAGTGCCGCTTCGAGATGCTTGATTTTTTCAGCCGCTCGCGCCAATTCCGTTTGCTTTTCGTGAAAAAGGAGCGCGAGCCGTTTCGTCGCGTCGCGAGCCTTGATCGAATCAGGCGACTCATCGCTGCTGTTTGAGATTCCCCCACCGCCGTCGCCGTCTGCAGATATGAGTTCGATCGAAGACATTGGCCGTGACTTTCGACTGTTTTATGAGTACAGTACACTGATGCGTACTTTTGAGAGGCGTTCACGCAAGCGCCCTACGTACAGCTACGTCACGAAATTTCCCTGGTTACACGCGGCAAACGCGTGTAATGTACGTGTGCGCTAACTGAAGAAAGTATGTTTTAGGCAGTGACTTTATAGCATTGGGGAAATTGCGCAATCATCACGAGTGATCTTGAATTTTGTTAGATCATAGATCTATGGTTAGATCATCGGAAGCGTGACGCAAAATGACGGGATCGTCCGGAGGAGGCGCGCGGGCGTTAATACGGGAAGTCGTCATTTCACGCGCCTTCAGCGATTCTCCTCGTCTAACCTCCGTCCTTCGTTTCCACCGACCTCATGCATATCAAACAGGCACGCTTCGATGTTCTGTTGCATCGCTTCTCTTAGGAGCGTCCGTCGTTCTCTTCAGGTCGTTATCGAAGGCTTTCGGAGCTACAGAAACCGTACCGTCGTTCATCCACTTCACGAAAAGAACAACGTGTTTGGTAATTCTTCGATAGCTCCATTCAATTCTCTGCAACTCGCTCCCTTCTCTCAGTCGGAAGAAATGGGACAGGAAAGAGCAACTTCTTTTCAGGTAAGAGATCCACTTTTATTGCGACGCCGATTTTGAACCGAATTACACAAAACAGCCATCGCATTCGTACTGAGCGACGAATATTCGAGACTAACAGAAGAACAACGTCATCTCCTTCTAAACGTTAGTATTCACAGTCTATTATTCCAAGTCAGGATACTTATATATATTTTTTGTAGGACGGTTCTGGTGAAAGGCAAATACTTAGTGCTTACGTCGAAATTACATTTGAAAACGAAGACGGTCGACTTCCGGTGAGATGGCACTCAATTTTACCGGGTATTTGTCCGCTCACGTACATAATATCCGTTTTTGTTGCAAGGTCGAAGGCCGCAGGCGAGACGTTTCCGACGTCGTCATAAAGCGGGAAATTTCCCCGGGAAAAGACATGTACTACGTGAACGGAAAACATCGGCCGTAAACAATAAACACAAGCCATAAAACACGTTATAAAAATAGTCTATGATTAAGGCAAATTCAAATTAAGAATCTCCTGGAAGCAGCCGGATTCTCGCGAAATAATCCGTATTATATTGTGAAACAGGGAAAAGTGCGTTGAAGGATTCTGCTTTGGTATGTTGAATATATATATTTTTCTCTGTAGGTTGCTCAACTTGCTACTGCAAGTGACGCGTTTCGTCTTCGTCTTCTTCTCGACGTTGCTGGAGCGAAAACGTTCGACGAACGCATGCGCGAGAGCACGACTATATTGGAAAAAGACGGTCGGTGAATTGTCCGAAGGGACGATGGGGATGAAATGGCGTAATTATTGCGCAGCTCTCCATAAGCAAAAAGCCGTAGGATTGGTCAACGAATTAAAAGATCACTTGGCGACTTTGGAGGACGAAAAATCGGAATTGGAAGCATATCAAAAATTGGATAAAACTAAGCGGTAGAACGAAATCGCGTAATGTTCTTTATGAGGACGTAGACACTCTATTGTCTAGGTCTCTTGAATACGGTATATTGGAAAAGGAATCCAGACTGGCTCAAGACAAATTACAAAGAGTAAAGAGAGAGAAGGAGACTTGGGGGGAGAGAGTGTCTGCACAGTAGAATTTTTGTTGTTGCAGTATCAGGAAGCCACCGTTGCCGATGAATTGAATACTTTGGCGGACGGCCTTCAGGAGATACGAGGCCAAATTGAAGTTGGCTAGACTTACCTTTAATACTTTATATATTCTTTTTTTTTTAGGCGATGGAAAGGAAAGAGAAAGAGGAACGCAATCGGGTTCAATACTACGAGGATCATATCAAGAGCTTGAAAGATCAGCTTCGGCAAGCGATTGAACGCCGATCCGAGTGCCAGTATCTCATTTCGGATTTGAGGACGAAGTGCGAGGAAGAGGAGAGTGCGAGAGTAGGAAAATAAAACCCGAGAGTTCTTACACTAGGAACGGGAGATAGAGGAGTTTTTAAGGCGAGGCGTTCGAACGAGAGAAAATCTGTTGAAGAGAAAATTAAAGAAACGACTGCGACGATGGAGAAGAGATTGGAACCCCAGTTCACTAAACTGAAGCGCGAGGAAGCCGAATTGAGAGAAAGGTAGAGAATAAATCGAGGGGCAAAAGAAAGGTATCGCAACTTCAGAGATTCAGATTGAGTGCCTGTGAACAAGAGCAAGCGGCGCTGCTAGCCAAAGAAGGCCACAGGGAACGCTTTTCCAGTCAAAGAGAAAGGGACGCGTGGATCAGACAGGTATCAGCCCACACTGGCGGAGAAAGTGACGTCGTGACGACGACGTGGGGTTCCTTTTCTCGCAGGAACTTATGAAATTGCGAAAGATGAGCGATAACTTGGCGACTCAAGCGTTGGAATTGCGAGAGGACATACAAGCGAAAGAGAAGGAATTGGCGAAAAAGAGAAAAGCTAAAGAGGCAGGCTTGGAAATGAGATTGCGCAACAGAACGAGATATTATGACTTTTTTTGAGAGTAGGAATGCAAGGCGAGCGTCACGTCCGTAATGTCCGACTTCTCCGCCGAAAGCAAACGAAGATTCGAGATGAAACGAGACTGCGACAGACTGGAAGCGGAGAAAAGGTGAAAACGATGTCAACAACGATATGGAAAAAAAATTGAACCCTGAGCTCTTAGGAGACTGTGGGACGAAGTGAAACAGAAAGAGCACGAATTCGAACAAGCGAGTCGCTATCTAACCGAACTCGAAGAAAAGCACAAAAGTCTCATGCCAAAGGCAAGGAAAAGCAGAGAAACTCTCGCCGTCGAAAATTCAAAAAAAAACATTTACTATCTAGGCGGTAGCACAGGGACTCAGTTCTTTGAATAAGATTCTCGCCGATCACCCAAACGACGGCGTCTACGGTCCTCTCATCGATTTCATCAGCGCGTCGCCGGCGTATTTTACTCCCATCGACGTCGCAGCTGGAAACAAGTGAGATCGATCAAGAGGGGGAGAAAAAATTAAGTCAACTATTACGTCTTTCTTTTCAGACTGTTTCACGTCGTCGTCGATAAGTTGGACACGGCGTTGAACATCGTTAACATCATGGCGGAGAACTCGCGCGCTTATCCCGGCGAGCTCACCTTTCTTCCGCTCGAAACGGTCAACCCGAGCGCGGCCAATTTTCCGAACGATCCAAAGGTTTGAAATAGATTGGTCAATAATTGGCGGTAGGGGGTTCAACGATAGTCTTCCTAGGCCACTCCGCTTGTTGAACACGTGAAGACGACCGACGACGCTTTCGCCGGCGTTCTGCGTCAGATCTTCGGGCACGTGCTGCTCTGTCAGAGCATCGACGACGCGATTCGCTTGAGCAGATCGAGCAAATCGGATCGTTTCACTTGCGTCACTGTGGAAGGTGGGGGGACCGCGGATTGAGAGACAACTCACGATACAGTACGCTCTCTCTCTCTTTTTTCTCTAGGTGATCTTGTGAGGCCTAAGGGGCCTATATCGGGAGGCTATGTGCAAAAGGAAAGGTCTCGTATGAAGAGCGTCAGTCTCATTGCCGACGCGCGAAAGAGACAGATCGTCGTTCAGGAAGACTTGGCTGCTGCGAAGGAGGAATTCAATCATATCCTTTTTGTTGACTACTATTTCTCGAATGATAATTATTGTTTTTGATTTTTTTTTGACTCGTTGACTTTGCACGCGTCGACGTGGAGATTCGACAGAAAAAGGCGACAATCGCTCAGTTTCAAACTACATTGGAAAGTTACAGGTACGATCGGTGAATTCGACGAAGTTCCTTGCTAAAGCGCATTGGATGAAGGGCTACGTACGAGCGAACGAAGACGAAACCCGTGCAGCTGGAAAACGAGATAAAATCCTTGGAAAAAATGTTGGAGGACACGGTAAGAGGGCGGCGGGATTTTTATAGTTTTCTTTGGAATTCTTCGTGCTAGACTGAAATGCTTCTCAATACGGAAAGAAAAGTGAATAGGAATCGCGAGAGCATCAGGCTTTTAGAAGAAGAAAAGAGAAGCAATTTCCTTGGCGGACTCTCGCCTGCCGAGAGGAGAAGAGTGCGTAGAGCCGCCGCGTATAGCGCGTCTTTTGTCACGCTGTCCCCCCTCTGTTTCCGCTGTAGATGGACGAGTTGGTATCCGACGTGCAGAAACTTCGACAGGAAGTGCAGAGAGTCATGAGGGAACGAAGCAGAGTACAAAAAAAGACCTCGTGTGTCGCACGTAGGCCGCACTTTTGGTTTTTCTCAGATCGAAGCCGAAAGGACGGAGCTTTCGCAACTATTAGAGCGCAATCTTGAGAAGAGAAAACAAGATTTGGATATGGTTAGTCGGGAGGGGGTTGCCTTTTTTTAGCTCATTTAGGGTATTTATTTATTTATAACCTCGCCCGTCTCTATCAGATTCGTTGTTAGGGAAGTGGTTTTCGCTATACTTAGCTTCACAGTTTAGTATCTGTTGTGCTTGGCGGCCCCAAAAAATTCTTTCTCTCTTTATAGTCACTTGATGATGGTCAAATGGACTACGACGACTGGGAAAACAATGTGAGAGAGCTCGAAGAAGAAATGCAGAGCAAACACGACGAAGAGCAGACCATTGGCAGTCTCATCAACGGTACACAAGACGCGACAATAAAAGGGCGAATAATTACGTTTCCAAATTTATTCGCAGCCATGGAAAAGAAGCGGGAAGAAGCCGAAAAGGAAACGGAAGCAAAACAACTGGCTCTGGACGATTTGAAGGTGAGCAGGAAGACGGAAGTGCGCCGTCAGTCGGAAGTCTCGTTTACTTCCTTCGACTTTTGCAGGAAGTCGAAGACGAGCGCGTGAAGCGTCTCAACGAGGAACGGAGAAAGGCGGAGAAGAGAACAGCGCGACTACTCGCGCTCCAAGAAAAGGTGCGAGAACGTTCGTGCGAACGGACGGACGGACGGTTGGCACGTGGGCGTGGGAAAGTCCCTTATACCCACCGGTTTTTCCCGGGGAGGACATGTGGTGGGGGTGGGGTATTGTCTTACTAACGTTTCCTGCGTAAGCAGGTTCGGCCGGTATTACGTTGAAAAATTGATTTTATCGCTTTCGCTTTCTACTAGATTCGCGAATGCTCTCAGAAGATCAACGCTCTCGGCTCTTTGCCGACGGAGGCCTATACGAGCTATCAGAACGTCGACTTGGGCACGGTCAGTTCGAAAGACGCGCGATGAGACGTAATAAGTGTTATGCGTCTATCTCTTCGTTTTAGCTACAAAGAGACTTTCAGAGGTGCAGTGCTGAACTGAAGCAGACGAGCGGCGTCAATATGCGCGCTTTGGACCAGTACAATAAGGTCGTCGAAGAGTTGGCCGCACGCGAGCGGGATCTAGAAGAAGCCAATCAGGAACTGGAGAGGATACAGACGCTCATGGAATCGCTGGCGAACGAAAAAGACGAGAAAATCGAATTCACGTTCAAACAGGTTGATTGGCGGGAGTCTAAAATTTCGGCAACCGGTTGCATGGAGCGCGCTCTTTTTTTTTGTGAGGTTGCAAGCCATTTTGAAGAAACGTTTCAAAAGTTGACCGGCGGTCACGGGCAACTCTGCTTGCATCAGAAAGACCCAACGGTATAACTCGGGTCCCCTCTTGCGAAATACGCGACAAGGGAATTTTTTCTCTCTCTCTCTCAGGAGCTTAGCTCTACGCCGACTATATCTGGTATAAGTACTCCATCTCAGCGATACGCGGACTTCCTCGAAGGCGTAGGAATTCAGGTAGGAAGAACACGGGACGGACGTACTGTAATATAAAACGGGGGCGACAAGCAATCAACGACAGTTCCTTCCTCAGGAGGAGGTTAATCAACATCCTTTTCTTGTTTAGGTGTCGTTTAGTGGCCGGGGTGCCGACTTGCGCGAGATGCAGCAGCTGTCTGGAGGTCAAAAGACGGTTGTCGCACTCGCATTTATTTTCTCCGTGCAAAAATGCGATCCCGGTCCTTTTTATCTCTTCGACGAAATCGACGCTTTCTTGGATCCCCACTATCGCAGCGCAGTTGCAGGTGGGTAAACTGTTCCGCGTTCTTCTTCTCAGCAGACAGACGCCCTTTTGCGTAGACGTGATAAGGACGATCTCTGACGAAGCCCAGTTCATTACGTCGACCTTTCATCCCGAAATGATTGAAGTCGCTGACAAAGTGTTTGGAGTGTATTCGCGTAACAAAGTAAGTTCCATTTCGGAGTGGGATAAAGAAGGGGCCTTGGAGTTCGTTTCGTCGGAAGCTCAGTGAAACTTTGATGGCGTAACTACTCTAAAAGTTTATTGCGTTGGATCCATGCTGTCCGTTTCTGGTGCTAATGAGAAGTATCTAAGTTGAAAACAAGTTGATCACAAGTGGACCTGCAGTACGCGCGTAACCGAGCAACCAGTATAGGGGGCGTGGACATAGACTCCCGGCCGTTAAAATTACCGCGATGCTTGCACTCGTTCTCTTGCTTATCTCGGAGTCTCTGTTGGTAGGAGCGTGGACGACGCTGTCCCAACTCAACGTTCGTACTGTCGCCGACGTGCAGCTGAACGCCGGCGGCTCTCTTTGCCTCTATACCGTCACCGATCTCGTTTTCGTAAACGACAGCGCTTCGTACGAAACTCGCTTGGAAATACAGCATCTTCCACCGCGAAAAGACGCTGCATCAGATCGAAGAACGCTCTCTTTCGAACCGGGCGACAACATCGCGTCGAACGTAACGAAATTCTGCACGGAGAACGGCTGCACCCTTCCCGCGTGGATTCCAAGCAAGAACGTCGAAAAAATCGTCTTTCTCTCGCAAGGCGCGTTGTGGACAGCGCAGCTTTCTGGCGAAACATTCGCCGCGCCCGAGATGCTTGAGTTGAAATTTCCCGATTCGACTCCGAAACCAATTCTTTACTACACGTGGTCCGGAAGTGAAAATATGTTTGCCTTTAGCGTCGACCACGTCTACAATCCTACGTCACATCGTCGGGAAGTGAACGACGACGTCATCATTGACGTCATAAATGGCGTACCGAAGACGTTAGGGCACGTCCTGTGCCTCGCCAATTCGACTACGTATCCGATCAACGTCGAGTGCTTGTCTATGGAGATGAGCGTGGGGTTTCCTCCTTGGCTAATATCCTGCTGGCCGCACGGATCCCAGTTCGTCTGGCTTCCAAACGGAGAATTTCTCGCATTTACGACTACAAATACGACCTATGCTAATGACTGGATGTCTTTGGGAATTTCTCTGCTGAACGTGTCGTCAATTTATAAGAAATCGTCACCGCTTGTTGTTCCGGTGATTGGCGAAGACGCTTCCGCGTTTCAACCTCACTACTCTCCAGACGGTCGTCTCCTGGCTTTCGTGCAGATCGACAAACGATACATGGTCTGGTCGCAGGCGTGGCGCGTGTGCGTCACTGCCGCCGACGCGACAGGAGCGGAGATCATGTGCGACGAAACGGGCACTTACGATCTAGAGCCACAGCTCATAGGATGGACAGCAGACAGCAAATTCATCATCTACACCGAGCAGGAAAAATTCGCTGTAAACCTCTACTCGATCCAAGTGGAAAGTGACGGAAAATTGCTTCCGTATAAACTCGTTCAGGTTCGAACACGCAGTGGGATAATTCAGAGCGGCGCTGGAGTTTTTTCCAGCGTCTCTCTTCAGTACGTACGCGGCGGCGTCGAATTTCCGCAGACAGGAGTCGGATTCACGTACGAGAACATCTACGTCGGCCAGGAGGGATATTATGGGTATGCCTCGATTGCAGACGAAACGCTAGGATCCCTGGCTATCGAAGCGGAACCTCTGACGAACGTGAACGCGAATTTTACCCAATATAAGTTTGCTCGATCCGCGATAATTACGTACCAGTCGACGGACGGCGTTACGCCCGTCGAGGCTCTCCTCGTTTTTCCGACAAAGACATTCGAGCAGAAGAGCTTGATCGTTTACGTTCACCCCGGTCCCAATATGGCTCACACGTCGACGTTTATTGGATATGGTGGCGTCGGAGCTCGCTATCCTGTTGCGACGTTCGCTGAAATGGGCTATTACGTGCTCTTGCCAAATATTCGAGGGTCGTCTGGGTACGGAGTTGAATATCGTATGGCGAATTACAAGGATTGGGGCGGCGGCGATTATGAGGATCTCGTCGCGGGAATTCAATATGTTACGGACAAGTATGACTTGCCGAAAGATCGAGTTGGAATGCTTGGGTGGAGTTATGGCGGCTATTTGACGGCGGTCGCTTTGACGAGACCCTTACCTGACGGAATGAAATTGGTCGCCGTTTCGATAGGTGGCGGAATCGTCGACTTGATTAGTCACACGGGCACGGCTGACATCAGCCGACTTCTCAGAGATACTTTCGGGGGGTACTATTGGGAGAGCGATGAGTTGAAGCAGTTTTACGAGGAACGGAGTCCAATATATCATGTTACGAATGCAACTGGTGAGTGAGCTGCTACTACAGCTATGTACCTAATTTATTGGCTTTTAGCTCATACATTGATCAATCACGGAGCCGATGATCCACGGGTTCCCCTATCTCAAGCCTATCAACTTCACTACGCTCTAAAGAGACAGTGGAGCGGTCCGAATAGAGCTGTCTCTTTTGTCGTTTATCCGAAGAGTGGACACATTCCCAGCGACCCCAATGAACTTGCAGACATGTGGCAAGCAAACGTCGACTGGTTTCTGACGCACCTTCCTAACAACGGCCTACCAGGAAAATGAATATTTTTCGATCTTTGAATTGATTTTTTGTAAGGTTCGTGATTTTGCTGGCTGACCGGATGTAAAAGACCTTCCGGTACACGGCCATCTTAGCGTGCTGTACACTGTACGCTTCGGGGAATTGGAAAAAAGGATGAAAACGATCGTAGACATCAAAGTTGTCGACGTTGAGAAACGTCGCACACCGAGCAAGCACTACGTACGAACGCTTCGCGCAATCGCATCGAGCTCTCACGTCGCAACCTCTTCTCAGGTCTACAAAATCTTCTTGACGTGGTCCGAAGGCAGCACGACGGTCGTCTATCGACGCTACAGCAAATTCTTCGAGTTTCAGGTAAGGATTCGCTCGAGAAACCGTCGCTTAGCGTCAAACTCGAACTAAGGTGGGTCTACTGGAGGCGTTTCCCGAAGAAGGCGGCTCGAAAGATCCATCGAAGCGCATGATTCCTTTTCTACCGGGTAAACGAGTGGGAAAAAAGCAGTCTCCTTTATTAAAACGAGTCGCTTTAGGTAAGAAAATCTTCGGGAGGAGTCACATTCGCGAAGTGGCAATGAAACGTCTCGATCGAATCGACGAATATTGTCGCGTGAGCGTGTAGCGATCGATATTGCGTTGTCCTATGCATTTCGGTTTTCGTAGACGTTGGTTCGATTGCCGCCGAACATATCTGAATGTCGAGAACTGATCGAATTTTTCACGGTCACGCCCGAAGACATCAATCCGCCCACGGAAGAGTGAGTCGCCATTGGCTTCCCCCCCGGCTTATTGACTGGAACGCGCCTTTAGGGAAACCAAGAAGAAGAAAAAGAAGTCGAAAGGTCTGAGGGGGGGAGAGTTACGCTAAAGTAAACATATTTTTCATTCTTTCTGCTTGAAGAAACTCAGGGGGAGTGTATCACCGAACCGATGCTGTTGGAACAGTACGTTGCAATAGCCGACTATAAAAAGCAGAAGAAAAACGAGGTTGACTTGAAAGAAGGCGCCATAGCCGACGTCGTAGAAAAAAATGAAAATGGTATTGTAGTGAAAAAATATTGAAAAAATTGGGGGGTAAGAATTTGTTTTTTAGGCTGGTGGTTTGTGAATGTTGATTTTGAACAAGGTTGGGTCCCCGCGTCGTATTTGGAGCCTGTCGACGGATCTCCTGAACCTGAAGGCGATCGAGTTGCTCCTGGAGAAGGTACTGTAATTTTATGGGGGAAACTAGTCTGCAGGAGAAGCCCCAATTTTGTTTCCTTTTTTTTCGTAGAGGAAACATTTATTACAACAAGCGCACATACGGCTGAGAAGGACGACGAGATGTCGTTTGAGCAGGGAGTGACTGTCGAAGTTGTGCAGAAAAACTTGGACGGCTGGTGGCTGATCAGGTGAAAAGAGAAAACAAAGTATCAGATAGAGTCAACTGTGACTCTTCTTTTTTAGATACCAGAAAAAGGAGGGTTGGGCTCCGGCCGCCTTTTTAGTCAAACCGAGAGTTCTCGTCGATTCGTCGGCTGTGACTGGGCCTGTTGAGATTGTTGGAAGTGCGATGGAAGCTGCCTCCGCCTCCGCCACGACGTTGTCTTCAACTCCAGCCAAAGAGAAAACCCGGAAGGCGTCAGGATCGCCTGGATCAGTATCACCGTTGATTCCCAAGAAAAACGTGGGAGAACCGAAACCCGTCCTTCCGATGGCAGTGAAACCTTCACAGCAGCAGCAAAGTAAGGACAATTTGGTCAGGAAACGTATCATCAGAAACTTTGCCTTAGGAATCGTACCGACTCCACGTCGTGGTTCCATCAAGGTAGACAGACATTACTATTGTAAGAGCGCCTTGATTCCTTTTCCAAGATATCTCGTCCCAAGAAAACTCCGGGCAAGACGAACCTTCACGACATAGCCGAGGCCGTGCAACGCGCTCGCGACGGCACTCCCATGGACAAGATATTCGTCTCGACAGCGGCGTTCCAATCGCCGGAGAGCGGCGGCTTGTCTTTCGACGCCGGCGTCAAAGTGGAAGTAATCGAAGAAGCGGACACGGGATGGTGGTTTGTTCGACTGGTCCGCGGCGGCGGCGGCGAAGGCTGGGTGCCGTCGACGTACTTCGAGCCGGCTCAATCGCCGCCGACTCCGCGAAAGACGTCGACCGAGGAGACGAAAGCGAAGCCGAAGCCGGCGGCGCCGCCGCCGCCCAAACGAGCTCCGCGAAAAAAGAAAACGAAGAAAGTGACGACGTTTGTGACGATGGCCGCCTTCGAATCGCAGATGGGAGACGGGATTAGTTTCGCTGGCGGACAGACGGTGATCGTCGAAGAGAAGGCGGCGAACGGATGGTGGTATGTGCGTATTGGCGAGGACGAGGGCTGGGCACCTTCGTCGTACATCGAAACGAAAGAAGAGGAGGTGGAGGTCAGCGACGAAGACGGCGGCGGCGGCGGCGGCGACGTGAAGGAGAAATCGAAGCCCGCTCCGCTTCCTGTGACGAGAAAATCGGTTGGGACTGAATTGGATTTGCGAAAGACGAGCGATGAGAAAAAGCCGATGCCGGCGGCGAGAAAGTCTCTGGGAACGGAGACGGAGGCGGATTCGAATCCTCTTGCTGCCGCTTTGGCAGCGCGTATGGCTAAGATGGCAAAGCAGGAGAAAGGCGGCGGCGGCGGCGGCGGCGGCGGCGGCGGCGGCGGCGGCGGCGGCGGCGGCGGCACCGGAGCTCCTTCGCCTCCGAGGCCCAAGCGAGAGGCAATTAAACCGACGAAAACCGAGAAGGCCGTGATTAGTCCTGCAGTGCCGAAGCGCACTCCTGTATCTCTTCCCGACAAGGATGAGAAGAACGTTGCGGTCAAATCGACAGCTAAGTCGCCGCCGAGACCTAAACGTGGTCCAGTGAAATTACCGGAAAAGAAGACGACAGCTGGAGACACTAGCACTAATAAACCGTCGCCGCGAGTGCCTCGACGAGCGACGGCGGCACCAGCGACGGCAACCGCGAAACCGATAGCGAATAAACTAGCGTCAGTTTTGTCGGCCGGACCTCCGAAACCAGCGAAAAGAAATCCACCGTTGCCGGCACAAGTTCCACGTAGTAAAACGACGACTGCTGTTGATCGTAAGAGTGGCGAAGTCTCGGTCTCGGTTTACGCGGTCGGCGACTACGTCGGTGAAAAAGGCGAGGCGAGCTTCAAGGCGAACGAAGAAGGCAGTCTTCTAGAAAAGAATGAAAATGGTTGGTGGTACGTTCGGTTTGGATCGTCCGAAGGCTGGGCGCCGTCAACGTATTTGAAGGAAGGAAAGAAGTCGTCGGGAGGAAAGAGTCCACCGGCTCGTCCTTCCTATTCTCCGGCAACGAAACGAAAGGATGCGCAGACGAAAATCTTGCCTAGTCCCGTCAAGCGATCGAAGCCGCCCGTTTCCAAGGAAGCCGGCGGCGGGTATGTGACGACGGGCGACTACGCAGTCGCCGCTGATGGAGAAATCGGTTTCACTGCCGGTCAATCGGTCGAGGTTGTTGAAAAGAACGATAGCGGTTGGTGGTTCATAAAAATTGGCACAAAAGAGGGTTGGGCCCCTTCGACGTATCTTGAATCAAGTAAGAAGGCTGATAGTGCGAAGCCCGAACGGTCTGTCCGTGTGCCTGTGAGTAACGGTGCTCCTTCTACCGGCTCTGGATATCGAACTGTCGCTGCTTACTCGGACGATGGATTCAGTTTTGAAGGCGGGCAGTTTGTCACTGTGGAGGAGAAGAGTGAGTCTGGTTGGTGGTACGTAAAAATTGGCAACAAAGAAGGCTGGGCTCCTTCTACGTACATTGAACCGGTCTAAAGATTAGTGCAATCACAATGTTATTTTTTCTTACTTTATATGGTACCTGTTATCCGGGGCCTTTTCCGCGCGCGCCACGGGTTTTTCCAACCATGGACGTCTCCCTTGTACGCCTGTACGAAAGCAAAAAGACAGCCGAATTACGTCAAGCGACGAGTCGAGTTTCTATCGACGACGTAGGAGCTCGAAAACGCCGATTTTGTCGCTATTCTCATTCTCCTCGTCGCTCCAGATCGAAAAGCGTCTTCGCCGACGAGTTCTACACGATTCGGGAGATCCCGCGGCTTTTTTACGGGCCATATTTGAAGGCTCGTCTCGTCGAGGACCAGATTTCGGCATTTTATTGACGAAAAAATCTAGGTTCGCCTCGCGATCTTCCCGACAGTTTGATCCGATGCATTGCGGTATTCCGCTACGTCTCGGAGCTTTTAGACACCGAAGAAATTCATCCAAAGGCAAGAAAAAACCGCGTTAGTAAGAAAATTCAAAACGTTGTCCCTTCAGATCGCTTCGAATCTCGCTGCAATTCTAACTGAAGAGGTAGACTAGGTAGGTAGTTATATATACGTACTTATATATGTTGTGAGATTAGGTGGACTCGTTGCCGTCGTCTTCGTTAGTCAAACTGGCCCGTTTCTTTACTGAGGGTATCAAGACAGGCAAGTGTAAAAGGTGAGAAAACTAGATACACAGTGGGCTTAGGGAAGAATTATCTGCTTAGGAGTCTTGAACTGTTCGCCAAAATTCTGAACAACCTTAGTCAAGTGCCCACAGTTCAGGGCAAGAATAATTACTATTATCCCCATAGGGTAGTATATTAGATCTGCCATTTAGATGATTGTCTTGAGTGTAGTGGGCAAGAATACAAGTGCCGCCTATTGGATATTGTCTGTAATCTCGACTGGAGTTCTACAGCGGGAATTCATTTAGCTACCATGTTCAGGTAGGGTTGGGTTTGAAGACATACCTTATATATTGTGACGTTTTGGTGCTATCAGGGACGTGTCTTTATCGACAGACGAGCTGAAGGCTATCATCGTAAAAGCGTTGCAAATGCTGAAGGAGGTCGACATTAATGAAGTCTCGCCACTGGTCTATCAACTTCTGCTTCTCTCGTCGAAAGTAGGACGACCAATAGATTAATTATAATTAGCAGAGACTCCAACGACATGAGTGATTCATTAGGGACACAAGATACTTGTCTTTGAAGGAATTTCCGCCTTTTTTGTGGCAATGGATTCACAGGCCAGAAGTGAAATGGCGTCAGAGTAAGTCACATGAAGAAATGCGTCTACTTTGCAGGGAAACTTGACTTTGATCTCACAGTGTGGATGTATCAGCTTTGTCAGTGGATCAACTGCGTCACGCCGAAGGCAATTGCATTCTCCACGTCGTATTCGCGATTAAACAAGACCAGGCAAGTGATTGTGGAAGCAACAGACGTTGCAAATGATAACGCTAGTCCTTATATAGGACAGAGGTAGAGAGTTCATCAAGTATCTCAAGGTTTAAAAATCAAACGGGGTCGTCGACCCGTGGGAGATTTTTTCGACGTTAATTTCTAGACTTGTCAGCAGCAGTCGTGCGATGCTGCTTTGGCACCGTTCACTTTCACGCTCGCTCTCGCCATTGCCAAAATCCAACACTTCGAAGAACCTGTACACGTCACCAATTATAATTGGAAAGAAACTTCCCATAGCGTTTCTCTTACGTGCAGATATTTGATTGTCTCAAGGCTGCCGTCACGACATGCTTCAAAGACAAGGATAAGTATAGGACATCGAAGTGGATACAAGGTACGAAGATCGGCGTATGAATCGATCTCTGGCTAAGTAACTTTGGTAGAGAATTTCTTTCCTCCGAAGGACATCGAGGCATTGCTTTTGGAAGCGGTTCAAAATAGGTTAGGTCCGTGTCATTTTTAGTTTTCTTTTGAATTTTTTTGGGTGAGCAGTCGCTTTGGCTGGGACTATGTCAGTCAGGGTCTGATTCAATTTGGCTTTCTTCTCATGGACAGTTTCAATGCAAAACCGACTGCAGGTAAAAGTATAATTCCCCTTCAAGGGAACACTTTATCTTCAAAACGACGATCTTTCTAGAGCGAGCAATCTCCTCCCTTCGCTCCTCTGCTTCAGAGCGAGCGTGCTCTCTTGGTTCGAAATTGCTTCTAGAGACGTTTAAAGTGAAGTTTTGATGGCCTTGTGAGATAGATTTCTGTGCAACGTCTCTTTTTTTAGACACAGGATATCGTACGCGGCGATATTCTTGAATTGGCTATGAATCGAATCATTTCTGGAGCCGCCCATTCAGTCAAACCGTTTTTGGGTACGATAGTAATAAATTTCTCGTTCTTTTGTACTTCTGAAGAAAAGGCTTTGATCTCATTTTTGTTTGTAATACTGTAGACTTGCTTGCCTCGTTGGTCGAGTCTGCTCCCCAGTTTCTGCTAGGCTCGATATCAAAGGTGAAACGACGCATCTCTTTGACGTGGATGATGATGGGGGAAGTCGTCTTTTAGATTAGGGAAACGTTTGATCATTTGGCACTTCTCCCGGTTCACACAGCCAGAGCCTTTTTAAAAGCAATCGAAGTAATGCTAGAGGAACAAAAAAATCAACGGTAGTACGTAATGATTGTTTCCTCTAAGCCACTCCTGAAGTTCAGTACAAACTTAAGAGATTCCCTTATGCTTGTGCTTAGAAAATCTCTTTTTGCCAGGTAAGATACTAAATGACCGCAATAGAATATTGACCGTTACTGAAATATGAAGGCAAAGCGATGCAAGGAAGATAGCCGTTATGGGGTATCTGATCATACTAGAAAAATTCAAGGTACACGCAGCTGCTGTTTATTTACGTGTACTATGATCTATTTCTTGTGCTGTATGTAGCTGATTGGCTCGGCTCCTCCCAGTAGTCAATTGTCACAGTATTCCGCTTCGCTCTCTTTGAGCCAGGTACTGCAGAAAACCCCAGAGTTGACTTTGCGCGATCTTTCTCACTAAAGGTGGCTGCTGATGTACATCAGACTAGCAACAGCGCTGGAAACGAGACGCTTTGCTTAGAAGTACTAGGCATTTTGAGGCGATGCTTCACTCATCAAAGTGACGTCAGAAAAGTATTTTATGCGGTATGTTTGATCGCAATTCCGATTGCTAGTGTCTGTGACTTTTGATTCTAAAGGGCATTGACAGCGTAGCCAAAGTGAATTCTCAGCTTGGCCCAGCGGTTTTGCAACTTCTTCTACAGCACGTAATTTTACTTGAATTCTTCTTTTTTCCAAGTGGATATAGAGATCTTTTTTATTATTAAGTTTCGACGATACTACGAGCCAAACGAAGACGTACCGCTTCCTCTTAAACTGGCCTCTTGCGTTTCAAAGGACGGGAAAGAACTGAAGTTTATTGAGCCATTGGTGATCGAGATAGAAGATCTTGCAAACTAATAGGACTTGAGATGTTTAGGCTCAACTGCTCAGCTGCTTTCTGACGTGCTTGGTTCAGTATTTCCAAGAGAACGATTCTGACGAGGGGGACGAAGAAGGCATCGCCGTCTTTTCACGAAAAATCGCGATTTAGATTGGTTTGTTATTATAGGAACGTTTGGCGACGCAAATGTCGATGCCTGTCGAAAGGTCGTCGTTTCTTTGACGAAACGCCTTATGAAATGCGAATTGGAAGATTTAGGATTGGTGGGTACAGTATGGGATGTCAAATGAAATCATTTTGACTTGAGGACTTAGGATAAGACTTCCGACTTTTCGCCTGCTTCTGAAACGGGCGCGACGAATTTATTCTTTGGGCACCAGCTGTTGGGCATATACGAAGTGGGGAGGGTCTCTGGGACGCGTTTCATTTCACGACTAGCGTTCTCGGTAAACAGGCTTTGTTGGAGTTTTCGTTCGTAAGCGGCGACTTTTCCGTTCAATCGTCGGAGACGATGCTTCAGCTTTTCTGTCGATACCAGACGCTTGCAGCGACGCTGAAAGCGAAGCCGCCTGGAGGAGGTGCGCTGCTTGTGTTTTTTCGAGCTTCTGCTCTTTGACTTGCAGTAGGGAAAAAAGGACGGCCGACTGCTGCGCCGAAAACACTACCTGCGCCTTCTACTCTTCTTTCTTTGAATTCTGTGGCTGCTCTTCTCAATGCTTTGTTCTGGTGAGATTGATGGGCTTGCTGTACTGTACTCTGTGCGTGATTTGCTTTTTCAAAAGTGATCGATTGCCTAGTCATCATCAGTCGTTGTCATTGCTCAGAGAGTCTGCCCCATTCGTGATTCACATAATGGGAGCGGCAGCTAGTAGCATTAAACAGGTACCAGGGATCTCTTTTTAATGTCTATAGGAGCAAGCACTTCCTTTTCAGATTCGTTCCACTGGCTTTCCTGAAGAGGCGTCATCGCTTGGCTCTCGAAGCATTTTCAAACAATGCTGTCTACTGGGAAGGTAAGATATTTATTCTTTCATCATTGTTTTATATACATTTTCTAGGAGTTTATGCAATTTTCTCACAGACCCTGACGAAATTGTCTCAGAACTAAGAGAAAAGGCATGTAGAAGTAAAAGGAGTATTAGCTATATACAATGACTTTACAGGAGAAGTCACTGAGCCTATTGGCACTTGAAGGATACTGTGACCTAGTTAGCGCTATCTGCATTCACTTTCCACGCCAACTCGAGGATTTTCTCACCGCTTCTGCTGTATCAGACGCACCCGACTTTCAGCAAAAAATAATCAGGCTTATCAGGAACTTTCAGGTAGGGAAACGTAGCAGTGCAGGTGCAGGTGCAGTGACGCTACCGTAGAAAATAATACTGGGGTTTGTACGCGGTGGCGACGAGGGAGGCCGTCATGGAAAGGAGGTTCAGTTGATGGTAAATCTCGTCGGAACGTTGGCTGATAAATTGGAGAAAGAAGGTCGCGAGGCGAGTGCACCACGCCTTAGGATTGAATGCCTATTAGTGTACGATTGCAGTTGGCTCAAGTTCAAGCGTGGTTTCAAAAGTTCTGCACGGAATTTACTTTAGGTTGGTTAGAAGTATGGAATTTGAATTGCCTGAAGGTTTTTTAGAGGATTCAAGTCTCGTCAAAGTTGTCCTTAATCTGCTATTGAGCACGACCCATCAGGAGAAGTCCGGCACTTCCGTAGTAAGTTGTTCGTCTCCTTGGGTCATTTTTCATTTGCCTGTTGTTTTTCAGGTTCGCAAAGTCGCCCAGGACATCCACAGTCAGCTGGGAGACATAGACGAGGTCGATAACTCATGCTATTTAAAAAAAAAACCTGTCTTTTATTTACGTTGTTCTGCAGGACGTTGATGTGGAAGATCGCACTCATCTTTCACTTGTGACGCCGTCAGCAGCTCCGACAATTGCGGTAGGCAGTGCGAAGCAAATAGTTGCGCAAAATAATTAAGTAGCTTACTCGTAGTTGGCTGTTATCACTTACTTAGACGGCGTAGTCAACGAGGTGGATTGGGCACTTGGTAAACTAAAATCTCTTTTAAAATCAAAAGGCAGGGTCTTCTCCATAACAAACGCAATAGTAAACGCTCATCTAATTAATTTTTAAATTAAGATGAACTAGAGGATAAGCGAGAAACAATGGAAAGTGCTGTTTGCATAAGATTGGGTGGAATAGTTGTGAGTCTTCACGAAATGACCCAATCCGCTTTACCGCTCGGTCCTTGCACGGAGTCTCTCCTGAAGGTGCGCAGCCAGGGCTGAGGCTGGCCTTTGACCTATCTGAAAATGCGCTACTTTAGATTTTGACGAAAGTCTACGCGTCGCTCGGCTCAACGACGAAATACGTTGGTTCCGACCGATCTCTCTTATACATCCTATACATATAAGCCTTTTTTGCAGTGCCTCATGTTGTATACTCAGCATGTGAGCGAGTTGCCTACGCAGTTTGAAAAATTGGTCGGCAACGGATCAAGGCATTTTTTCCCGCTGACTTTCTATTGCTCCTTTAGGTGAAACTAAGCGCGACTCACCTGCAGCCGCAAGTCTACGGACTTATTACGTATATACAGGTTTGTCTTGTCCACTTTTGGGGTGGAGTGGGGGTTTCAGTGCGCTGTAGGCGGCAGAGTCGCGCGATCCCGACTCCCATAAAGGAAAGAATAAAAAAATGAAAGCACCTCAACGTGGACGTGTGATGAGAGAAACCCGAATAATCCCCAACCTTATATACAGCGTGGAGCAATACGAAAAATTTCTAATTCAGCTATCGTCTAAATCTAAGGTGACGCTTTAATGAGTTGCTTTTTTCCTGACGAAAGCCGGTTGATTCGCTGCAGACTAATCTTATGGAGCATTTCAAACGAAGTACTGCTCGCGATTTTCGCATCAATACAACGACCCTCGAGCAGGCTCTTAATCAGCAAGAACAGGAGCTTGATCTAGACGAGAATCAAGACGTAATTGACGAGTATAGCCATTAATGTATAACTTAGTCTTTCCCCAGACGACACGGGGAGATGACGCGGCCACTCAACCCTCCTCTGTTCCTCAGGCAAGAGGCAGGAAAAAGCAACGCGATCGCGCACAAACGACGGCATCAAAACGTCACAAGGCAAGCCAAAGCCCATCGTTTTAAAAAGACCAAAGACAACTACAGTTTATTAGCAAAGTACGTACACTATATACAGTATCTATACTTAAGAGTTCTTCATTACTTTCCGTTTGCGCTTCTTTATGTATTGCTTAGTCTCGTTCAGTGTTGTATAGTGATAGGTGGGTTGGGGAGCGAACGTTTCGAATGATTTCAGCGAACGACCGGTGAACGTGCGAATGGATTCGAGCTGCTCTTTGGTCATGCTGTGCACCGCCAGCATGGAGGGCGAATAATTGACGAGAGCGTCAAGAACGACGGGATCGACGGTCAAGGAAGAAACGAACGGGGAAGACGAGGTGGATGCGAAGGGAGGTAACGCCGCGGTTGCTTGAATTCCAATATCAACAAACTCGCTTTGGGATTTAGGTTGAGCGTCTTTTTCCTCGTCTGCGGCTTTGGTTTCTGACGCGAAAGACGCCTCGTCGTCATCTTGGCTTAGGTCTTCTGCATCCGATTCAGTTTCATCCGAATCTCTGTAAGAATCAGATCTCTCATCCGTTTCATCGTCGTCGTCGTTTGTTCTATCTTCTGTTATGCGACTTGGCTCAGGTGACGATGAATCGTTCGTAAAAGAGTCCGAATAGTAATCATCGCCGTCTTCCTTCTCAACAGCTCTTGACAAAGACGCGTCATCGCTGCCTTCCTTTTCCTCTGTATCGACGCCTCTTGATGGAGATACGTCACTGATTATTTCCTCAACGTCGGACTCTTCCACAAGAGCTCTTGTAGCACCGAACAGAGACGGCACCTTATTATTTATTTTTACGTCTTCCTTCTGACCATCTTCAGCTCTGTTCTCAACTGCAGGACTTAGTTCGTCAATGGACATGACAACGTTCAGCCTTTCAGACGAAAGACTATCGTCCTTGTCATCACCAGTATCCGAATCAAAGCCTTCTTCGGTGATCTCTGTATCTTTGATGACGGCGCTCAATTCGTCCACTCCTTTCACTTTACTGGTGTAATTGAACGATGAGCTATCTTCAGTACTACTGCTTTCGCCACTGCTTTCGCTGCTACTAAAGCTGATGCTGAAACGGTCAGATATTGTGGCTTTCTCTAGCGTTTCGCCTTCCTTCTTTTGTTCATCTAGCATTTTAGACCAGTCGAGTTGCTGAGGCTGCGTTTTTGGGCGCACTCTTCGGCCTAGAGCGCTTGTGTACCGAGCCAAATCATCTTCGCCGTCGTCCAAATCACCCGTAGAGGCGTAATTTCGACCCAATTGTAATCGAGCTGTTCCTCTGCCACTCCTACCATCTAAAGAAGTTCGCGAAGACGTGCGCTTCATCGAAGAAAACAAAATCAAACTGCACTCGTATACGGGCCAGCATCAGGTTTCGACTCCCCGTATAAAGGCGTGTGGTTCCTCTGACCCCGTTGGAAGAGAGAACGTGCACTATTCTTATAAAGAACGGTCCTAGTTGTTGAAATTCACGCCAAAATGAGTGCTCTGGCTTGAAAAACGCTCTGTGCTAGCGGAATGTCTTACAGTGGGTGTGCCATTAGAACGTACGCTACGTTTGCGGGCTGCGGATGAAGTTGATCGCGCTCAAACTCATTGCCGCGGGATTTGCAGCGTTCGTAGTTGCTGCGGCAGTTTTTCCGTCGATCCTTCACTTCATACTTCGCCGAAGCGACTTCAACTTTACTCAACTCGTAAGTGCAGCGACTTCGCCGTGCCGCTGCGCATCGCTCCGACTGCAAACATCGAATTTTTTATTGCTGTAGGGAAATTCCAGCTGTGACGTCACTATTTCTGTCAACGTTTCAGCACTTCTTGAAACCGTGGAGATTACGTCAACCGGTGCTGGAGCTGCTGTTCTGCCCATTTCAGCACTCTTAGCTTCTATTGGCGAAACAATCGATTTGTCTCCGCTGACTCTTCAAAAAGCCATGAGCATCCTAGATATCGCTGAATGGCCGCCTTTTCGAAATATCAGCGTGTCGACATCCCAGCTGCTTGATCTCTACGCGCTCGTTTCGTCGCCACTGAGCCTAGACGAACGTTAGTAAGAAAAAAAAGGTGTAAGCTCCGTCCTAATTCTTTCTATTGCAGATGAACTGATCTGCCACAGGGACTTGTCTCCAAACGAAGACAAGCAGTGTTGCTATTTGTCATGTCCCGACTGGAATTTTCTCACTGGAGCTAGAGAGTTGATCAATAGAGCCTTCTTTGGAATTGAATTGGTTCTTGGAACCGTTACCATTGTCACTATATCAGTGGCAATTCTCGCAATGAAAACGTACTAATACTAAGGAATTATCAAATGCTATTCCTAAGAATGATGTCGTTGTTATAGGCGAAAGTTTCCTCACGTTGCTGTCGCCTGGTATCTAACGCTCTCGACCATCTTTCCAAGTACTAAAGGAGTCCTTCTTGTGATTGATAAATAAAATGTGTTTTAGTTTTTGTCGAAGCAGTCGGGCGACTTGTTGGTCGTCAAAGCGCAATCTGTTGCGGCAAAATCGATCTCTTAGAAGCCGTTCACGTAGCATCAGAAAAGTGTCCCTATTCAATTGTATTCGGTAGGATTATTATTATTTTTTGGAACGACGTCCGTTAGCTAGTCTCCTCTTTCAGCCATGTTTCACACATTTGCCTACGTATCCGCTATTCTATGGTTATCCGTGGGCTTCGTCAACCTTTGGATTGCGATTGTGCTCTTACGAAGCGATCTCTTTGCCGATTACAAGAATAGAATACACGCTATTGAAGCAGCCGTTGTTTGGGGAACGGCAGCGGTTTTCACTCTCGTCCCTTACTGGAGCCAAGGTGCTAAAGCGTACGGAAACCCTTATTTATGTTTCATTTGTCCCGACGTCAATATGTCACTTGGGTACTATTCTTTTATTTTGGCACAGCAGCTCGGCACTGCAGTGACAGGTTTATGTGCAACTCACGTTCTGTATACACTGAAGAAAAGGGTTCCGTCTTTTTTTCTCTGTGATGACAAGTCGTAATGTTTATTTTCAGGTCATCGAAAGAAGAGCCTTATTGGCTGAAGGAGGAAAGGCAATGCAAGCGTCTGGTGTGCGTCAATTGGAATTGATTGAGCGTCGGTTTCTCGTTCATCAAATCATACTATTTGTCGTGGCAGTCACTTTCCTTGTTGACTACATCATCGGTTCCTACGTCATAGCTGAAATGGATTTGGAAAAGGTTGTCTTGGATTACGTTACGTGCGTTTTTCTTCATCCGGACAAAGACTGCTCTCAAAAAGAACTGCTTCAAAATTTGCAATTTGTTCATATCCTAATCTACCGACTAAGTGTGATCGTTGCAATCGTTAGTCAAATTGTTTTCTTTTGCACTGCCAAAGATTTTCGAGAATTTTGGAAGAACGTAGTTGCAAAGTGCAGTCAACGGAGAAACGAAGAGACCGAATTGACTTCATACAAGTCTTCAAAAGCAGACAGACGCGGAGATATGTAATTGACGATGTGACTACTTATCGCTCAAAGAGTCAACTCATAAAAAGGTGTAATCGTACATTGAATTTTTACTGTGTTATCATCTTAGGTACACATTGAATAATTTTAACACGATTTCAAACTTCGCTGGAGGATAAAATCAGTGGACGAATAGGTATGAACTTTTGTTTGCTGGCTCGGCATAATCAACTCTTGCAAAACACGAGAGCGATGAAAGGCAAGGAAGTTTTTTCTGGAGGCAGGGTATATTTATATGCGCATGCTTATCATCCTTGGCAGTAGACTTCCGCATGGAATTAATCACGCTCAGGATCGTCGCTCTGGGAATCTGTGCATTTGTGCTTACCTTAGCGACCCTTCCGTCGATCGTCTACTTTTTGCTTCCCCAAAGCGAATTTGACTTGACTCAGCTGGTAAGAAAGCGCCTTCACTAGTGTTTTCCGTTGTGTAAGGAAGCTTATAGACTACAAGTAGTAATATTCGTCACGCGCTTCAAGAAATTGTCGTTATTCTGGCTACATTGCCAAGACTCTTATAATATTATTTTTACTGTAGAGTACTCGCAGCAGCAGTCGTTGGCGAAAATTAATCCGTGTAGTTGATCCGGTGTAGATCGTGAGAACGTATTGGGTGTCTGCATGGCGCTGTTCTCACATCGACACCGTGAAGGAAGGTGTCTGTTCCAATCCTATACATGGACCAGACGTTATTATGATACTTACAGTAATACCTGCGGTCATCGTCGCAATTCCGCCGCGAGGGCTATGATAAATAGGTGACCGCGATAGAGGGTCGGTAATGAATTTGTCGTAGGGAAATTCCAGCTGCGACACTACCATTCCTGTCAACGTTTCTGCACTTCTCGAAACTTTCAATATTAGGTCGACCGGTATTGGTGCTTTTCTGTCTGTTTCAGCACTCGTGGCCTCTATCGGGGAGAAGATTGAATTGTCTCCATTTGCTCTTCGAAAAGCAATGCGCATTTTAAATATTACTGAATGGCCGCCTTCTGAAAATGTTAGCCTATCAAACTCTCAGCTTTTTGCTCTCGTTACACTCGTGACATCACCACTAACTCTAGACAAACGTAAGACTATAAGAGCGTCAGACTAATAATGTCTTTAGAAAGCCTTGTTTGTAGATGAGCTGACTTGCAACAAAGACTTGTCTTTAGACGGAGACAAACAGTGCTGTTTTCTATCATGTCCCGACTGGAATTTTATCACTGGAGCTCGAGAAACAATAGCTGACGCCGTCTTTGGAGTCGAATTGATTCTTGGAGTCGTCGCTATTATCGTTGCGTCTATAGCAATGCTCTCAATGAAAACAGAGTAAAACAAAAGATGGAATTCCTTCTGTACAAAAAGCATTGTTTTAGACGTAAGTTTCCTCACGTTGTCGTCGCATGGTATCTAGCAGTTTCCTGCGTGATTCCTAGTAATGTCTTTTCGGCAGAGTAGCTTACGTAATAATGCAGTATAATACTTAGCTCTTGTCGAAGCAGTTGGACGACTTGTTGGTCAACGAAATTCGGTTTGTTGCGGTAAAACCGATATCTTACAAGCATCGGCTGCAGGATCAGAAAACTGTCCTTATACCATTATCTGCGGTTAGAGATTGTTTGTGCACTGTATATTTCAATTCTGTAGCGTTTCTCTTTCTCTAGCTGCAGTTCACACATTCATGTTTAGGTCCGTCTCTTTGTGGCTATGTGCAGGCTTTTTCAACGTTTGGCTTGCAATTGTGCGCTCCCGAGGCGATCTTTTTGTAGACTACAAAAACACTATACACGCTATCGAAGGAGCCATCGTTTGGGGCATAGCAGCTCTTTCCGCTCTTATTCCTTACGGGATCAGAGGCACCAAAGGATACCAAAACGTGCTTCTATGTTTTATGTGCCCAAGCGTTGATACGTCGATTGAATATTTTTCTATCACTGTGATCGACCAGGTTGCTGGTATGACGACAGGTTTCTTTGCAATTCACCTTTTGTATACGCTTAAGAAAAAGGTCAGATTATTTACTCTTGTTTTTATTCATCGTTGAAGCATTTGTTGTAGAGTATAGAAAGAAAACGCTTATTGGCCGAAGGAGGAAGGGCAATGCAGAAGTCTGGTGGGCGTTCGTTACAAATGATAGAACGTCGATTTCTTATTCATTTGACGGTGATGCTGATCACAGCAATCATATTCATTTTAGACTATTTTATCGTCTCCTACGTCACAACCAGCATAGATGTCGAGAAGATTGTTCGCGATTACATCTCTTGTGTTTTTCTATATCCGAACAGAAGCTGTTCTCGAGGAGAAACGCTCCAAAACTGGCAGTTCGTGTACCTCCTGATGTTTCGAATTGGCGTGATTGCCACTATAATTAGCCACATGGTTTTCTTTTACACTGCTAAAGACTTTCGAGTTTTTTGCAAGAATGTTTTTGTGAGGTGCTGCAGTCGAAAGCGAAACAAGGCCGCGACGAGCAGCGGCAAGCCTGAAGGCGACACTGCAGCTCAGAACGTGAAAAGAACCAGAGCAGACTGAGATGCGGCCGACAGCGACAAAACTTCACCACAGTTGATACTGCTAGAAAACTAATTGCATAGGGTATTACTGGCTCAAAAAGTATAGTCGGTGTATACGTGTGATTTAATCAGGGATACTAGACATCTAGTATCCCTGATTTAATTAAGTCAGCCACCCCCGGATAAAGAGCATGGCCGAAGCTGTTTCGAGCAAAGCGGATTTTGACAAGATTTCTATTGCTGCTGGGAGGTGAGATGAATAGAAACCAACGTCCTAAAGATAATTCAATACGTTAGCGGCTTACTGGTGGCCCACTTTTGGGCCGCTTGGTCGGAACCGTCCAAGTTGATGAACGAAGTTGTCGACGAGCTCGCCAAGGAGCATCAAAGCGCAAAATTCCTAAAGGTAATGCACCGAAAACTTGAAAATAAATCGACGATTGACGTCGTTTCTTGTTCTTCGTCAGATCGAAGCCGAATCCGTTCCGGACGTGACCGTCGATTACAACGTGTCGTCAGTGCCGACGTTCGTCTTTCTCCGATCTGGAAAGGAGGTCGATCGTCTCACCGGAGCCAATGCGCCAGAATTGTCGAAGAAAGTTGCTCAGCACGCCGGCGTCGTGGCGGAACCGAACGAGGTTTGTGACGAAGTTCTTTTCATCCGTAGTCGTTTCTTTTTGTCGGTGAATTTGCTGGTGGAATTTAGGGTTTGGATTTGGAGTCGCGTTTGAAGCAATTAGTTCGAGCAGATCGAGTTATGATCTTCATGAAGGGTACCGTAGAAGAGCCTAGATGCGGTGAGGGAGTTCATATTCTGCGTGTTTTGATGTCTCTTCTTATCACTGGTTATTAGGATTTAGTCGCAAAATGGTGAATTTGCTTAATGGCAAAGGCGTTGCATACAGTACGTTTAATATTCTTGCTGATCAGGCTGTGAGAGAAGGTAAGCCTTTTCTTCTCAATTATTGTTCAATGATGTCTCTTCTGTAGGTTTGAAAAAGTTTTCCAATTGGCCTTCGTATCCTCAGGTGTATATTGACGGTGAACTTGTCGGAGGTTTGGATATAGTGCAGGTAAGAAATCTCTCTACAGTGTCAAAACGCTCTCGTTGCATTATCACTGCTTTAGGAACTGGAGGAAAGTGGTGAACTGGATGACATGCTGCCAAAGAAAGTATCTCTTGAAGACAGGTGGCGTTATTCATTTTGGCATTTTGAAATTCTTTTTAAGGTTTAACCGTTTTTCTAGATTAAAGCAGGTGATTAATTCTCATCCCATAATGCTCTTCATGAAAGGGTCGTCTGATGTAAGAAATGATAATCTCTTTTAGTTAATCATCAATTGCTGTATTTTGATAGGCTCCTCGGTGTGGATTTAGTAAGACTATTTGTGGTATTCTCAATGAGACTGGGTACAAAGTCAGATCGATATCATTTAACTTTATATAAAGTCAATTCTTTTAGTGTGAAGTACAGTACGTTTGATATTTTGCAAGATGAAGAGGTTCGACAAGGATTAAAGAAATACTCCGATTGGCCATCGTATCCACAGCTCTACATCAAAGGCGAGCTGATTGGTGGACTAGACATTGTGAAGGTTAATAAAAACATAAGATAAAGCAACTGGCTAGGTCTAGATTGTTTCACAGGAACTCAAAGAGAGCAACGAGCTGCTTACAGTTCTGGAAAGCAAGTAGATGACTAGATTCTGCATGTACAATATACTCAGAGTTGTTGAAGTATCTATATCGGTTGACATACGTTGTCCGGGACATCGTTGGAGTTTAAAAGTCTTTTAGGGATGGCAAGGGAGACTCCATCGGGATCCAGCTCACTTACCTACCATCTCGAAGACATTTTCGCTGACCTAAAAGTTCAATTACAGCTCCAAGACGACGACAGAGCGAAAATCGATCGTCTCCCGGGCTCAAAACCCCTCCTTCATCTCCTAGACGAAGCCGCTCGCTTAGTGAAGACGAAGCAAAATCTCGACGAGGCGTCGACTCGCGTTGACGCGGCGCTCGATTTCATCTGGGAAAAGCTGAACACGGGCTATTGGAAAGACGTCGAAATGGGATGGCGAATCGCCTATTCTCACGCGAGCCTACTACGAACGATGACCACGTGCGTAAACGCCATCGTCGTCGAATTGGAATCGATTCGGAAGGCGTTAGAAGCGTGCGATCGCGGCTTATTGATGGGAGCTCCCATTCAGGACGATCTGCTCACCAAAGTAGCATCGAGACTCAACGCATTCATACGCGCAAGCGAGACGAGCGAATCGAAACGCTATAGGCTCGACGAAGGAGATCGAAACGCCGAGCCGGCGTCGATCGGATACCAAGGAAAAGGATCGACTCTCGAACGAATTCGCGTGCCCTCGTTGCACTCGTTTCAAACGCGATATATGAATCGAGAGCAGCCAATCATCGTCGAGGGTGCTATGACTCACTGGCCGGCACTTAGGCCCGCCCCCAACGATCGCCGATGGACGCTGGACTATATAAAACGCGTTGCCGGTTCGCGTACTGTTCCCGTCGAATTGGGCGCTCGATATACCGACGAAACGTGGGGACAATCACTAATAACGATGAATGAGTTTATTGATAAATACGTAGCCGGTGGAGAGTCCGTGGAAAAGGGCTACTTGGCTCAGCATCG
Source organism: Oscarella lobularis (assembly GCF_947507565.1). Classification (NCBI taxonomy): domain Eukaryota; kingdom Metazoa; phylum Porifera; class Homoscleromorpha; order Homosclerophorida; family Oscarellidae; genus Oscarella; species Oscarella lobularis. The sequence goes on along the minus strand of NC_089177.1, from coordinate 553,326 downwards.
TCTATTCGATCAAATTCCCGAACTCAAAAGAGATATATGTATACCGGATTATTGCTGTATCAGTAGTAGCGACGATGACGTCGACGTCAACGCTTGGTTTGGTCCCCAGGGAACGGTATCGCCACTTCACTATGATCCCAAGCGGAATCTGTTGGCTCAGGTCGTGGGGTCCAAGTATGTGCGACTGTACGAGAAATCGCAGACGGACTTCTTATATGCTCATCGGTCGGATATGTTGAAGAATACGAGTCAAGTCGACGTGGAGTGCGTTGACGTAGCAGAGCATCCTTTGTTCTGCGATGCTGTCTATTGGGATGGTGTGCTAAAGGAGGGCGAGATGTTGTACATACCGCCGATGTGCTGGCACTTTGTAAAATCATTGAGCGTCAGCTTTTCGGTAAGTTTTTGGTGGGAATAAAACCTCGAAGGTACTGCTTACGTAGACTACGGTGTTCCTGTGCTTTTCAGTGGACTCGGCGGACAGCAACTTTCGCTGCAGCAATCAGGTAACATAACATAAAAAAACGTGCACCAGATACATAGATGCACCCACTCAAAAAAATCGTCTTAGTTGTTATTTAAACAGAAGGCGATACAGAAAACAATTCCGTCACATTCATTTGAATGAACGGTCTAAATTGAACATCTCAGTTAGTCCCATTCGCTATTCCCCAGAGTTATGCAGTTTACCTGTCGTAAGCGAAAGGAGGCCCCTTTTCACTGTCGCCCTTTGCATTCGAAACGTAGAGCATCATATTTGTCAAATCGTAGACGGCAACGTGGGTATCGCCCGATTGAACGACGGGAAGAATTTCGTGAATTGTGACATCGGCGCTGATGTTGCCATGAAACTTCTTCAACTGTTCTCCTAAGACTTGGGTATAGCCAGGACACAGCCAATCCATTCCTTGATCACAATCAAAATACTGATTTAGTACTACCAGTATTTATCTTTGTACCCCAGTAAACAATATTTTCAATCTTTGGATGCCAATCTGCTTCAGGTTTCAGATTTGTGTCCGTGTAAAAGTTTGCCACGGAAGCCGAGTATTCAACTCCTCGAAATTCAGATGACTGCGCGAAAATTAGCGAAAGCCAACACTAAATAGCGTATATCTAATCACCTTTCCGTCTCCATATCCTAGGATCAGAGAACACGTGCGTTCAACGCTTGAAGTCCTATTCATTGCGCCGGCCAAGTCTTTCTCAAACTGAAGGATATCTCTCAAGAAGTACTAGAGAACCAACTAAATGAAAGAATAACTAAAATTTTAGATATGCATGTACTGTGAATGGAACGCCAAATCTTGAGTCGGAGCCAAAGGAGTCGTCCGGAAAAGAGACGCCAATTTCCGATATGGCCATTTGATTGGCTGAAATTCCCGTAATCGATCCAATCCAGCCAGTCCAGCCAACATTGACAAAGTCATAACCGTTTCCCGATCCAGGTGTCGGATGGTAAACGGTGATCTGAGGATGATTTCTAAAAGGGCCTGTAAGAAAAGAAATTCAATTCAATTCATCTGGATACATGTCAATATACCATCGATGTTCCAGTCCAGAGCTCTGAGCTGGAGAAGCTTTGACGGAGTATTAGCTACAGCTGCTCCCCACGCGCCAAACATGGAGCAGTGACCTTTCCTGCCAAAATCAGGTACTCTTTTTTCAGCATTTGATTTTGCCAATCCTACGTTAGTTCCCCAATCATGTGAATTCTTTCCAATGTCTAAGGAAAGAATTTCTCAAAGGTTTTGTCAGTTAGTAGTCAAAGTCGATTATGACCTTGACGTCGACTCCTGAACTGTCGGCCAATCCCTGCAGTTCCTCATAAAAATATTTTCCTAAAGAAGCCCGTGTCATCATAGTACGTGAGAAGAAAAGTTGCTTAGTACCTGTAAAACGTTTGGTCGCTACAATTTCCAAGTCAAGCGCAGCTTCCAAGCTAAAGACAGGCGACTCGAGTTTTTGTGGCGTTTCAGCATGCTGCTTACCCTAGATTAGCAACGTCTTTCAAAAACCACGATTGCAATTTTAAACTCGGCACTGACGAATTGACTGCCTCCTCCTAATTAATTAATTAATTAATGATATCATTACTTTTTATTCTAGTTCTTTCGTTTACCACTTGCTCTTCCATGTAGGCCCATACTGCAGCAAAAAACGACGACACCTCTTCCTTCATGAGCGTGCCTTGAGCTACGCCCATCTCGTAAGGAGTTCCTGATGACGGCGGAATATTTTGTGACCGCGGTTTTCACTCTTTTTCCTACCCCACAGATGCACCAGAGCCGTTTCTTCGTCTTGTTCGCCGACGCTATACAGCTTGGCATTTTTCACGCTCCGAACGAAGCGCGGCGCTCCGGTTTGTATCGGATTCGAATTAGGACGCGCCGTCGGCGACGGCTGCAACAACGAAGACGTTGCAAAACGTCGCTAACAGATAGAATTCACCTTTCCGTGGCATTCAGACGCGCCGGAAGCGCCGAAAACGAGGAACAGAAGTAGCAATGTCCAGCCCATCTTATCACGTGACAATCGAGTACGTTAGAACGTTCCTCTCAGAACGTCGTCAGCTGAACGTAAGAAGCAGGCGAAAGATAAGCCAAAGCGAAACAGCGTTGTGCACAGATGAAAGATATAGATAGAATCTGGTGCTTACGGCTGCGTTAGAATCACTTTTGTGCGCCATCCTCAACAATTGAAGTAACCCTAGAAAGGGTATATAACCGAGCGCGAAGCAGTCATCGTTATCGCTTCTCGGCCTTTTGGCTAAGATCAAGTGTAGTATCTGTTCTTCTCAGTTTAATCTCTGAGACGCCGGGCATCGCCCGGCTCCAAGATTAACTTAATCTTTGGAATTAGAGATGAGGAATGCAGCTTGCTGCGCCTCTCTCGCGCATCGTCCCGGTTTTGCACTACCTCCGGGCTCGGTGCATCCCCTCGGGGGAAAAAATAAATGTCTAAAGAAAGAAATCTGAACACCAAGTACTGCAGCAAATTTACTTGTACGGGAGCTGCTGATGCAGTCCTATTACATGTACTCTGATCACGTGCTTCACGTCCCGTACTGTAGCTGCTTCGACGCCTCGAGCAGGAGATTTCTCTCGAACGCTCCTCATCGATACCGGAGACTCCTCGGCTCATTCGGGTTCGTTTTCTACACACTGACGCATCCAGTTTAGCATGAAGCTCTTTTTAGATTGCGCTCGAGCGAGCATGCGGCTGTTCGCTGTTGCAAGAGGTTGCTCTTCGCTGTTCGGAAGCCGTGCCAAGCTTGAGTCCAAGGTATCTGGAGTCTTCCTTCTTCGCAAGCCTTTGTAGCGTTTTTCTCCGCTCGTTTCCCCTTAGGGGACCTCGGCCGTTTTGAGTGTCGAGTTTCTCTGACATCGCATGTGCGCGACGTCCTTGAGGAAGGGGCTCATGGAAATACAGAGCGTCCCGATTGCATTCTGAATCGCCGGAGCTACTTGCAGGCAAGCGAATTGCGTCGCGTTTCGTCGCCTCTGACGTCGTCGTCTTGGCAGCACGGGGCTCGTTCATCCGCAAATGGAAACACTGGAAGAACATGACGACGTTCCAGAGCGAAACGAGCGACTTCGACTCAACAACGGCATATGGCGTTCGTGGCATTTGCAGTGTAAACGACGTAGAAAGCGTCGTCGCGAAATCGTTTTGTTTCTTGTTTCGCGCACAGATCTAAAGGGAAAAAAATCGTTTTGTTTCTTGTTTCGAGCACAGATCTAAAGGGACGCAAGCCGAAGTTCTGCCAATTCGTCACGCCGCGACTCGACTCCATGCAGCACAGCGAGCCTTGCGCCGACGTCTCACGTCATTTTCGTCGGCGTCGTCGGCGTCGAAGACAATGATGGCGAGGAAGAAGAGAACTTTATTTCAGTTGCATGTTTGTTTTTTGTTTTTTTTCGCGAAAGTAGACTTGCTTGCATGCGCTTTTGATCTCCAGAACTAGTGGAGACAAAAGCAGCCTGTCGTGAGACTTCGGAATTCTTTCGCGCGCGAAGTGTTCCACCGCATCAGCGTTCGACCATCAGGTAGCCATATTAGACAATAGACAGCATTGTTTGTTATTAACGTTCGTTTTTTTAGGAGTCGGGGTCCTGAGCATGACCCCGTAGGTAAAAACTGCTCTCGCCCGGGGTCCTGAGCATGACCCCGTGATCAAAAACTGCTCGTAAATTGAAGGGGAGGGACGGTCAATTTATTTAATAAATTTGAAAAAAATGCACAGAGTTTCCCTTCGCGTTTCATGCATGGGCAGTTTTGACGGGGTCATGCCCAGGACCCCCTGTGAGGCAGTTTTTGATGACGGGGTCTTGCCCAGGACCCCGATGCAGCAGTTTTTAATGACGGGGTCATGCCCAGGACCCCAATCCTGAAAAGAAACAGTTAGCCCAATAGGAGGCAATGAATTTGCTTACCAGAGAAATCCTTGGATGGAGAGACTGAGACTGATGTGTGTCTGCACTGTCATCTGAAACGAGTGCAGGCACGTTTTCGATTTGGGCGTCATTCTCCTAGGAAGACTACAATAAGGATGTAGTCTCTCCGTGGAGATTCACGCCGTGAAATTAGGCAGTTTTTCTGCTCTGGGCCGCACAATCGCTTCAGCAATTGATATAGGCCTGCCCAGGAGACGTTGGCCGTTTAGACGTTATTGCCTCATACCAAAAGGAGGCATACAGGCAGTTTAAGGTGATTGCAGCTATAATTGAGCTACAAATCACCGCGATCCGGTAGTTGGACCGACCCGTCCTGCCGAGGACGTTGGAACCGCGGTCAACCTCTTCTTCACACCAAAGAGAGAAAAGGAGTTGGAACGATAATCACCTTCATTCAGTTCCAGTCAGGTGGATCTACAAAATGCCAAAATTTACTATTTGAGGCCAATTTGAGACCGCAAGGAATCATACGGACAACTGTAGCCCCCTCTGTCGTGAATTGGAGGCTAGGATAACGCGCAAAAGCATGAACGCGACCCTGGAACAAAGTTTGATGGTTCGAGGGCCCCCGCTCGAATCCCTTTCCCTGCAAATCAGCCGGAGTACAAGAAGTCGTCTTTTTGAGCACCGATCGGGCTTCTGTTGGCCTACGTTCGCCTTCGTTTCGTTCCGTGCTTGAAAACAGCGTGGCTGAGCGTGCGCTACCTAGATTAGATAAGGCGAAACACAGCTTTTCTGACCTTATTTTCATGGCGTGAACTTCAAATTATTTCGCGACGTGTACCAAAGCAAAAATATGACGTCACAAATTATGAGCACGAGGGCGCTATGGTGTAGCTTGTGACAAATGAATGACTCCACTATGCAAAAGAAAGACATTGAAATGAAAAAAGAACGTCCGACGTTTTTTGGTTGTCGAATCAAATAAGCTCGACGTAGTTGGCCGGAAACATCCCAAAAGATCCATCAGGGGCACGGCCCTTCCACCAACCTTCATCAATTTGTTCAATTTCCGTTATGACATCATCAGGATCAAACGAGATCTCGGTGTCATCGGCTAGAAAAAAGCAACGCAAAGTAACCAACGAGAATTACCAGAGAAAAGATTCCATACTAGCTTGGTAATCATAAACAGCCCGAGCAGACTAAAACAAAGAGATAAATCTATTATATAGAATATCTGTATCCACTCACTTGGCTTTCGTCTCCTCCTCCTCCTCCTCCTTCTTCTTTCGGTTCAACTGTATCGTACAGGCCATCGTCTGCTTCTTGCTGAACGGGCTGCTGCTCATCTACGTCATCGTAAAGAGCCTCTTCAGGTTCATCAGCTGGAACTGCAGCGGCTTCTGGTTCAACGTTTCCGTACATAGCCTCGTCCGGCTCTGGCTCTGGCTCCGGTTCGGGTTCAGGTTCAGGTTCAGCTTCAGGTTCAGGTTCTGCTTCCTACAATACATATAGATATATAGATATATACCGTAAACGCATGTTTAATTAACCAGTTCTTCTTCTGCCTGCTGGGCTGCTTCCTCCGCCTGAGCTGCCGCTTCTTCCGCTTCGCGAGCAGCCTCTTCAGCCGCCGCAGCTTCCGCTTCGGCCTAATACATATATTCCAAACGCTCTAAGATTCGTTCTCAGGGCCACTTACTTCCGCTTCCGCTTCGGCGTCCCTCTGTCGACGGGCCTCGTCTACGGCTCTCCTCGCATCTTCGGCGGCCTGTCTGGCTCGTTCGGCTTCATCTTGAGCCTCGCGCGCTTCGGCCTGCCGTTCGGCGACCGTTTCCTTCGTCTGACGAACTGCAGCTCCAATGGCTTGACGTTCCTTTTAGACACAAAGAGATTTCAGTATTGACTTGTATGTATGTTTTTTGTCTTGGTTTTCTTACCTCTTCTCTCTGACGTCGCCGCGATTCCTCTGCTCGTCTCTTGTCTCTTTCCGTCTCTGCGTCCAGTTCCTCCATTCTGGCCTTGTAGTGAGCCTTCTCATCCTCCTGTCGCCTCTTCAATTCCTCCCTCTCTTTCTTTCTGAAGAAACGCACGTCCAATTGTTATGGTAGTACAGTGAAATTCGAGAATAGAAATGTATTGCCTCTGCGTTTCAACTGCTTGAGCCCGTTCAGCAACTCTCTGATCACGACGAGCAGTCTCTTGGACCTAAAAAACACAGAATAGGTCAGATGACACTCCTCTTGCAAAGAGGACTATAGATGAGCCTAGGTCTGACCTCGCGTTCTTTTCGTTCCGCCTCCTTTCTTCGAGTCGCCTCAGCTTGAGCCTTACGATCAGCCACTCTTCTCTGCTCCTCGGCTTTCTATATCAAAAGACTGAATAGTCTCTCACAAGTCAACGTCAATTTTTAAAAATCCCAACATCTTGCGCAGCCCAGAACTCATCTCTTTTCTCTGGAACGATATCAGTCCGGGCGTCTGCCTTCTTATACACAGAACCCTGAAAAACGAAACATGTGAGGGTCATTGCTGAATTATGACGTCATAAAACGTTTTAGGCACTGCTTTAATTAACTTTTTGATTAATTAATTGAAAATTAGGAATTTCTTACCACGGGTCCTTGGGGCTCGACGGGTCGAGCTTTCTCCTTGTGGAAGCTGTAATTCGACCCGGACGACTTCGAAACTTTGTCGACGATCACGTCCGAGTCGAGATCGCCTTCGTTTCGCGCGTTGATCGTGACGTGGGCCCCCTAGAAAGCGGAATCGAGAGGAAATGCGAAAATCGACGGCACGGGCACCCACGTACGCGTAAAAACGACGCCACGTCGCGAACGTGTCTCTGACACACGCCCAGTCGCGAACTCGGCGCTCCTTCGGCGAACTGCGAGGAGAAATAGAGAAGGGGCCCCCTTTTGGGTGCACGATACGCTCACCCAATTGACGAGAACGAATTTCGGTAGATTCGTGTTCGGGTCGGTCACTTTGCACCAGGCATACTGAACTTTAGAGCCGTTTACTTCGTCGACGAGCTCGTCGAATCCGCCGTCTAAAGCGGAGGATCTCCTTGGGTTCTTGCACTCTTTCCAGGTCTTACCGCCCGTCGAGACGACTTTCAGGTCGTTCGACTGCTTGTCGTAGCCGAAAAGAGCCCTGCACATGCAAATTGGACGTGCGAAAGCGACGTCGTCCCTGTTTCAATACCAGTCGGTGTCCGACGAGTTGCTGATGACGTCTTCGTACGCCGCTTTGAGTTCTTTGCCGTACTTGGAAAGATTGACGGCCATTGTGAGTAAAGAACGATACGGCAGTCCGTAACGTCGTCACGTAATCTACGCTAATAGGGTATTCAACGCGAGCGTGGCAATTTCGAAACTGCCAGTGTTCATTTCAATTACAATGCTTAATTAATCGATTAATTACTTACTTATTTAAACATGTTCAAGTACAATTAAAAATAGGTGTCGAATTAATCTCAGTTTTACACGTCGTACCTTACAATGTTAAATTCCTTTCGAGTCCAACTGTCCGTTTCGGAGTTCGAATTCTTGTTTTTGTTTTTGTCGTTACTGGTACCTTCCGACGTTCCTTTTTCCTCCTCAGTGACTCGCTCACAATCAATGCTATCTGCGGAACTGCGTCGCTCTTCCGGACAAGTCTGCATGAAGACACGCGGCGTAAAAGGCGGAGCGCACGCAGACGCTCGAACAACTTACCGGCACATTTTTTTCACGCCAAATTTCGTGATGTAAACGCTGATAATCCCACCCGCCAGTGCAGGTGCCGTCGTCGCTTTCTTCGTAATCTTCTGTCATTCGAGTAGCAATAAAAAGCGTTGCAACCTCCAGGGGACTGTCCTGTGCTGAGTGCAACCGAAGGTGTCTATATCCTATAGGGGGAAAAAAAAAAGAGAGCGTTTAATATACATGTAACTACACTATAGCTATTTATTTCTCTTCAAACCTTGTCTGAGATGCCGCAAAGGAACGACTCGCTGGGCAAGCAGTGTCTGAGAATTCGACTCCCACACGGTAAATCGAACAAAAGCAAGCTCACGGAAGGCCACCTGAAAAAAAGAATTGCACGTGCCCTTTTGCAGCAAGCAACGCGAGATCTCTCTTTACCTTATAGACGAACGTTTCGTCCCACACGGGATTCAACGCATTTCGGTTAGACTGTTTCGTTTTGTGTTTGTTGTAATCCGAGGGGATGCCCGTCAATTCCACCTCAACCGAAACGCTCGTGGTAAAATTGGAACTTAGCCGCTGACCAGATACAACCTATAAAGAAAAAGCGTCGTGTGCCTATTCTCTTTTCATGTAGATGTTCCTATTTACCTTTACGGTAACTGTCAACGGGGCGACGTTTGGCTGTTCGGTTTCAAAAGGATTGAACGTCGTAAATGGAGCCGAGTGACTCCAGTAGACATACGGTTTCAGAACGTAACCGCAGCCGCCGTTCTGACTGAACATGGAGCGATTTAGTTGCATAGCCGAATCTAAGGAACACTCAACAACGAATACATTAATTAATAAAATCGACGTACCCTCAGTCTGATAATTCAAAGCGACAAATTGCAGTCCGCACAGCCAAAACTGAAGCGGATTAAAATTCGACGAGTCGATGCGTTTCGCTGCCGGATAAACGCGCATCAGCTGCAGCTCAGTGTGACTACAGATAAAAAGAGAACAATTATAAACAAGGGATCGATCACAAGTGGAATTGCGTCCCAACGCGAAACGTCCTTTATCTTACACGATAAGCTCATTCGACTGCTTCTTAACCAATTTCTTTCCCGTGCTTTCGCCGACGGACGACATTTGAAAGGCGCGCGGCGTTTCACTCATTCTCGCCAAATCGTACGAAGATCCGGGCGCGGAGCCCGAACCGGAGAGCCGAAACGCGACGAGTCCATCGTAGCCGCAGCTACTTGCAGTCGACGAATTCATCGACGACGCTCGACTGCAAATCGACGGTCGTCGTTGCCCCGGCGACGACCACGTGGGCAGCGGTTCGGGCGACGACAATTTCCGATCGCTCGCCTTGCGCGAAATCAGACTGATCGTCGCCGGATTAACCTCCGAGGCGGCACGCGGTCGCTGCGTCGGCGGCGGCACGGCAAACGAGGAGCGTCGCGACGGCGGAGTATACGACGATTGGTCTTCGAGCAAAGAGCTGAGCATAGTCGTGCTCACACCGCTCGCACCGCTCGTGCCGCCGGGAAAGGAAATAGACGTTGGAAGTCCGGACGATAAACCGGTGAATTTGATCGCCTGCGTGTAGATGACGAGACGAGATAGTTCGTCGGCGATTTTGTTCGTCTCCTTTTGCCGTTTGTACGTCGGTTCAGGCGACATGAGATTGCCGCCGACGCCCATGGGATCGGCGGCGGCGTCGTAGCTCGCACGGTCCAATGACATTCGAAAATCGAGACCTCTCATGCGAGATAGCGTGCCGGTGCCTTCCGTCGCGCCGCCGCTGTCGTCGTCAAGAAGACCGCTTCCAGACGGATTTTGACGTCTTGAGAGCGTTCCGTATTTGCCTTGAGTGTCTGCATGCATTATGGGGTTATAATTATAAACAAGAATGCAAGCGACTTACCGTCGCCGTCGTCGCCGAGTTCTTCCTCGATGTCATCAAAGTCCGGTTCAACGTTTCGTGCTAACAGTTGTTGCTGCGAAAACGCATCCGGCGGCTTTTTCTTGTTTTTGATGAGGATCTTGTACTTGAGCTGCTCGGGCGAGGGCAGTCGCGGATCAGGCTGATAGTCGGCGTCGAAGAGACAACTTTTGACGAGTTTGCTGCCGAAGACGTCCTTCAACCAGAGGAAACGTTAAATTTTGAATCAAAAGAGTGCAATTCTTTTATCCTACTTCGCATATTCTAGCCATTTCTTGCTGCTTCGGTATGGAGCAGTGATTTTCGAACGAAAGTATTACCGGATAGGGCGACGTCACGAACGCCGTCTCGTTGATTGCGTAAATGACGTCCTTAATTAAAAAACACGATCTCGTTTTCTAACGTTTCACAATATCTATTGACTGACTTTGAATTTAATCTTCGTCGTCCACGTGTGCCCGTGCGTGATGATGGGATAGCCGTCATCGCCGTCCCAGCAGTCGAGTTCGATACAGCGGCAGCCGGAGAGCAGTATCTAAAAAATTAAATACGTAATGACTTTCAATTAATACCGTATATGTGATTTTTTACCTGTCTGTATATCTCTACGGATGACTCGCCGCGGAGCTGATAGCCTGTAAGGTAAGTATTGTGCGACGAGGAGATATAATAGTGCGACAGGGGATGAGTCATTTCCTACGAAACGAGAGTATAGAATGACAAAGATTGATATAATAATCAATTAACGTACGTCTTCATTTACAATCGATTTCTCAACTTCATATGCATAATTTTCATCAGACAACATCATTCTAACAGCGAAGTTTATAAGAACGAATAAAAACAATCAGCTCTTACTTACCGCATGAAGCCTTCGTAAGAAAGCAACTTTTTCTCGACCAGATCCTTATCCGTTTCGTATTTCTTTACAAAAAATGTTAATTCTTTTGTTCAACTCTCTGCGTCAATTTCTCTCACCTTTATCTTTTCTTCGGCCTCTTTTTCTGTCAATGTCTCGCACTGCTCGCACTTCATAAAACGTACCAGATCTCTGCCATTCATTTTCATCCGCTTCAACTTGGCCGCTGCAGCTGCAGCCGCAGCTGCAGCCGCCGCGCTAACGCCATCGTCCAATTCGCTCGTATCCGGCTCCGATCCACTTCGAACGTGCACTGCCGCCGAATTCCTCCCGCTGCCGCCCCTCTTCGCTATCGCCGCCATTTTCCACTTCTGCCGCGCGTCGGACGCCCCCGTCACGCCCCCCGTCTCCGCTCGAGAACGCATCGTCGGCGACGACATCGCCATTTGCACGACGGAGAGCAAACTAAAACCGGAACTCCCTTTCGATTTGCTACTCGTCGTCGGCGACGAAGACCCAACGGCGCCTCGGCTCAATTTTCTCCCTGGAGTCGGCAACGTAGCCACGGAACCGGTTCCCGTCGTCGTCATCGTCGCCGACGACGTCATCATTCTGATGACGGCTTGTTTTCGTTGAAGACCCATGTGTCGTTTTGACTCGTCGCCGTTCTCGCTACCGCCGCTGTCACCTTTGTCGTTCAAATCGACGGAGGCGAAGAGATCGAAGAGACGTCGCACGTCGGGACGATGTAGCGCCGAGAGGCTTTCGTAGAGTCGGCAAAACGACGCGAAATCGAGTTCCCGATCGGGCGAGAATTCGTCGCCCAACTCGGCGAGCGCCGGCAAAACGACTCGACGCATGTCGGTCTTTCGAAACGTGCGACGACTCCCGTTCGCGTCGCCGTCGGCGATAGCGGAGGCAACCGCACGCCAGGAAGTAGACGACGTGTAGCGCTTGCGAAGCTGCCGCGACAAATCGACTTCACTATCACCGTCAAACGATTCCTAAAAAAATAAAGAATTAATTTTAATAATTAATCGATTTTTTCTACCCATACCTGAACTGTTAAAGCCGGTCGAGCCCAAATGCGACCGCCAAACTCAAAGCAACTCTCGCTCACAGTCGGCAAACCCTTCTTCTGAGATTCGATACCGTAGTAGGTCTTTCGAAGCCAGAGCGGACGCTGATCGGGTCGTTGAACGTGCGCGCGTACGGCGTCGAGCAGACGCGCCAACGCGTCGTACCAGAATCGCACGATTGCCGCCGGCGCGACGAAATTCGCGTAGTGGACGTCGGCGACGCCGCCGGCGCCGTAGACGATCATCAGACAGCAATCGACGGCGTTGAACCAATTGATGCCGTGACGACGAACGAGCGTCTTCTCGTCTTTGGGCGCGACGCCGAGACGAATGTCTTTGATGTGAAAAACGGATATCATTCCGCCGGTCGACGAATCGTCGTCTCCCGGCTTGTTCACGTCGTTTTGCTCGTCGCGACCGCGCGGCTTCTCTTCGGCCCAGCGCGCCGGCGAATATTTCAATCGCGAGTTGCACTTGTAGAGTTTGAGGACGCTCGCCGTCGAACGAAGGCCGCCGTCCTCCCAGCGAATGAACGTGCTGCCGAAGAGGAGACGACGATGCTCGTGCGGACGAAGTCCCGTGCAGGCGAACGGGATGATGGGAAGAAAGACGTGCGAGTCTTCGCACTCTTCGAAATCGGGTCCCGCGTGTTCGTCGATGGGAAGCGCCGATGGAGAACTAGGAGAGGGTGAAAAGTGATGTGCTGTGCGAATTGAGTGGAGTGCGTACGTGAGATCGTCTTTCGCTTCTCCGGTGAATAGGCTGATTTTGTTCAAGACTTCGCGTAGACGCTTGAGTTTATTGACATTGATAGTGCGTTCCAACGAGCGCGATTCGTTTCCTGAAATAAAAGAATAACGCGTAAGCGCTTATCGTCTAATTATTAATATTATTACCCGAAGGAATCAATACGATTGACGGAACGCTTGCCATGATGTCCCTCAATCGTTTGAGAAACCAACCGTAGTAGGGAACGACGTGACCGCCGTTCATTTCGCGCGTGCGTTGCATTGCGTCGAGCAGATCGTCGAGTTCGGCGTCGACGGGATATCGTTTGATCATTCCGGCGAGAAGCTCTTGATCTTTGGGCGAGAGCGACGAATTGAGAACGTCCTCGTGTTGAGATCTAAGGAATCGATATAAGATCTCTCTCTCTCTCTCTCTCTCTCTCTCTCTTTCTCTCTTTTAGAGATGATTCTACGTACGTTAGTCCAGTCAGAACTTCCATCATTCCCATGAGATTTCCCAAATTGCGACAGGCCGCGGCGACGCGAAGCAGCGACGAAATCGCAACGCGACGATCGCCCACCTTCGCCGCAGAAGCAACCAACCGACTCACCCATCCACTAACCTAAAAAAACGAATTAGTCGCTCCCCTTCATTTTTTCCTCCTTCAACGAACATTTCCAAAACGCTTCGCCAAATTCAACACGGTCGTATGACTCTTCGACGTTCGCGATCGTCGCGCCGACTCCGTTCGTTCAATGAGCGCGTGTCGCACGTAGGCGGCGGGCGCAACGAGTCGAAACAATTTCTCCTCGCGCTCCGTCAACCGTCGCGCGACTTCCTCAGGAAAACCGATAAACGACGCCAAGTTGGCGAGCCTCTCGTTCGACGAGGCGAATTCGTCGTGAACCGATCGCAACGACGAGTTCGACGACGTCTTGAACGTCTTTCTTGTCGCCGCCGTGGCCGCTCCGGCCGCCGCCGCCGCCGTCATTCGCATCATGACCGTATCGTCGAATGAGTCGGTTTCTTCGCCGTCGACGCCGCTAGTGCTGCTGGAACGCCCGCCGTCGCCGCCGCCGCCGCCGCCGCCGCCGCCGCCGCCGCCGCCGCGGATATCCCGAATGCATAGCTGCACGGCTTCGCGGAGAGATTTAAGGACGGGTTTGGATGAGGTGAAGGCGTAGACTTCTTGGGATTTGAATTCGATTTGTATTTCGCTCTCGTTTGTCCCGCCGCTGCCCTTGCGTTGGCGCGGCAGGACGAGAGTCGAGAGGGGATGCGTTGCGAGAAGGCTGTAGTCGGAACCGTTGAGAATGATCGCCTGATCGGTGCCGAGACCGAAAACGCGCAATTCCTGAAAACTCGTTTATAAAAAAAAAGGAGAGTTACGATTTCCTCTTTTCTTACCTTGCGTTTCTTCGTTATCTGTTTCAAGCGAAAGAGCTGGCAATCGTAAGCGGGCAGCTGTTCGCACGCGTCGACGTACTGCTCCATCGCGCGGAGTTCCGTGTCGTCCGGATCGGCGGCGAACGTCGCCGCGAGGAGTTTGTGATGCTTTTCGACTTCCTCGCGCCAGCGACGAGTTCGAGCCTAAAGAGAGAAAAAAAAAACAAAAAATAAGCGATAAGGAAAAACAACGATCAATTATACGAGATTTTTCGGCAGATAGGCTTTCAATTTCGCCGTCGTGTAGTCGGCCTTGTTGCCGCCGACGAGGGTGCTGAATAGCGTCGCCTTCGACAATCTGAATCCGATGTCGTGAATCGACTTGTGCCGAAGCGCGACGCCGGGCGACGGTGACCGACTCTTTTCGTCTTGGCTCGGCTTCGACGATCCAATCGTTTCGATGATCATTTGAAGACTGGCCAGCTTGGTCGCACTCGCAGGCGGACACGGTAATTCGTCGGAAAGAATTTGAATTTTTAACTAAAAGAAGATAGTGTTTTTTTTATTTCTTTTTAGATACGACGACACTTACTTTCTCGTAGTGACTTCGTAGATCGTCTTCCGTCATCAAACACAAACTCGACTTTTTCTTAATCAATCGAACATCCTAATAAAAACAAAGAAATGATCATATATTTATTCACTTTGGTGGCCAAATATTCCCTCACCTGAGCGACGAGCAGAGAATTGACGTGCTCAACCCACACTTCGTAGCCAAACCCGACTGCCTGCAAATCCAACATAAAATGCTTAATCTCTTCGGCGGCGAGCGAACTGTCCATCACGTCGGCCCCGTAGCGTTTCATCCACTCGGTCAACACTCGCAAAACGCGCCGATGAAACTCCGGCATCGCGACGCCTTCCCACGCGTCGTCGCCACCGCCGCCGGACGGCAACGACAGCGACACGACGCTACGGCGTCCGCTTCGAAGCGACGAATTCTGACTCGAACGTCGTCTCGACGGTCGAAGGAGCAGAACGAAGGCGGGATGCGAGAAGAGACTGTGACGTAGAAGACGAAGAAATATGACCGGATGGAGTGCCGTCACGGCGACGCCAAGAAAAAAGTCCAAAAAGGCGTCCGTGTCTATTTCGGAATTTGACGTCAAATGACGTATTATGGAAACGGGGGCGAGAACGTTGGGTAGAGAGGCGACGAATCGTTTCGACGTTTCGTCGTCGTCGTCGTCGTCGCCGTTTCCTTGGGAACCGAATCGTTGACGCAGATTGAATACGTTGGTGTCGTCTTCGGGAATCGAAAAACAGCTGACTCCGCTTTGGGATTTTTTCACCATCGACGCGAACAGATAGACGCCGTCGAGTTGATCGGCTTCGGTGGCGACGGCGCCGAGCGCGACGAGGAGATAGGCGACGCGATGACGGAGTTGGGGTAGGAGAGCGCGCGCGCCGCTATCCGCACTGCCCCCAACACGAAGAGAGGCGGATTGGAGAAAGGCGCGCAGGCGATCGGACGCTTGGAGACGCGCGAGCGCTTCGTGATGCTGAGGATTTTCGACGAGGGAGGCCAATATGCAGAGCGTCAAGTCAATGACAACCTGCGTGAGGGAGGGAGAGAGAAATAGAGTGTGGAAGTGTCAAATTGCTGCCTATTGCGACCGCTATAAAAATAATAGCGAGAGCGATCACAATAGACAGGTGGTCTCTTTAAGACTGGTTCTTACCGGATTCGTCGCTTTCTCTAACACTTCCAATAAAGACTTTGCGTGATGATCTTTTGCGAGTCGGCTTTGCATGGTCGGCGATAGGCTGGCGACGGCGAGAGCCTTTGCGACGATTAGCTGCATGGAATTGACTCCTTTGGCGCACTGTCCCCCGATACCGGATCGGAAGTGAATCGCGAGCGCGCTGGAGAGGACGTGAAGAAGCGGCGACGGATCGGTCATGCAGAGAACGTCAATTGGCGACGACGGACATTCCGCTGTCGCCGTCATCGTACGTTCGGTTGCCGTCGACGACGACGACGTCGCTGTAGACGACGACGAGGCGGACGAGAGAACGGCCTCGACGGGACGATGCGAGACGTGAAGACGAAAGTTGCACGACGACGACGACGACGGCGACGATGACGGCGTAAAATCGGCTCGATTCGCTTCAATCAAATCGTCGATAATGCAAAGCGCTTCCGCCTGCATTTCCTGACCGCCTTGAACGAACTCCAAAGCGCACTGCATCAAGAGACCTTGATTATTATTGAGACTCTTCAAAGTCGCCTTCAAAAAAAAAACCCAATCAACGTCAAATGTGTTAATGAGGCCAGCTGTTCGATAGTACCTTGCGTATACTTCTCATGAATTTCGTGACGGCGTCGCTCATATCCGATCCCCAGCTGAGTTGCGAGTGAAGTATGATGCCCGGTATGCAGTCGGGCAGGCCGGCCAAGATCGTCGGCAGACACTCGTCGTTTCGCGAAAGTCCCGTCAAAATTTCCAACGCTTTCACCTCGTCCGAAACGGCGCTTCCGCCGCCGCCGCCAAGCGACGACGCCGGATCGACGGCGGCAAAAATCAACGAATCGATTCCAATCGTGCCGCGCCGTCGTTTCCGTATCAACGCCGTCGGATCCTTCGACGTCTGCTTCTGTTCGAAAATTTCGAGCGAATCGCGCACGAGACGAGATTGTCGCGCTTCCAAGTCGGGCATCAGATCGACGGCTTGAACGCCGTCGTCGTCGTCGACGCGAATCGGCGCGCCGGCTTCGAGCAGCGCGACGACGCAGTCGCGCGCGCGTCGCTCGGCGGCCCAATGCATCGCCGTGCGTCCTTGACGATCGCGCGCAATCGGCGTCGCGCCGCCGCGCAGAAGAAGTCGCACGAGATCGCCGTCGCCGCGACGCGTTGCCAATATCAACGGATCGATCATTTCGTCGTCGTCGTCGTTCTCTTCGCTCCCAATAGGCGTGGGCGGACGTTTCGCATCCGGAACCAGATGAGCTCCCCTTTCCAAAAGGAAGCTAACCATGTGAAACGAATCCGCGCATATGGCCGCCGACAAGGCACGTGCCGCTGTCATGTTTTGACCGCGCCCCCGCGCGCTGACGTCGTCTTTGGACGAATGAAACTCCGCCGGCGATTTCAATAGATCGGGAGTTTCGTTGAGCAGCGACGTGACGGCCGTCAAGTCTCGATTTCGTATACCGTCGAGAAGACGATCGTATTGGGCGACGACGTCGATCGAAGCGGCGGCGGCGACGGATCGCGACTCGGGCGGCGGCGGCGGCGGAGGCGGCGGCGACGGCACCGATTCTTCGATATTTGGTCCATCTTGAACGTATGTGTCCGATCGGACCGAAGACGACGACGATGACGAGCGCGCGCACGCGCCGTCGGCGACGGCGAGTAGGGACGGGTCGTCGATCGAGTCGTTCATTCCCGGACGACGCGTTTCGATGGCTTCCGAGTCGGCGTCGGCTTCGTGAGTGACGAGGCGTACACGTGCGTCACTAGAGCCGTAGACACGCCCACGAGTCGTAGCGAGTCGCTCGCGTACGGCGACGACTAAGCGACGAGCCTAATAAAAAGTAAAAGGAGGATGGGATATCGCTTGACGAATAGCGCATGCTAATCGACGACCCCATGCGACGGACGGAAGCGACGCTTCGGCTTTCGCGGCCAAGCTTTTCTCGTGCGATCTATATCAACTCTTACCTCCGTTTCGGTCGAACACTGCACGATGTGACACGTCGCTTCCTCGTCGATCGTCGCCGCGCCTTCTTCTCGTCGCGCTCCGTGCAGGAGAAAGACGACGACCGCCTCGTGACTTCGACAGCTCGTGATGCGATCGTAGGAGAGCGCGATCGCTTCGCCAATTGCGAGTCGTTCGTCGCGAACGGCGACAATTGCGTCCGTTGCTGCGATAGCCGTGAGAAAGTTTAAATCGAGCTTCGCGGCTCGAGCGCCTTCGTTCGACGCGGCGGCGACGGCCACGCTGCCGCGATAGCGAACCCGAACGTCCATAAGGGCGAGCGACGACGGAGAAACTGCCCTGAACAAGGCAGGGCCCTGTGAGAACAAGGTGTGTTGGTGCGAGTCGCGCGCTAGTCTTTATTACGGAAATCACCGCCCACCTTTTCTTTGCACGCATGTGTCCAGGGCATGCGTCGAAATCTAATAAAAAGCAAGTCGCAATTCGACTTCCCGCGCGCACGCGAAAAAAAAAACAAAAACCTAGAATAGAGGCCGCTGTTTTTAAAAAATACGTTGGCGGACGGTTCCGGCGGAACGTACGCATCCGTACGCGTGATTTTATTTAGAGTGCTCTCACTAAAATACGGTAGCGAAGAAAAGAAGAAAAGGTTTTTTTTTCAACTGAACTTATTTCTTTTCGCCGTCGTAGACGTCTTCGTCATCTTCGTCGTGGACGAACGACTGAAAGCGTCGTAGTTGCGTCGAAGGCGACGGTCGTCTTTTGCTCGTCTCCTTGCCGGCAACGGGAGAACGACGCAGCGCTCTCGGCGTACTCGTCATTTGTCCGGAGGACACGTTGGCATGATGGGAGACGTCATATTCGTGGGGCATCTGGCACACACGTGGGACCACTCGCAGGGGAACAAAAAGGAAGACATCTGGGTCGCATACCAATTGAGCTTTGGCTCGAAAAAAGAAGCTGAAGGGATAGTTGATGAGGTTCGTGCACGAGGACGCGTAGAGGTCGGCGTAGCGAGCCGCCTGCATAGCGAAAAAGGTCTGGCGCGATCCTATATAGGGAACGGCGTATATATAACGTGACGATGCGTGTGTGTAACGTGTACCGCTTCGAAATATGCTTCCCTGTTTCGAAGGAAAACAGGAATCGAAATCAAAGGCGAGACGTTTCAGCTTTTCTAGGATAGGGCGACTGTTTGGACGAGCCGTGTGGTGCGAGTCGAGTCCACTATCAAACGAAAAAGTGCCATATGGATTAGAATTTTCAAGAGGAATCCTTCGTGAGTGAACACAAAGGAGTGTGTGTCTCTGTCTCTCCCTAGCAGCGCCCAGAAAAGGATCTATAATACAGGGGAGACACCTCTAAGAGCGGACAACTATAGCTCCTAATACAGAGAACAGTTATAACATCCGCCCCCCGAATTGATTTCGCCTTGGGACAGGATTCGGAAGTGGTACAGTACTAACATATGCGTACCTGAATAGATGATCGAGTTCGTCCTCCAATGCTGTCATCTTCTGCTGAATATCTAATTGTCACAGATACCCAATGCTGACTAACGGACTGCGATAAGGATTCCCGGAACCCCACCCAACCCCACCTGCATTGTCAACGAGAACCTGTAGATCTTCGTCAACTTCTCGTACAACCAGATACGTCCTGGAAATACCGCGTCATTTCCTAGTAACGTCATTCGAATGGCCCACCTCCATCCGTGTTGCTTCTTCGATTTTAGTATATCGCCAAAAATGTGATCGCCGACGTAGAGGACATCCTGAGAGAAAGGAAACATTGTAGGCAAAAACAAAAACACTCGCAGAAGGGGTCCCTTCCTACCTCTCCTGCGGCGCCAATCATGTCACAGAACTGCTCCGAATTCCCTTATAATTCAATAAAACGTACAGAAGCAGCTAATTTGACTAGTCCTAACCTCCGGTATAGACGCTTCCAGTCTCAATCTGACCCTTGAACGTTCCGATTTTCGGCGTACCCGTCGCCTTAGAGAAGCGCAGCAGAAAAATAAAAAAAAAGCAAGCGACAAATTACCCACCCCAATCACCTCATCGATCTGACGAAGCACGGTGCCTTCGCCAAAAAACAAGGGCTTCCGCGCATCGACGACAATATAGTCAAAAAACGACTTCCATCCGGCAAAGGAATCGCTTCCCTATAAAACAATGCACCCCAGAGGTATATATCAGACATTCCAAGTAGAGGCCGGGTGGCCGTCGCAGCTTTGCGTGTGGATACTTATTGCCAGCTGGTTACAGACGCGCGACGTGCAAAGGCATAATCAAGCGATCGTTTAGCTCCTAAACGATCGCTTGATGAAAAATTTTTTGGATACCCGTCCGAGTGTGTTCGGTGGCGGAGAGACGTGCCGACTCACCGTTCCGGGAGGAGGTAGTGTCGCTGAGTCATCGAGCAGATGTTTCATTAGCTTCTAAAGAAAATAATCGTTCGAAAGAGATCGGCACGTCTGGTGTCGTCACTCGCGTTCGTGTAGTCGTAGTCGCTGTTCGTAATGAGAAATACTTTTCTCTCATTCTCTCTCATCCTGTGAATCGATGCACGTATAAAGAAAGGATGCGAGAGCGCGAGGCTCGTACCGTCGAAGAAGCAGAGGAAGTCTGGACTAGAAAATCACAAGAATCTGGTCAACACGAAATGACTAAAAACGACGAATTATTATTGCCTTACGTCTTTTACTACGTATTTGTCGAGATTGTCGAGAGTGATTTGTTTCATTGTTCCCTATACACTTGGGAATAAAAGCACGTTCCTTGAGACATCCCTCTTACTCTCATGTGAACCCAATCGACGGCTCCACGAAGGTCCTGATGCATGCTGCTGTACGAGATGAGCACGTTGCCGCTCTCTACTCCCTTTCGCGTGGGTAACCTAAAATCACGTCCAAGCGTAAGAGAGAGAGAGAGATGTCCATAATTATTACTGTCACGTACTCTCGATAATCTTCGTGAGTGTCAAAATAATTCACGAGGTATGCCATAAGAAACGTTTCTAGGGGTAAGATAAGACAAAGACTAGTAGAGAAAGAGAATCTGTACCAGGAAGATTGAACAGAGTATTCAATATAAAATAACGAGGCTCCGACGCCTATGCAAAAGACGACTAGCCACCGCGTTTTTTAATTTGCAGAGAAATAGACAAACTTGAACTTTTTTATTCGGATAGACGTCTCGTACTTCGGTGCTGGAGAATTTCAGCTCAGACATTTGCACAGAAAAATGAAAGTCGACTTGCCTTGTGTAGAGTTTGAAGCCGTGATAGCACGCCAATATGTTACCAAACTGATCCACCTAATCTATTACTTCTAATAAAGAATCCATGCAGACAGACAAAAGACCGTGCCTTCAAGAGATTTCCATAAACTTTGTCAAAAAACATGCCTCTGTGTATGGTCAAGAGAAAATAATTTGTAGATCACACGCTACTATTTAATTAAAACCACCAAAACCTTACCTGGTCGGAAACGTGGGGTCGTACTTCGCTTCCTTCAGATCCTGAATTAATTTCATAAATAGTATGAAATCGTTTCCTTGTAACTTCCTACTTGAGGATATCCAATAGAAAGGAGTCGTTCGACTACGAGTTCGGTCCCGAGTTCCTCGTACTCGGGAGATCGATATTCTATATCACCGGATGTAGAAGAGAAACAGTTTTCCTTCTTTTCTTCGTCGAAGTGCTCTTTTTAGGCCTACCGGCCAATGTGTAGTCCATGTCGAAGCCGAAGAATTTGATTCGCTGCAGATTGAGGCTTCTGTTGACGAATATTCTGTCGAAACACGCGCGATGTTCGCCTAGACGCTGCCGTTGAGAATAACATTACCTTCCTTTAGCGAAATCTCGCTCGTGTCCAAGAGTTTCGTCCAGAGTTTCCATTCGCTTCAATGAGGGGACTTCGAAAACGAAAGAACAATGGTTGCGTCAACCTCTTCGAGACGACTAACGCACGACGCCCCTAATGACATTTGGAGAAGGCGTGGTCCATAATCTCGTGCTGTGTTATTTTTTGCACACAACAGCCGCCCCCTTGGACGTGTCGGCGACCGAGTTTTCAAGCGAGTAACAAGTCCAACTCAATAATGACCGACGTGGCATTAGAGGGCTACATGGAAAAATGCCCTCAACAACCAGGAGCCTTCAAGGTAAAACGGCAACGAAAATCTAATCCCCTGCGAAAGCGCACTCCAGCAGCAAACCGAAGAATACTGCTATCGTAGCAAAACTTAAAAAGAGATCTGAATGAAAACTAAATATAGATCGTTTTGCAAGCACGAAGCCCCTCCCATTACAACGCAGTCCCCCCAGTCCGTTGACTAAGTCCGAGTCTCTGGTATGGGTATAAAGTCAACAAACTCAGAGCCAAATGCTGCCATTTTTGCAGCGTTTGGGTCAGCTAGATCTTATCCTCGCGACTCCTCCCCCACCGCGCGTCCTTCCCCGAAATCAAAAGGCTCTCACCGCAAACAAATAACGTTTTCGCTTTATAGACGTGGAACAAGAGGTGGTTCGTATTGCGCAGTGCCGGCTCGTTAGGCAGCGCGCGACTCGAGTACTATCCCGACATGAACCACGCTCGTCGACAGAACAGCCGACGAATCATTCCCCTGCGCGAAGTGACGGCCGTCAATCAGACGACGCATAAATCGAAAAGCTTCGTTCTCGACCTTCTCACGCCCGTGCTGCACTATCGATTCGCTCTGCCGACTCAACGCGATCTCGACGTTTGGATCGACGGTATATCGCGAGTCGCCTTCGGCGACGACGCCGGTTCGCTTCCGCCGGGATCGCCGCCACCCGCATACATGTCAGAACCTCAGAATTCTTCGTTCGGTTCGTTCGGTTCTCCAAGCGACGGTTTCGGAGGAAAGCCACCTTTGTCGCCGCCCCCGTTTGCAATCCAGGGCGGAAGAGACGCCGGTTATCCGTTGGCGTTGCAGCCGCCGTCGCAAGCACCAATGCCGTTTGCAATGGAAGGAGGTGCCGGTAATCCTTTTGTGCAGCCGCAACCGCAAATGGCGATGCCGCCTCCCGAAGGAAACCCGTTTCTTGTTCCCAATCAGCCGCTGGGCGTCCAGGAGAACACGCTTTATAGCAGTATGGAGCTTGGTAAGAAGACGAGATCCCTTGTGAACGGGTTTCTAGCACAGAATAATATAAAGAAATGACATGTACACTTACTTCCTATAAATAGCCAGGGATAGATTTTTTACCTCAAAATGACGCCTTTTTTGTTACAGAAAAACGTTATCGTGTGTCGATTATCCCGACTGAAGCTTCGACGGCACTGCAACTGGTCGGCGAATACCATCTCGTCATATCGGGACTGAACATAACTCTTGCCAGTGTTCTCTCCAACGAAATCATCTGCGTTTGGCCGCTCAAGTATCTGCGACGCTACGGTCGCGACTACACGAAATTCACATTCGAAGCGGGCAGAAAATGCGAAACGGGCCCGGGCGTCTTCTACTTCGGCACCCGACTGGGAAACGAAATCTTTCACCACGTGCACAACAACGTGAAACTAATCGGCTCCCAACAGCACACGAGCCTTCGCCAAGCCGACATGGTACAAGCGCAGCCGACGCCAGCAAATCCCCTACCGAATCGACCAGGGAGTGCAAGAGCACCGCAGCCCGTTCCCCCTGTAGCTAAACCGCGTTCAAGTACAGTGACGGAGCCGCCTGCGGTGCCGTCGCACGGTTCCCTCAAACAGCGATTTGTTCAGACTGTGACGGTCAACGAGACGACGTCGATTCCGGAAAATCCTGAAGAGCACTTTTACGAAACGGAGGATCAGATTGACGCCGGTGCGGTGAAGCCGGTCACGCCGTACGATACTCTCTTTTCGGCTGGCGACGGAAAATTTGCAATTGCGGAATCACCGCCGCGGCATCAACCTCCTCCGCCGAAGAAAAATCCGCTGCCACCGAGAGAAGAAAAAGTCGTTCCTCCCAAACCGAAGAGAGGATCTGTCGGATACGATCGATTGGTTCTTCCGAACGAGAAAGTCGCCGCCGCTGCCGTCGCCGCTGTTGCTCCTGACGATGACGCCCCGCTTTATGACGACGCTGAGCTCGACGACCTAATGGCCGGTCTGGCCGAACATGCCAATCGCACTATGAGTCCTTACAGTACATTAGCGAGGGACGAGTTTCCGACAAGTAAACGAAAACTGAGTACCGATCGAGCGGCGGTTGCGGCGGCGATTGCGGCGTCCGCTTCAGTTCCGATGCCCCGACAAATTACGCCGTCGAACAAAACCTTAACGATTAGCAAGGAGGAAATTGACGTCATTGATAGTATTTTGGACGAAATGACGATTGATGACGCGACGATTCCTAAGCCAAGACGTTTTGCCACTCAGGAATCGCCGTACGAGATGCCGCCCGCCGATAATCCGCCTTACTTCAACGTTAACTATCCCGAGGACAGACCGATTGCTCCTGCGGCGGCAGGAGCAAGAGGAAGAATACCGTATCACAACGTCGATTTTCCTGAGGAAGAAGGTCTAGGAGCGTACGAGGATGTGGCTAGGGATCAACCTGGATACATCAATGTTACGAATGACGGTGAAGAGGACGACGAAGCGTATAGCGAAGTGACGGCGGACGATATGATGGCCGGAAATAGGCTGAAGCAGAGTGCGGTCGACGATCCGGCATACGGAGTTCCTAGCTGGACAAAAACGGCGTCTTGATCGCGGAGAAAAACAAAACTCGTATAAGAACTATGACTACCAACTTTTCTTACCGTTCTTCAATCTTACCGTTCTTATTCTATGTAATGTATGTGGTTGTCCTGGGGTTCTGCGTGCGTTCTTTTCCTTTTTTTTCCCTCATCAGATAGCGTTTCTTAGAATTCTACCACACAAAACGAAGCCGCGATATTCCGCGTCTGCATGCTCGATCGTCACCAGCCAAAAATTTCCTTTGCCGTATCGTCGCGACCCTCTTCACAGAGTGCTTCGCACAGTAGTTTCACCGTTGCGGCGTTCGAGTTCTTTTCGACCCACGACTGTAGCATTTGGTACGCTCGTTCTCGAGGAGAATGATGCGTGGCTGCGATTTCGGTCAACTTCGAGTCCGGAACATCGAGACATCTGCCGAGCGGCTTCCACATGTCGTCGCTCGCTATTAGCTTCGATAAGTTGTTCAGCTCTTTAGAAGTTGGCTTCCTTTCAAACGAAGTACGCGACGCGCTTTCACTTTCGAGGCCGGCGCCTTTCAAAAGAGATTGAGCCAAATCGTCCTTTTCGGCTCCTCGTCGTTTCGTCAAAGCGGCGCAAAACGCGCGGAACTGAGTTTCCGTGGCCAGTCCGGTTCTTAGAATGGTGTGAAAGAATAGATTATCTTTCTCAGAGGGTCGCATCAGGGAAGTGGATTCCAGATTGTGTTGGTCGTTGTCCGACAGCATCTTTTCCTGGTTCATGAAGCTCAGCATTTGATGATCAGTAACGTCGATTCTCTTCATCAGCTCCGTTAGTCGAGGCCGAATGCACTTTTCGTAGTAGCGGCTCATAGTCCTCGCAGCAGATCACGTGTGCTCCCCTTCAACTCCAATGGGCAAAATAAAAGTCTGAAAAAGTCTATAAAACATCATCGCGCAAAAAAATGTAGAACTTGTCAAGTCTCAAGAGCCACCTCTATTGCCTTACTCAACGTATTCTTACTCCACACCGAAGACCAAAGCAGACTATCAATTAGTTGATCATATGCCATAAAGAGCAGTTCTTCCACATCGTTCAACTGCCCACCTTGTTGTTGTAGATTATCAAGCAATGATGTAGCGAAAGAAGAGCGCTTGTCCTCTGGAGCGGGGTAATGAAACACTAGCAGCAGGCAGTCTTTGGGAACATAACCCTCTCGCAAAGTCCATTCATCGTCTTTGAATTCCACGTGCATATCGCCAGTTTCATCAATTGACCTTCCAGCTGGCGAAATGATAATAAAAACGCGAGGCTTTCCACTAAGGGTAGGGCATCTAGATTCTCTAAACGGCGCCATAATGTCGTGAAGACACAGAGGCGAGCAGTCTTCCGCTGAGTCACGGCCTGTTTTCATCTTCTCCATGGCTACCAGGAGACAGCACACTAGCCAGTCGTACTTTGCGTAGTCGCAATTGCCAAAATTTTCGAGTGTATCGCTCACGTCACCTGATTTAACGCTTGTTTCTGTTTTGCAAACAAGACCCAACTTTTTGAACGTAGACAGAAGACTATTTGTCTCTGATTGTGCTTGAGAATGTAATTCACTTTCAGGTGAAACGGTGTTAATTATTAGGGCAAAACCGCTTTGTGGAGAAAAAGACTCCCGAAACATTATTGTCTCTGACCATCTGCCATCGTCTAGGATTAATAACTAATTAATCAATCATTGCACCTACTAGGCGTTCCCTGTACCTTCTTGTAATTCGGTTTGCGTAGAAACTTCAACAGCCTGGGGTTTAGGCAGGAGACTCAGCTTGCTGAAACTGTCCTTCAAGGCCTGCATTTCATCTTGAACGTGATCCAGTTGACTCTGAAATTTCCTGAAACGGTTTTTTGTTGCTTTTTGCCACCACGGAGGGGGTAGCCAGTAAGATAACTGAGTCTTGAGTTGATGAAAATTTTTCCTACATTCGTTTAGACGGGCCACTTGACCTTGGATCCAAGCTCGTGAGCCCCAGTTCCGCTCTACAGGAAATAGAAAATGTACTGTTATACTCTATCTTCTGACAAGTTACATACCAAAAGCCTTCTCAAATAAAATATTCATTGGGCGCAAACTCTCAATCTTAAGACGAGTTGGCCCGTATTTTTCATACAGAAAATTAGGTAGAGGCTTAGACAAAATGGAAAACAATTTCAGCGCAGCAGCGCCAGGTAGAATGACAATGACAAGAACTGACGAAAACGGTTTTGCAAACACCTCTAAGAGGTCTCTGGGAAGATCCAGAGAAAGTGAAAGACTGGATCGGAGACCTTCTTCCACTATTTTGTAGGTGTCTTTTGGTAGATTTGGAAAATAAAAGCGCAGTTTTACTCTTTCCTTAATCTCAAGTGTGTGGTTTTTTGATGGGTCAGAAGTGTCGCTATTGGAGTTCTCCGGCATAATTCCTTCTTTAATTTCTGGCCTTTTACCGAAGATTATTTTGAGGACCTTTTCAACGTGCGGTTTGTTCGCCTGGTACGTACGCCAGAGCAACTTGTGTACAAACACAAATACTACCAGACTAGAAAGGTAAGGCATCGCCCTTTTCCTCAGTCGTTTCGACCATTTCTTTTTTCTGACGTTTGCACGTTCGAGACGGTGAGCGACTGGCTCTTGGTTTGTTTTTCTGAGCATTTGAACGAGTCTTCGTAAATCGGACTTCGTTTTTCCTCTCATTGCCGTCATAATGAAGTACCTAACTCTTTCCGGCTCTGATTTGGCTTCGTTTTCCAACTGATCATATTCCTCGTCATCGATTAAATGTTCCTGAAACATATAAGCTAACAATTCCTTCTTCAGGCGAAGATTGCGACGCAGAAACACGAAGTTCTTTCTCAAAATAGCGTCCATCTTTGCGCATGCTCAGCCTTGTATCCATACCTGTACCAATGGGAGCGCAACAAGGTGCAACGAGCAAGCAAAAACGCAAAGACATCAAAAGTCAAAAAAATTAGTTCTTTTTCTTCTCCAGATACTCAAAGTTCTTTTCCAAGAAATACTTCAAAAACAATGTCGCACACTTGGACGCATACTCTTGATTGTATTTTTCTTTTGATTCTGGCGATCCGTGGTCAGAAACCCCTTTCATTACAATGCACGAAGACTTGGGGAAAAAATGCTTTGCCTGCACCATAAAATGATGAGCTTCCATGTCAACACCGGTTATCTTTCGTTGGCCTGTGGC
The DNA here is from genome assembly GCF_947507565.1 of Oscarella lobularis. Taxonomy (NCBI): domain Eukaryota; kingdom Metazoa; phylum Porifera; class Homoscleromorpha; order Homosclerophorida; family Oscarellidae; genus Oscarella; species Oscarella lobularis. The sequence continues at coordinate 525,629 of NC_089177.1, read as the reverse complement.
TTCCTTCAATTTCGGAAGAACACTCTTAAGATTGACGAGAACGTCCTGACACGTGAACAGTGTCGTTACACGCACAGAAGGATCTTTGTCCGGCGATAGAAGACCGAAGGGAAGCTCACTAACGTGTTTGGCACCTTCGGCAGACAGGCAGTATAGGATTCGCATCTGAGGCTCTTTTTCTTCTCGCTTTTCTATCAAGCCTTCTTTGACGAGCTTATTTAGGATGTTTGGGTAGATATCTTTGTTGACATTTTTTATCTCCTGTACGGCTTTTTCTATGGCGTCCTTGCTGGATTTCCCACTGTCCTCAATTGCTTTGAGCAATGACTCGCGGACTAGCCGAGGACTTGGTGGAGCAGTGCTAGAAACCTCTGGATCAAGCCAGTCTGACGTCTTCAAATCCATCAGAAGTGAATTCACAGCTTGAATTAATTCGTGCTCTAGATCACCACCAGGGCCCACTTGATGTTGAACTGCGCTTTCGAGATGCTTTTCTCTTTCCAAAGCGGTGGTCTTATCCGCTACTATAACGCTGTAGCAGTCAACGTCTTCAACACCAGCGCAGCAGCCGGTCATGGCAAGAAAATTGACATCAAATTGACTGTTAAGAGATCCAAGCAAGTTGGAAGTCTCTTGACCCCCTGATTTTGATTGAGCTACAACTCCTACAGTCACACGAATTTCGTTTTTCTTTGAATGATTCTTCCACGTTACATCAGCAACAAAGACGCGATAGCCCATTGTTCCACTCCTGATTTCTTCCCATTCTTGTGCTCCTATAGCATCCTTTGCGGCTTCCAACTCTTTTGGTAGAGCACAAACTACCAAGAGATGAATTTTTCGCTTCGCTTCTTGCGAACGGCGACCTTCTCGCATCGCTTTTCGACTGGGATTTTTTCGCTTCATGCGTCGACGGCGGCTTGGCCCGTCTGGTTCATCTGCAACAAAAAAACTCAAAGATTTAAATTCAACATGGTCGCCGCAGCTAATGACGGGCCTGCGGTACCTTCAGGTGCAGGTGAAGAAGCCTTTGATTTTTTTGCTGTTTGCAACTCGCCATGTGCTCTGGACCGCTTCAAACCTACTGTACAACAGGTCATGTTTCCTCACGTACCGAAGCGCGATAAAAAAGAGTAAGGTACCTCGTGACGTCATGGAGTGCTGTGTTCTATCTAGCAGATATGCCTCACTAACTTGTTAGAACAACACATTCATGAGCTTACCTTCTAGCTTAGCGTGGGCCAAAAGCAACTGAGCCAAATCGTCCATGTGGGCTCCCCGTCGTTTCGTCAAAGCGGTACAAAACGTGCGGAATTTGGCTTCCGAGCCCAGCCCGCGTGCTAGAATGGTCTGAAAAAACAATCTTTGTTTCTCCGAGGGTGACATCTGCGACGTGGCTGCCAGATTGTGTTGGTCGTCCTCCGTTATCATTTTTTCCTGGTACATGTAGCTCAACATTTGATGGTCGGTAACGTCAATTTTCTTCATCAGCTCCGTTAGCTGGGGCCGAATAAAGTCCTCATAGAAGTCGCTCATAACTCTATTGGCGCCCAAAGTCGTCGTTCAAACTCGCGTTGGGAAACTTGGGGTCACGTGCTCAATAAAGTCCGACGTCACAAACAACAAATGACGGTGTCCTCGCATATCACATGCTTGCATATCACGTGCTCACCAGCATTTAGCAAAAAAGAGGCAGGGAATAAAAAACACAAGAAGCGCACAGCCGTTAAACGCATATTGATTATTCAGCAGCAGCTAGAAATAAAAAATCACTGGGCATCGCCTGACGTTGCCATCGTGGCTCCAACCAATCCCCCAGCGACGTTGAACAGATTGACAGGACTCTTCCCATCCGTCAGCAACGTTGACTGCAGCCCCAGCGACTTCAACAAACGCATGTCCGACTCGGGCCCAGCGCGGGCGATCGCCGCAACCGTCTCCGATCCCAACGCGCTCACCATTGACCGAAACTTCCCGACCTCGATCCCAGCCAACGCTTTCGCCTTCGCCAACTCGAGCTCATTCGTCGCGCGCACGTAACCCAACTCGCCCTCATTCGATCTCTTCTTCGCGTCGAGAAGCGCCGAATGTTCAACATCCTGCGCCTCGGCGAAAAGCTTCGTCGACTCGATCGCACTCTCGCCTTCGATGAGAAGCCGTTCAGCCTGCGCTTGGGCTTCGGCCTGCGCTTGACCGGTCGACTCCACGGCCGCACTGATCGCCTGTAATTCATAGAGCTCCATGCGGGCGCGTTCCGCGTCCATTTCCCCCTTCAATTTCTCCCGCTCCAGGACGCCGCGCGCTTCCTGCTCGCGTCTCCGCGCCTCCTGCGACGCCTGACGCTCGATCGCCTGCGTGGCAATCTCGATAGCCATTTGAACGCTCTTGCTCAAACTATCGCTCATCTGACGATCGACGGGCTCGATGCTCTGCACGTCGATGTTCGTCACGACGAGATTATTCGCGGCGAATCGCAACTCGTTCTTCACTTTGCCCCGAGCGTCGAGCCCGAAAACGGACGCTCGTATAATCCGCGACGAGTGCCGATGGAACTCGTCGAACGGCGTCTGCGCGACGGCACTTCGAATGCGACTCCCGACGTCGCGACAGGCGAATCCAATGAAATCCGGCACGGCGAAAATCTTCGCCGCGTCCGCCACGTCGTCGCAATTCACGTCAAAATAATTATTGAACGCAAGTTTGATGCGCAGACGCGCGTGATCCGCCGTCTCCACGACGATGATGTCGGTGATGAAATCGGGTCCGAGCATGAGCGCGAGACAGCGAAGCGCATTCTCACGCTTCGGCTTCCCAGCGCTCAAGCTCAACACATTGAAATCCTCGTGGGGACCCAATATGACCATATCTGGGCCAAAAACGACGCGCGCCGTGCGACGCTGATAATCGTATACCTGCACCGCTGCGTTGCCCGGGCAACGATAGGAAACGACGCGCGTCGCGTCGCGCGCACCGGATCGAACGAGACTCGGATCGATCGACGATTCGAAATAAGCGACCTTGCGAATGTCGTCGTCGCCGATGGCGCCGCCGCGTCGCAGCATCTCCTCGACGTCGTCCGGTAGTTTTTTCTCAAAGAGCTGCTCGTGTTCTTTGAGTAGATAGGACTGGGGTCCCATGACGGCGATCACTGCACCCGTCTGCGTGTCTTGCACGTAAACGCCTTCGTTCTCGCCCAGCGGTATCGCTTTCGATTGACGCTCGACGACGACTTGAGTCGGCGGCACGTACGACGTCGGACCTTCGATCATCCATCGATCGCCGGGCGCGCGATGCGTTTCGTCGTCGACGAACGCCTCCGTTGCGCGGAGAACGAGCGCCTCGTCGACGGCGAGTATGAACGCCGACTGAATGCCGCGTTCCAGGTGTTCCCCGGGCGATAGGAAAAACTCGGCGGGACCTCGACGCAGCTGTCGTTGACTGAGACGATTTTTCCCGTCGATAACCGGATTGACGACAACGCAATATTGAATATTCGTCAGAATCGTTTTGTTGACGACTTTGACGACTTCCTCCGTCACGTCCGGTATAAAGGTGGATACGTTTTCGCACGTGACAGGCCACTCCTCGCCGGTTTTGCGCGCGCTTCCGAGAGCCGAGTCGCCGTCGATCGTAACGCGCGCGCGCACGTGCAGCGCCCGATCGCGCGTGAGCGTGTGCGCCGACTCGACGCCGACGACTTCTTCGCTGACGTGCGGCACGTAGGCGCCCGCTTCGCGAACGAGCCACTCTTCGCCTGTGACGCGTTCGGCGCCCGTGCGATCGACGAAACGCTCGCGCGCGCGAAAGCGAAGCGCTTGATTTGGGCCGACGATGGCGGGAGAAATCGTGTCGACGATTTCCGCGTCCGGAGTCGGTTTGTAGGTGAGGGGACCCTCCAGGTGCCATTCTTCGCCTGCAACGTGTTTCGTTCCGTTTTCGTCGACGTGATCGTGTCGAGCGCGGAGGCGGAGGCCGTGGTTCGGTTTTATGACTGGAAGCGGTTTGAGTGCCGGCTTGTAATTGGCTAAATTGGGTGCTCCTTGAAGTCGTTCTCCCGGATAGAGAAAGAAAGGCTCGCCGTGGAAGCGCACGTCGAGCGAGCCGAAGCGCACGCGCGGCTGCTTTCCTTTTTCGTACGTCGTAGCATCGATGGGATCTTCAACGATGCAGAAACGACCCGGGGGCACGACGACGAACGGATGGGGGCCCGCCGTCAGTCGTTCGTTGTCTTGCAGAGATATTGTTTGAGGGCCAGTTTCCACATACGAGACGCTCGTGTTAACGTCCAATATGTGAACGTACTCGAGCGGTTTTAGACCGATCACCGATGCCATGTTCCGCCCCTGCAGTAGCACGTGACAAATTGATATCGCAAAATGCCGTAAGCAGATTGACACGATTTCGTTTTCAGGTCTTTTTCGTCCTTCTACGCTAATTCATGACATAGGAAAAAAAGATAAGGGGCTGCCTAACAAAAAGGGCTTGGGGAAGGGTCAGCATGTACACAACTTGCTCGACAAAGAATAATACACTACATCGAAAAAAAAATCATTGAAAGCCGCCTCCATAGCCTCCCATGCCGCCGGGATAAGTCTGCGGCGCGCCCATTCGCCCTTGCTGATACATCATACCGGCACCGGCACCAGCTGGCATGCCTCCCATCATTCCTCCGCCCTGCATTCCCATTCCCATTCCCATGCCCATTCCCATGCCCATTCCCATGCCCATTCCCATTGGCTGCCGATAGCCAGCCATTCCGGGCGCCATCATCTGAGGCGACGCTCCCATTCCCATCATCGGCATACCCATGCCCATTCCCATTCTCTGCGGTGGGGTCTGTTGCGGCGACATCCCTGCACCTCCCAACGACATTCCTGACATCATGCCCGTTACGGTTGTCTGAGCCGGCGGTTGCGATTGCTGAGCAAGTTGATTCATGCTCGGCTGAGACGACTGGGTTTTGCCTTTCGCTGCATTCGGGCTCAAACTATCAAGGCTAATATCAACGCTAGCACCGCTCCACAACGTCGATTTGGAGGAATGCGACGGCTAAAAGAAAGAGATGCATACACATAAAATCAATGCTTAGTCCCGGCGTACCGTTGTTGACATTGCAGGTAAAGGCTCAGCTTGCTTCTGGGGTGGCGGACTAGTAGCAGGCTAAAAAACGATTACATAGCGCAATGACAAAAAAACCAACTAAAGTAAGATTTCCTTGCCTCCATTAGAAGTGGCTGCTGTTGCATTATCTGAATGGCTGATAGTGGTTGTGCTGGAGCAGCAGGAGCAGGAGGAGCTGATTGAAATCCCGCAAAATCTGCAAAGCCGGATGATGGTTGCTGAGATGCTACTGGCTGCACTGGGACGGGAGCGGGAGCCGCTGCAACTGGAGCTGACTGGAAGTCAGCAAAAGCGTTGAAAGTGGAAGAAGCAGCTGGAGCTGGAGCAGGAGCAGGAACCGGAGCAGCGGACTGAAAAGCAGCAAAATCACCAGCACCTAAGTTTACCTCAATCACTAATCAACACCAGCCATCGTAAAGTTTACCCGAACTTGCAGGGGGAGCAGGTGCAGCGGGCTGAGCCGCTCTACCGGCACTGAACTGCCCAAAGGGATCATCCGGTTCAGCAGCCGGCTTGATTCCACTTAGCTGAACCAATTTCAGCGGCTGAGGCTGCGCTGCGCTGGGAGCTGGAGCTGCTACTGGCTTCTTTGGCTCCTCCTCCTCCTGCGTTGCAGCAGCATCATTCTCGTCGCCACTAAAGAAAAAAACTTTAAAACTCTAAGAACTGTCATTTCTCTACATACGATTCTTCATCTTTATACGGTTTTCTATGCTGCCGGCGACCTCTGTAGGAATCACTATCGTAGTCGTCATCGTCGTCATTGTAGCGATTGCGACGATCTCGCGAACTTTTCCACCCACTCGAATCCCGTCTCAATTCGTCATCATATTCATCGTAACGATCCCGTCCGCGTCGCCTGGGCTCATCGCCGTAATCGCCTAAAAGTAACGATTTATAACACTATTTATCATCTATCAATTAATTTAAAAATTTACCGTAACCCCTTTGGAATTGGTCAGATGAAACGCCAACATATTTATCCCTCGACTTTTTCGCCTTCTTTCGCTCTTCGCGTATTTTCTCGTCGTCCTGCAGCAGTCCAACGACCTCCCTCGCCTTTTGACGCACTATTTGCAAGAGATGAATGAGGGGCGTGGCACGAAACCGTGTAGTTCCCTTTACCGTTGATTCCCTGATCCTTGCCGCGATCGTCGCGATACTGGAAGTCTTCGAGAGGTCGCATATCGTAGAGATGATCGCGTGCGCTCGAAACGACTCGTTCGCTCCCGTTTCGAAGCAAATAGGCCAATAGGAGAAGCGCCTTCGAGAAGGATCCGGCATTCGGCCTGGATAAAACTAGCGACGATCTATTTCGTACCTTGTAGCAACGTCGCCAGTGCTTGGGATTGTTTTCGAGCATTCGTTTCCAGAGCATTGCCATGACTTCGGGAAAGTGTTCGTACGTGAACGTGAATTTCGCGATTTCTTGCATGAGCGTGCCGTGGGGACCCCACGTTTCGTCGTTCGTTGCCTCGCGAACCTTCGCTTCGACTTCGGTGTAGTTCATCACTACGTTGGCGCTATGTGCGGGGGAGATAAGACGTTCGGGCGTGACGCGTTTCGAAAACGGCTTACATCTTGTCGCCGAGCTCTCGAACCTTCCACATTGTCAATCGACTATAGTTTAAATCATAGAGCAAGAAACTAGAATGAAGGATCGCTAAAGTAGGACGGGATTCCGAGTAGTACTCAAAGTCTAGCAAACATCGATTGCGCATGCGCCAAGACACACAAGCCGTTATAAACCGCCGGGGTGCTCAAAAACAATTAGTTAGATATTGAATTGTGTGTTTATTTACCGCTCCGGTCTGACCCCGCTTATTCCTGTCTAGTTGCGCCACTGGAAAAAATTTTCAATCCTATTTCTCCACTCTCTTCTACAACATGAACATTCAAAAAAATCTAGACAGAAGTTTCGGAAAGAATATTGCTATGAGTACTAGAAATAGAGGAACTCTTGTCACCAGACCCTTCTCCAGCCTCGTCAGCCGGTTGACAACTCACCTCACCACTGCCGCTCTTACGCATCAGTCTAAGCCCCGTCTGAGCAAATACTACAGCATCATGAATCGTGACAAAAAGATGATCCGACCCGACTTTGTCGAGATAGAGCCCTTGCTTGAGACTCTGCCTTACACGCCAACGGCAACCGGCTAAGAGCATCTGCAAGCCGGCCTCCTCAAGATCCTTCGTCAGCTCTATAAGCAGCCCAACCCCAAGCGAGTCCAAATACGTAACAACGGTGCAATCGACGACAACTGTATGAATAGGAGACTTCCTTTGAGGAGCTAATTCCCTTGCCGATAAATTGCGTCTATACTCGGGCGGAGAATCGTCGTCGTCGTCGTTGACGGCGTTCGAACGCGTCGTCTGTACGCTCTCCCCCAATGCAGAATCGGGGTCATCCAAATTGATGGATCCCAGCGACTTGAGTAGGGCCGCTTTGAACGACTCGGCGTTGGCGAAACAGAGCGACGCCTCGTAGCGAAATATCTTGATGCCGTCGACCTCTTCGCACATGTAATAGCGACTCACTTCGCGATACAAATCCGTATCGGACATTCGACCGAGAAGCGTGTGGTGAGGCCACGCCGTTCGATAGATGATGACGAGTAGGGAGAAACCGATCCCGACGGCGAGACCGATGTCGACGGAAACGACGGCAGTCGCAAGCCACGTAACAATCCAGACGAACATGTCGCTGAGACTGAGTCGATAGAGACGCTTTACGTCGCGAAATTGGACGAAGAGACCGCGAAGGCCGACGAAAATGACGGCGGCGAGCACGGCCTTCGGTAGGGCGGCGAACAGCTGCGCGATAGCGAGAACGACGATGAGAATGAGAAGCGCCGAAAACGAGCTTCCGACTATCGTTCGACCGCCGCACGACGCGTAGACGGCCGAGCGCGAGAGCGAACCGCTCGCAACGAGACAATTGAAAAAGGAGCCGAATATGTTCGACGTTCCATAGGCGAGTAGTTCCTGGTTGCTGTTCATCTGATAACGAAACTTCTTTGCAAACAATTTCGCTATGGACATATTGACGGCGAACGAAACGACGGCAATCACGTAGGGATACGAGGTGGAAAGCAAGTCCACAATGACGTCAAAACGCGGCGCGCGCGGAGTCGGCACGCCGGATCTCAAATCGGCGACGACTTTCACGTCGAAATTCTCTTCAAATTTTCCGCCGTATGAGACGCCAGTTCCGATTATCACGATGATGAGTTCGCCGGGTATGGGAAATCGAAGTTTCTTCTGATAACGCTGATTGACGTATTTCACAATAACAAGAAAGACGATCGAGATGACGGCAATAATAAAGGCGGCGGCGTTCGTATCGGCAATATTCTTGAAAACGCCGTAGATTGTTTTGGGTACGACGAAGGGGCTCCGATAGCTGAGTTCCAAGCCGAACACGTGACGGATTTGCGACGCGGCAACGTGAAAGGCGGCGCCCGTCGTGAAACCGCTCACCATTGCATCGGACATGAATCGCGTTACAAAACCAAGTCGAAATACGTAGAAAAGTATTTGAACGACGCCCACCACCAAAGTGAGAGCAATAGCAATATCCTCCTTCTGAAGTGGAATTTCATCAGATATCGTCCCATTGAGGATAGCTCCATTATTGGTGAGATTAGTAACTGTAAGGATGGTTCCATTACATGTATTAGCTGCAGTCTCATTTGCAATAATAGATTTGGCTCCATGGAGTTGTGCTAGGACAGCATCGCCGATCATGATCGTCACAACGGCGAAGACACCCATAGACAAGTGTTGCGATGTGCCTAGGAGAACGTAGATGATAACTGGAAATATTCCCGTATAGAGTCCGTAGACTGAATTGACGTTAGCTAGAGATGCGTAAGCGAGACCCTGAGGTATTGTCATGATGCCTGTTGTTAGGCCGCCGGCGAGATCGCCGATTATTTTGTCTTTCCAGCTGATTTTGTAATTCATTAGGGTTGTGACGATGGGGAAGTGGGCTAGGAGAAAGCGAGTCAAACTGGCGCGACTCGGACGAGCGCATTTGAGGCGTTGAATCAGAGTTTTGGGTGTCGGTGTCGGCGCTGGTCGAAATCCGCTGTGGAATTGGTCTTCGTTGTAGGTTGGACGGTCTATGATCGTTCGGGGGCCGCCCGACGGATGCGAGGGCATGTGTCTCAGTTCCATTTGCTTCTACGACGATCGTTGAGTCGTGACTTCGCGTGACGACGTCATACAGCCTCATACGCGCGAAAGGCGGATGTTCACCACGTGAATTTTTGACTCACGTGAGAGCATCGTGCGCTACAATTCGTCCCAACGAATAGAAATTTCGTTGGGGAAAAATCAAAGAAAGCCATGCTAGCGTTGGGAATATTCCTGTCGGCTTAGTCGCACTGTCGTAAAGAAAAACAAACTTGATATTATCATAGCAGATAAATCAGAGGAGAAGTTCTTTAATTAATTAAAGAGAACTTCTCTGAAATGATAAAACTTCCGCGCTATACCGGATCTTTTCCTACTTCGCTTTGCCGCTGTTCTGCCCATAATGTGAGGAGTAGCCAATCAGAGTAAAAATGACACAATGGGAAGTCCCCGTGCCAGTTGCTCATCGCCATTTTCGGAGGCGAGTCTGAGCAGGTCTTCGCTTGTCAAAGCCTGAAATCAATCGCCGCTCCAAGATTGAGCACATGTTGAAGACTTGCGAAGGTAGAGTAGAGTGACCCTACGCGTACACTTACGCGTACAGGAGCGAAGAATTAACGCACGCGCTCGCACGAAACTAAAGCATCGACCTAAAAACGTTAACTAATGACAGGCGCACGTTCTGCTGTGAATCGACTCGTCCACTGTACGCGAGTACCGTAGCGCGACTACGTAAGGGTACTGTTACTAAAGGGGCATGTCCCTCGGGAAATTTGTGGGGGCGTACACCTTAGATCATCATGCGTCATTTGTACCCGAAGTCCTCTGCATTGACTTTTAGTTTTACCTGCTGGAGATGACCGATACACCGACCAGTTCTGTGCAAATTTCTTCACCCGGAACTGGACGTGGTGACGTCTTGGGTAGAGTCAAAGCTCTGGAGCAGCTCGTGCCTTCTGTGGAACGAGTTAAAGAGTTTGTTGCTACGATTAACGATGAAATTCGACTGTGCATTGAGGTGAAATTGATTTGGTGAGGATCTTTCTACGTGACTCAAGAGATTGCTTTTCAAAGGAGAAAAATGATGAAATCAAACGATTGGAGGAGAAATTAGAGGCAAAAGAACTTACCTGCGCTTCTCTGTCAAAAGAATTGCAGGAAACCAAGATGATTATTGCCAAGTTGGGAATTCCTGATGACAAACTCCGAGCTATTCTCCAAGAAAATGCGTGTGAAAGCCTTCTTTCTTCTATGGTAATAAGCAATTTGTCACATCCTCGTTATCTGTATTACGTTCTTTATTTTTCTCCAAGGACCAACTTTCTATGGCTGATTCTTCCTACCTGTCAACGTCACTCGAGTCCTCTGTCTATTCAACTCTTCAGTCGTCCGTCATTTCAAGACCTTTGCATTCAACTCCAATGCAACGTGCTCCCCCTGCAGCCATCAAGTCAGATGACGTCAAATTTCTACAAGAGGAAATCTCGCGACTTCAAGAACATTTGAGAACGGTTTGTAGCTATAGAAATAGACTACAAAAAAAGATCAATCTAAGGTACCTTAGGTCATTGACGTAAACAAGAAGTGGAAGGAGGATTACAAGAAAATGGAAGCAACAAAGAATTCAAAAATTGATGAACTCAAAGCTCAACTAGGCCAAATAGAAGAAAGCCAACATACTTCTGACGACGTCAGACGCGCTATCATTGCCGCTGAGGCAAAGGCGAGCATGGTGGAGCGCGAACGAGACGAGGCCAGAAGAGAAGTCCAAGCTCTTCGGGCTCAACTCGCCAACGTGAAGCTGGAATTGGAGGGCTCACGGCACCAGCTCAACTCCGTCTTGGACAGACATGAGCAAGAGGAGCGTACCAATACTGAAAACATTGAAAGACTCAAGCAGAGAGTAGGAGAGCTCTTATATCGGTGTCAGTACCTAAGTTGACTTTATTGTAGATGAGAGATGCTGTTGCTGCAAGACGGCAGGCGGACGTTGAATTGCGATCGGCGCTGTCTGAAGTTGAGGCGCTTCAGAGACAGAATCGAAGCTACGAGTCCCAGTTGTCTCATCTTCGGCGAGGGGTACAGTTGGAATGCTCGTTTTGACTGTACGTCATTTTCTCTTTTTTTTCTAGCTTCACTCCTTGATGTTTCAAGAAGACGTGACACCCAGTTCAAAGCAACAGAGAGAAACGGTAGAAGGAGACGATATCTAATGAATCCTATGACATTCTCTTATTTGCAGACGGGAAAGAGGGCTCAGAAATCAACAGGTGGTATCTACGTAAAGGTAGCTAGAATTATCGTTCAAAGAAGCGCCAACTATGACTTTCCTTGCTAGGGCTCTGCAGGCTTGGTACCGCGTGGAAAGTCTGGAAAGGGCGTAACACTTGAATCATCTCGGATTCAAGTGGAACTTCCAAGTAACGTCACAATCGATGAAAGAAGGAAGACTGATAGTAGTCACTAAACACCTATCTTACCTCCCTTGCCACTTTTATTGAATAAGTACCAAGTTCTTTGTGTTCCTAAGCTACGACTTTGCTGCTCGCCGGCTGCTTTAGATTGAAGCCGCCACCCGTGAATCGCGGCGCGTCGGCCGACCGTTGGGCGTGGATCATGGGCGGCTCGGTCGCCGCAGCGACGTGGCCGAGCGCTCGCTCTTTCTCTCTACAGTTCCCGAGAGAAAAGCGCGGAATTAGTGTGAAAACGCGGTTGCCATGCACATCCGCGCCACTTACCGTATTTGCTGCTCTTTCCGTTTCTGGAGAAAGTACTTCTTCTTGACGTCTTGCAATTCCCTGGCGAGCCGCTCCATTTCGTACTTGTGGTCGGTCACCTGTGCCTCGTACATATTCAGCTCGGAGGCCATGCTCTACGAGTCCCCAAGTCCCCGCTTGAAAGTGATACCGAGTCCCTTCCGCCTCTTACCTTCATCTGTCGAGTTTTCTCTTTCAGAGTCTGCTGATACACTTGCAACTGTTCGGCGACTTCGGGGCCCGGTTGTCGCGATAGGATTTGCTTTAGTTCCACGTAGAGTTTTTCTTTCTCCTGTATCAGCAACTCTTTCTCGACGACCTGTACGATCAGAAATAACGATGTGAAGAGTTTCATTTTCGCTGTCTCGCCTCTTCCGTCTTCTGTATGAGGCGCTTCTGAAGTGTTTGCACCTTCTGTATCATTTCAAAAGTGCTCGGATCACTTCCCTGCGAATTGTACGAAGCTCATTTTCTATATATGAACACAGAGTCATGTCTTTTTGCGCACCTCCAATTTTCTCCATCTGTGAATGTTCATCGGGCTCTCAAGCTCCTCTTCCAGCGCCTTGCAACGCGTTCGTTCGCGCAGCAACTCTCGCTGAGCGTGATAGAGTTCGCGTCTGAGAAAACAAGGCAAATAATAGCCATTAATAAGACACAGAGAGTAAACAGACCTGAGTTCGTCAGCATTGGATACACTCCGACTCAGCATGGCCTTCTCTCTCCGAAGCTTCTTAATCTCAAGCTTCAATATGCGTATATCTTCTAATCGCTGACGATACTGTATTTCACCTTGGAAAATAAGGAAGAGTTCTCACTCGCGCCTCCGGTTCAATAATCGATATATCCTACCTTTGTTCAAAGTCGACTGCTGAATCTTAATCTTCTCATAGAGCAACGCCAGCTCGTCGTTTCGTCGAATCAACTGCGTCCCCAATATGTCCCTCTCGTTGATCACCTGATCGAGCTCCTTCTTCTGTCGCAACTTCTCCGAATCCGCTTCGGCGATGATCTTCAAGAGTTTTCGCTCCTCCGCCTGCTGGCTCTCCATGTACTGCTTCGTTCGATCCTTCTCCAACTTCATCTTCATCAGATCCTGCTTCAACGATTCCTTCTCCTTCTCGACGCGCTGATGCTCCATGTGCTCTTTCACGAGCGCCGCCTCCTTCGCCGTTATCTCCTCCTTCAGCTGATCGATCTGATGATTCATTATCTTCAACTTTCGCTTCATTTCGGCTATTTCGTCTTGCGCCTCGATCAGATTCTTGCTGTAGAGATTTCGATCGCTTCGCACCGCTTCGTACAGGTTCTGCTGCTGCTTCAACTTCGTCTCCGATTCGGCGATCTTTTTCTTGAAGTCGAATATGCGCATTTCGCGCATCTTCACCTCTTCCGTGCTCTTCAGGCACTTCTGCGTCATGTCGCTCGCTTCGTTGATGTAGCGATCGCGCTCCTTTTCCAGATGATGTATCAGTTTGCGTTGCTTCGCCGCCTCGTCTTTGTAGTTCTAAAAGAAATCGACTCTAGAAGCCGAGGCTAAAGAACTTACGTTTATTTTTTTTCTACCTGTATCTCCTGTTCGAGATTCTTTCGAGCCTGTTCGTGAAGCTTCACCATGTTGGACGCTTTCTCCGTGGCGCCTTCCGCTTTTTTCAAATTCTAAATCGACTTTTGCTGTTGCCGTCATTGCAATTGTACACTCTAAAACGGCTACCTTAGTCAATATGTCTCTCTCTCTCATTAGATCGTCGAAGGACTTGTGGTCCATTTCCGCTTGCTTCTTCGCTTGCTCCAGTTCTAAATTCGCCAATTGGTGGATTTTTTTCAAGAGGCGTTGAGTCGGATGGTTATCTACCTCTTTCGAGAGCTTGAATGACGCCCTTCAAATTGTCTCGATCTCTTTCAACGTCCATCTTTTGCTCGTCGATTCGTCTCAGGTTTCTCTGCAACGATTCTTTCTGTCTTGTAACGCGACTCGTCTCCTGTCTCATCGAAGACACTTCGTCTTCCTTCGCCTAAAATAATAATAATAATAATAATAATAAATACAACTAAAAATAGAAGTTGCTGCATTGCCTTGAGCTCAGCCAATCGCTGGGCGTTTTCCCCAGCCAGAGAGTCAGCATTGAGTAGCTGCTGTTCGTAATCTTGCTGGACTCGAGCTAATTTTTGATGCAGAGAATCGTTGTCCTTTTGAGCTCTTTCGTTTAAAGTCTGCCAAAGAAATGCGTTTGTTGTGAATGACGTATCCTTACCGCTTCTTTTCTTACCTTTGATTCCTTCAATTCCATTTCCAGTCTCGTCACGTCATCTTGAAGCTTTTGGACTTGCGACTGCTTTGCTTTAACTTCACCGGTTCTCGAATCGAGATCCACTTTGGCCACTTTGAGCTCGCGTTCCAACTTGTCCTTCTTTCGTATTTCCCTCTGCGCTTCGTGCTGCCTCCTCTGTATCTCCTCTTTCAGCTGCAGAATGACAGCTAAGCTTAGCTACCCCTGGTTATAAAAAATCCCCACCTCTGCCGTTTTCAGTTCAGTGTCTTCGCGCTCCTGCTCTAAGAATTTCTGCCTGTCGGTCACTTCACCAAGCTGCTGTCTCAACTATAGAAATAAATGCGATGTAATATGAGTGGTGGTCTCATAGTGTGATACTGGTACCTGAACAACTTCGGCCAACTTTTCATCTCTATCCTGCGTCAATTCGTCTTTGAGTCTGAGCAGCTCCTGAACGCTGTGTTCTTGTCCCATCGTCAAACCGGCACCCTGTTCAACGAGTCGCGTCAAATTCTGTATCTCCTGCTTCAAATGCTGAATCGTCTCGCGAGCGCGCTGCTCCTTGTCGTGCGACGCCTCGACCATTTTCCAAGCTTTATCGATTTCCTTTATTGGGAAAAAAAATCAAATTTTCCATTTCAATTCGCGCCCGCCTTTTCGTACTTTTTTCAATTGCGTTATCGTGTTCTGATCTTCCTGCGATATCTTGAGCGCCTGGCTCACTTTGGACGCGTTGGCGACGATTTCGGCGTTGAGCTCGCGACATCGTTGCATGAGACGTTTTTCGCTGTCGTGCGACTTCTTCAGCGCCCGATGAAGCTTCTCGTACTCGACGCGAAACTTTTCGAAGCTCTTGTCGCCCATAAGATTCGATAGGACCTTAGTTTCGAACGTGAAAAACGAGCGGGGACGAAACGACGCGAAAAACCGACATCTTGGAAGTCTTTTTCGATATTTTCGAATAGCGTGTCGTCGATTGCCGGCTTGTCTTTGCTTTCTTGCGCCTAGAAACACAGTTTGGAGCCATCGTGGAGCGCTAGAGAGAGAGACTAACTGCCATCTTTGTTTCTTTGTGCAGTCGGGGTCCCGTAGCGTTTCCCTAACGACGGCGTTTCTATGACGGCCACGAATACACAATCAGATATCCTCCCCCGTATGATGGAAAGTCGTACGGACCTCGAGCGGCGGCGATTGGAGCGTCAGAGAGAAAAGGAGAAAGCGCTGATTTATCTGAACGAAAACCGCGGACAAGCTGAGTGCGAGAAAGTTCTCAACGAAGCGTGTCGAGTCAAACCAGACGATTTTTACGGATTCCTTGTATAAAAAACATATAGCGTAAAAAGAAGAAATTGATTTTCTACCTTTAGGCAAGGAGCTTTGCAAAATTAGCTCAGGAGCCTGTAGTAACAGCCGTAGAAAGTGTGGCTTGCGTGGACGGAAAGACATCGAAGGTAGAGGTGCACTGTGTCCTTCATGGAATTCAACAGGTATCTCAAGTGAACGTCGCTTACTTACCTAAAGGCATCTTCTATTTTTCAGGTGATCGGCTCCTCCGTCTGTCCCCCGCCTCCGCCGCCTGAGCCCATAGCAGAAAAGAGCACTTCTTCATTTGGGAAGCGCAATAAATCGAGACCCTCCAGCGAAGTGGCTGTAGATCGACCGCCAACGCCCGCGGTTACACCTGAGGCTGTGGCGGAAGTCATTGCCAAGGCAGCCAAAGTTCTGATGGGAAAACCATTGACGAACTTAGAAGACCTAGACAAACAAGTGGAAGATAGTGGTGCCGAAATAGGGAACAAGAGGGCCACAATGGCCGTTTCTCTAGCTCTGGCTCAAAGCATAAGCCAATTGCGGAAAGAACCGCTAGCAACGATTGTGAGCAAAAACAAGGAAAGGGACCCAATTTGCCCAATTGTTATGAGTAAAGTACTAAGCGGCGGGAGACACGCAAACGGAAAACTGAAAGTAAGGCAATTTTATGTAATGCCATCAAAGGAAGTTGACTGTCAAAAGGTAAGTCACAAAATTAGTTAGGTATGTACCTTGGGAGCTAAATTATTAACCAATGACCATAGGGGCTTCAATACATTCTACGATTTCACGCTAGTTTGGGCAACGTGCTATCACTGAAAAGCGGGGTCAGTTCATAGAACTACGTACCTCAGTAGAGGTATAAATTCGGCTTTATACATAGCCTAGTTCAAGAGCAACTCTTCCGGACGGATCCTACGCTCCCAGCTTGGATAGAATTGAGCAGGCGCTAGATTTAATGCAAGATGCATTGACCGCTGCTGATCTCGAATGGGACACGCATCTAATCCTGGGCGTAAATATCGACGCTCAAACGTGCTTCAATACGGTACGCAAACACTGTGCGCAGTAGTACGAGAATGAGCCCGTTATTAATAGGAAAAGAATAAATACGAACTCACTGTTGGCCAGTTGAAAAGCTCCGACGATTTAATAAATTTCTACGCCGATCTCATCGCTCAAAAGCCTCACATTCAACTTCTGGAAGATCCCCTAGCTAAATCAGTACTAGCTCAAACAAATGTAGCCATCAGATGTGCACACCTTTGTTTTTTTAGGACGTTGCTGGTTGGACTAAGCTGAGGGAGCGTCTAAACGAGAAATGCACGCTACTTTGTAGCTATGAGATGACCGTCCCGTCTCTCCCATCTCAAGGTGAGGAGGGCGAGACCGAAACGGAACCACAGGAAGATATCCAGCCAGTCGTTCGTTCCTACAACTGGAACGAATTCCAAACAGTATCTCACTTGTCGCGCACGTTCAGCACAAGCGCAACGGACGAGAAAATTGCTCTCGGGTTTTCGGACTTGGAAGACATTGATTGCCTCGTTGATTTGGTAAGAACAAATGATCATCACGCGGTTTCATGCAGAGAACGGCTATTTCTATAGGCTATTGGATTGGGGAGTGCCTACGTCAAACTACCGGGGCCAGCAAACGGTTTCTTTGCTACTCAGTATAATCGTGTGACAGAAATACTAGTTAGTGCAATCAGCGACGAGTCTGACAACTGATAGACATATCCAGCTGAGCTCTACCTATTTTACCGCAAAAATGCACGAAGTCGACGTTCTATGGGTTCTTGCTTAGGAGCAGCAACCTCCTTTGCTAAGCGGCTGCGTCTTTGTAATATGAGGAAATGGATTGACGAGAGATACTTTGCTAGCTCCATTGGTCTCCTTCTCTTCGCCGTCGGTGCTTTCAAAATTAAAATGATTAGCGTAGCGAGTACCTTTGAGAATCTTTGCAAGAGGCGACGCCACTAGGGTGCAGGGATTTTGTCAACAGGGATAGGGAGGATTTGGAAACCCGTACACTACACTTTTCCCCCTCATGCAAGTACCTTGCTTTGGAATTCCAGCCTCAAAGACGTTAAAAGCGTCAAACTCCAAACGCTTTTCAAAACCAAGAATGTCGCCTAAAGAAGAAACCTGTACTTTTCCCCCACACGGACTATAAGTTTCCAAGACTACCTAACGTACCTTTATAGATTACTTTCATTGGCTTGGCATCTCTTGCCTTGTCGTCACCAATTTTTACAATACGATACGTTGCAGAGCAAAACTGGGCTCCACCTAAGAAACCACGCAAACGGTGTCTTCTTACCCATAAGCTCTGTCATTTCTCTACCTAATTTCTCCTGGATCTTCTTTAGCTTTTCATCTTCAATGCTATATCCCGAAGCGGTGACAAGTCTCGGCTCCTCAAAGCCAACCTCTTGCGCATACTGCACCAACTCGCTCCACACCATTGCACCCGATACGCATTCACCCCACAAGACTTCATCTTTTTTAGCCTCTTCCGGTACAGCCCTATCAGAATAGACGTCGCTGAAATAGAGCTCCCCGCCGGACTGGAAACCAACAAGAAATGATTATTAGAACCCGAGAAGAGAGCACCTATGCGCACTTTTAGAACTCTGAACGCTTCTTTTAGCACAGACTTCTTATCGGGGCTCAAATTGATCACACAGTTGGATCTAGAAACAAAGTAAGTAGGGGTTCATTGATCAGAAAACATTCTTACACTACGATATCAAATGAATTGTCCTCCAAGCCTGCTTCGCCTAGTCGCTCGATATAGCCCTTAACGAATCTGACATTCGGCTTTGGCAAGCCAAATTTTTCCATGTGATAATCAACGTGCTTGTTTGCCACAGCCAGCTAAAAGGAGTGAACATGCGGCTTAGAAAGGGGTTATTATTTGCGCTAATGACTTTGCTTTTACCTGTTCATCTGTCATGTCAATGCCAACGACGCTTCCCCCTTCTCCGACCAATTTGCTCAAAACGAAACAGTCGAGGCCAGATCCACTGCCGAGATCAAGCACATGCACGCCAATCAAGCTCTCGGGAATTGTCAAACCGCAGCCATAGTATCTGTTCAAAGTGCGATGGTACTCACAGACTGCCGTAAATCTATTTGCGCTAAATGACAGTTTACTTGCTTTGCACTTCGTCGTGACACTGTGAAATTGCTTCGCGAATGTGTTTGGGCCATTTTCCGACGTTCGACGTCGTGCACGCGTTCGTTTTCAGATCAGACGATCCGGTTAGCCGTTTTCCGTAATACTCCTTCACCGAATCGGTCACGGAAGCCCCTGACGGGCAGTTCTTCTTCGCGGGAGAACAGCAAGAGCTCATGCCAGTTGAACCGTAGCACGAGAAGAACACGTGTAGGGAATTCAATATTTTGGCTCGTGTGATGTCAGCATGATGTCAGCATGACGAAACGAAGCGCACGCTAGGTCAATGTATCTGTGGCTGCTCTACTGGTTTGCGTCGGCGATACAAATCGCCTTCTGTATAGTATGCTTAGGTAACGTGCCTGTTTTGCGTTCAAAAAGTCTACCACGTATTTCGCAGCGTCTGGACTGTATTATCTCGCCGATTTAGTAGAGGAGTACACAGTTATCACGAAACGCATAATAAAGGCACTCCTATGGGCAAGGAATTGAATAAGAAAATCCCACCTTCATTATGAACGTTTCTCTTTAGATTGTAGGTCTTGTACATGCGGGTCTTGCTGTGTTTGAAGGCATTCCACTCACGGTAATTGGAACGAGTTTTTTGGCGAACGCTGTTTATGCTCTACTTCTGAAAAACTTTCCTTTCGTCGAATTCACGTCTCTCCGCTTCGTTGGGGGCTTCGGTAAAACAATGATAGCTCAATACAATTTTAAATTATTGTTTTTACTAGGCATGCTTGCGCTTAATCATTACATCGCATTCCAGTTTTTTCTAACTGTCTGGCACCCCTTTGCAGAAGTCAGTCAACAGAAAGGCTTTTGTATGCATCTCAGTTTTTTCATTTTTTTAGATACTGGCTTACTTTACTGTATGCCTATGGCTAGTGCCGTTCATCTTTTTCGTATCTCTTTCAGCAAGCGAAAACGTACTGCCAACGATGGCAGAAAGAACACATGGTAAGCAAAACATATAGAAAGTGCAGTTTTAGTTTTTATCATACCGTTTCTTTGCAGTGAGCCTTGATCCAAGTGACAATCTCTTGTCAGGCAAACGAAGCCGACGTCATGGCGTTCTCGCTCTATTCAACTACGTCTTTGACAAAACACGAAACGCAATTCCTTTGCGAGCCAAAACTACCTAGCTACGTAGACGTACGAACAAAATAGCAGTAATCTAACTATACATCTCTTGTTGTATTTGCAGTTAACTACATAATGTATAACTTTTTCGCATCGTTGATGTGAAATTGTTCTTGCGTTTTGGGGCAGGTGACCTTGTTCTCACTTGAATGAGCAGCAGCACTAGCCAGAGCCTATGAGAACACATATAGTCAAGTGACTAGGGAAGTCAAGTGGGCAAGTGCTAGACTGTTATCACCGTTTTGCTGTACACTTGACCATTGGGAAGAACTATGGGGGGATTGTGCTCATCCATGCGTTGCCCGCTTATGGCACAAATGAGACGGGATTGGCTGAAGTGAGCAAAGGGAAGAGGACGAGCCAATTCGTTGAGCGGTGCAATGCAGACCGGACACTCGGGATTCCGTTCCTGTTCCTTGTAGCATTGCCTGATATGGATCTCGTGTGATACACTAAAAGTTGTCTTTCATGCACTTGCTACCTCGTTTTGAGAGCTGTCAATCCAGCCTGGAGCGTTACGGAGAGCAGTGAGCGGCCGTTGAGCTGATGCAAGGAAAAATTGTCCTGACGGAATTGATCAATGAGAAGACGCCATCTGCTTTCATCAAACAGTCTCTACGTGTATGAAACGATGATAAGCTAATATAGCAAGTAATCATACCTTATATGGAGGACACTGAGTGCTGTCTGAAAATGCAAGAAGAGCCATGACAGATTGCATTTCTCCTAGAAGACTCTCCTCCACTGAGCTGAAGTACTTCTTTGCGTATCTACATGTAGTTGATCGCTGAGAAAATTAATACAGTTATTTAATTACTTTAAAGCATCTGCTGTTCGCCTCGATCGAACAAGCTCTACAAAATCTTGTACTTTGACATTGAATTCTAGTGTGCTCTGCGCGGAAACGAGTCTTGAGGAGCAATTTTTCCCACTACCTCATAGTCAGTCTCACCTTTATTTTTCTCAATTTGTATCGATTCTCGTAGCACCACGCCAAGCAGGGTCCCGTTTCCCGTCTCCTCAGCGCCTCCTCAACTTTTCTTGACACCATAAACACTTCCGTATCAACCAGATTCTAAGAAAAAATTTTCAATAGCCCCCAACACACACTCTCTCACCTCAATATCAGCCTCTTTAGCCAATAGAGACGCCGTGTCGTAAAACCCCGATCTCAAACAATGATCAACGAGCATCCGATCGATTCTCTTTTCCTTCCACGCTCGCACGTCGCTTGACGAAACGCCCGTGACACCGCCATCGGAAGACGCATATTCCTCCAAATGACTGATACGCGTTTTGCACAGACGAAGGCATTCGTCTTCCTGATCGAAGCACTCCTCCGCCTACGCGAACAAAGGCACGTCGTTCTATGCCATGCGCGTCCTTTCTGTGTGTACTTTTCTTTTGAGGTTTTGAAGTTTTTCCACCACGCCCGTGATTGCGGTCTTCGCTTCGGAAATTCTCATCTTGCGCCCGTCGTTTATGAGCCGATCTGTTAGTTCGTTAGCCGCTGTCGTTACGTAGGTTATTTCGCGGTCGATAGAGCGTTGCGACATGCGGAATTTTTTGTTGAGAAGTTCGTAAGGAACCTAGAAACGTGACGAATTCGAATAAAAGGAACTCCAAAGCGTTTCGAGTAGTGTTTTAAATGCGTTTTGTTGAATAGAATCTTTGCTGTACCTTCAAAGTCGCGTGTTCGAGAGTTCGTACGTCTGCCATCTTGGCTTCCCAAGTCCCGTGCCTACGGGCGTTGAAGCACCGACGAGCGGACCAATCAGACGCCAGCGAGCGCGCAGCCGTCAATTCAAACTACTAACTGGCAGTAACTGCGTCTGCTAGTTGTTTCTCGCCAAATTCTCGGCATGTCCGTCATTGGAAACGTCGTAATCATTCATCGCAACGGTCGAGATGGCCGCGCTTTCCCCATTTCGGCTGACATCTGCTTATTCGGCAGGTAGGTCGAACATAACAACGCAATGCGTTCTCTAGCAAACGATTTCCTACTCGCATTAGAGACAGAGACTGCGACATACGCGTTCAACTGCCAAAAGTCGCGCAAGAGCACGCAAAATTGACTGCGAACGCGGAGAAAACGGTAAGCAAACCACGCCCCCACACACAACGTAACACACCGCGAAACCCGATTCTATTCAGTTCGATATCGAGAATCTCAGCAACGCATACGATACGTACGTCAACGACAAGCCGTTGACGGGTCGCGCGCGTCTCGCTCACAAGGACATGATCAAGATCGCCGACCGTTACTTTCGATTCGAATATCCCGGAGAAAACGTCCCCGTCGCGTCGCCGCTGAAGGAAATACCGTCGTCGAAGCAGAAGCGACGCACGCCGACGCCGCCGAGAAAACCGAAGCCGAAATCGTCCAATTCGTTTCGTCCGCTTGCGCCCTTGTGCGAAGAGGGGGAGGGGACTGATGACGTCATTTCCATGGAGACCGATAGCGTTGACGTCACGAATCAAGTAAATGATGTCGATGCCGGAAGTGCTTTCGAGCCGCGACGGAGTATTCGTTTCGGTCCCATGCTGAGTCCCGAATATTTTGATAAGCATCTTCCACCGAAGATGCCCGTGAAGCTGGGGCGGACTCCAGATGGACGCCGACGATCGTCTCCGGGCTTTTTGAAGACGCCAAAGCGCAGTCAGATTCGCCGGAAAACGCTGGATCCTCCGCATCTCGACTTTGACGATGAGAAAATGGATGAAGCCGATAGCTCAAAAATTGATCGCAGCGCCGTTCCAAAGAGAATGGCTACTCCTATGAGAAAGGAGATCGAAGAGGGTTTGGAAATGAAAGCGACTAAGAAAAGAATGGCTACGCCTATGCGCGAGGAAATTGAATCGGGCGTTCCTTTGAAGGAGACGAAGATGAAGATGGCTACGCCTGTGAGAAAGGAAATAGAAGAGGGCGTCGAATTGAGGCCAACGAAGAAGAGACTATATACTCCTCTGAGAAAAGAAATCGAGTCAGGGACTGCATTGAAGGAGACAAAGAAAAGGATGGCTACTCCCATGAGGAAGGAAATTGAAAAGGGGACGGAATTGAGGGAGACGAAGAAGAAGATGGCTACTCCTGTGAGGAAAGAAATAGAAGCTGGCATCACTTTGAAGGAGACAAAGAAGAGATTGGCTACTCCCGTGAGAAAGGAAATTCAAGAAGGACTTGAACTGAGGCCAACAAAGAAAAGAATGGAGACTCCGATGCGAGAAGAAATAGAAGAGGGAATTGAATTGAGAAAAACGAAAAAGAAATTGGCTACTCCTGTTAGAACGGAAATTGAATCCGGGGTGACTTTGAAGCAGACGAAGAAGAGAATGGCTACTCCGATGAGGAAGGAAATAGAAGAGGGGCTTGACTTGAGAAAGACGAAACAGAAGATGGCTACTCCCGTTCGGAAAGAAATAAAGGCCGGGGTTGCTTTGAGAAAGACAAAGAAGAGACTGGCGACTCCAATGAGGAAGGAAATTCAAAAGGGTTTCAACTTGAAGCCGACGAGGAAACGAATGAATACGCCAATGAGGAAAGAAATAGAAGAGGGACTGGAATTGAAGACAAAGAAGAAACGTATGCTCACTCCGTTGAGAAAGGCAATTGCACAGGGACTCCAACTGAAGACGACGAAGAGAAAGATGGCGACTCCAATGAGAAACGAAATCAAAGCGGGGATATCGTTGAAGAAGAAGAAACGTCTCGCTACTCCGATTCGAGAGGAGATTGGCCGCGTGGCGGCTCGGTCTCTGTTGCGACGCGCAAAACGAAAGATGCAGACGCCGCTGCGTAAAGCGATCGAAGGCGGAATGACGCTGCGACGAGCGGCGCAGAAGAAAGCGGCGGCCATTGAGCGCGTAAAGATGGTGGAGAGAATTCCGTTCAATGAAACGGTTGACGGGTCAGAGATCATGCGATCGACGGTGTCGCGAAAGAAAGCGGAGATTGCCGGACGAAAGGTATTGAAGGGTGTGAGACGATTGAAAAAGCCGCCGCCGACGACGACGACGACGACGACGACAAAGCCAGTTTTTCGATTTACCGGCGCTTCCGGTCGCAAATCTTCGGACTTTGTTATGTCGCCGGTTGCAAAACGAGCTTGTCTCGTCGAGGAAAAGGCCGTCGCGACGGAAATCAACGTTGAGGACGTGTACGAGGCGAATTTGTTCAAGACGCCGCAGCGAAAGAGTAAAAACGCTCAAGAGGACGTCGAGGCAAATTTCTGCCCGACTATGTTTGCTACGCCGAAGTGGCCGAGCCCGTTGAAAGAGAAGAAAGAGTCGCTTTCGGCGTTTGATGGGCTGACGCGATTGTTCAGAATGCCAAAGATGAAGAACGATGCCTCGCCGGAGAAGAACTTTGAGTCAGCGCTCTTTGCAATCCCGGACTGTGGCGGCGGAATGGTCCTGAGACGATCGGCGCGAAATCGGGCTCCTTCTGTTCGAGTAGCGACGGCGCAGAGGGTCACGCGGGCGACTAGGAGACGAGGGGCCGCACCAGCTCCTGAAGTAGCGACGGTACCCGAACCTGCTGCCAAAGTGACAACGAGAAAGAGAACGACGAAGAAGCAAGCACCAGTTGCTGATGCGAAACCGGTTGCTGTTGAAGTGACGAAGAAGAGAACAACGAGAAAGCAAACGGCGGCACTAGCTGTTGAGACGATGGCGGAACAGGCTGCTGAAGTGACGACGACGACGAGGAGGAGGACGAAGCGAGCGGCCGCTGCACCGGAATCTGCTGAAGAGAATCCGCCGACGTTGAGGCGGAGCGCGAGAGTTCGATCGCGAACGGCTGCCGGTCAGGATGTGGCGGCGCTGATGCCGGCTGCCACGAAGTCAACTCGTCGGGGAAAGAAGGTCAACGTTGATCCCGCTCCTGTAGCGATGGATATCAAGCGTAGCTCTCGACGGCTGGTGAAAAAGAATGATGAAAACGATCAGGGAATACTGAAAGCGCCGGAGAATTACTACGTAACCCCGGAAAGGCCCAAGCGCAAGCGAACGACGACCATTAGCTTTAACGACGTCGTTGAACACAAGCTTATACCCAAAAGGAGGAGGAAGTATTAGTACCATATAAGAACTACTGTAGTAACTGTGTTGTTGTCCTTTGCTAGAACTGTTTTTCATTGCCATTTGGCCTTGTACGTGTATGTTCACCAAATAGTTTTCTTTGCCATGTTAAATTATACATTTATTATCTATCGTATGTATCAAGTGTCAGTCGCGAGGGACAGCTAGCTGCTACTGACCTTACAAAATTCTCCCGTGTCCAGGTTTTTTGCCATTAGTAGGTCTGGTGCCGCATTTGGTATTTTGTGATGTACCCACGGTCGCTTCACGCAGCAATCCTGCAATAGCCACAAAAAAACCTACGTACAGCGGTTGGAGAGGGAGTACAAGCGTTTACCTGCAAATATCGGACAGCAGCAGGGGTAATCTGAGCACAGCCAGCCATGTAGATTTCTTCAAGTCTTGAGCAGCAGTGAGAGGCGAGAGAAAAGATCACCTTATCCGTAAGCGCGTGAATGCCCGAGATGACAAGCATACGAAGCGGGCAGTACTGAGCAAGAGCGCAGACACCCTCGTCAGTCACCTGTACACACAATAAATATTTGACGTTACACAGATTTAAAAAATCGTAGAGACCTGGGTGCATCCCTTGAGGCCAACAAATCTTAACTGTCTGCAGTGGCGAGATATTCCTTGCAGTGCCCCATCGTCGACTGCTGCAACGCCAGCAAGCAACAAAACTTCAATAAACGGACAGTGATCTGCTATAGCATTAATAAATTCCAAACATATCTAGTGAAAAAGGAGAAGTCATTGATCAATTGATTGATTAAATTCTCCTTACCCGTCGGCAGCCAGTAAAGGTCAGCACTTTAATTTTTTCTCCTCTCTCCCGATCTCGAATAAGCGGGAGCAGATCTATAGCCGTAATTTCCGAGCACAGAGAAAAGTTGATATTCTGCAAGACGCGACAATGACGAGATACGTGCTGGCAACAGCGATCGGTGAGCTGCGAGCACGTGCTCAGGTCCAGCACAGCCAAATGATCTCCACAATGAGAAACAATCTAAAAATAATCGACTAAAATTAATCAAAAATTGCCAAGAAGTACTCACTGTCTCAACGGCTGCATCCGTTACGGACACACTGCTAGACAAGTGAAGTTCAGCGAGTCGGTTCAAGCCGCCGTCGCCCAAGGCTCGAATTAGCGTCGACTCCATAATCTGAAGACCGTACAGTTCTAGGCACTTTAGTTGAGATCGAATGACGGGCGATTTGGCCAGTGACAAGATGTCGGTGTCAGACACCCCAAAGCAAAACGAGAGCTCAATACTCGCAACGCTCGTCGCTTCAACAAGCTTAGAAATGAATAAATAATAACAAGATAAAGATCTTAGGATTGTAGGCTCACCTTAACAAAAGCTGATCCACTCACACGGCTGCATCCATGACATAACGCCTTCGTCAAATTAGGACAATGCTCGGCCAAAGCCAATATAGCATCATCTGAAACGTCATGAACTCCAGTCAAATTTATACACTCCTGTGCCAAAGTGCATATACTAAGGTTTAGTCGACTCCCTTTATCTCTTACAAGGCTCTCCTTTAGTGTGGCAGCGACGGCTGCTATTCCGAGTGACGAAACCTTTCTGCAGTTCTTTAGTAGAAGGACCTTTATGCAGGGGCAATTTTCCGTGAAGCATTTGAGCGTCTCGTCGGCGAGCGCGTCAAGCGATTTCAACTCGACGTAGGCGAGATTTTCCGCGTGGAGTTCTCTCAACCCGATCATTTTCAGGCCGGAAGCGAGGTTTTTCAACTCGAGATGAACGAGTTCGAATTGGCTTTTCAACAGAGCGGAGATGCCGTCGTCTGTTTGAGGAATTAAATAGAAAATCAGAAACCTTGGACGTTACGGTCTTGCCTGTGATTTTCTTGCATCCGTCGATTTTTAGATAACGGAGCTGGCAACCGCATTTGCTCAATTGCACGAGAACGCCGTCGATCACCTGATCGTTCCACTCCAAGCAGACGCTTTTTAGCTCGGGTGCGAATAGGTGATACGTCACGGAGGGCAGGAGAGTGGGCGTAAAGAGACGATGGCTGCACATTCGCTCGATCAGCCGTTCCTTGTCCTTCCACGGCAAGAAACGACGCACTTGGCTTAGTATGCCAATGCACTGGCCAACCGAACGTAGGCAAATGTCGACGAGAGTGTGAACCATGCTGTTTTTCACGAGGCGTATTCCATAAATAATCCGGGAACTCTTATTCATGTCGTCGAGATTTCTTCAGCGATGCAGAGCCTTTTCCAGTCGCGCTTCTTACAACGAAACGCCACTGAAGAGTCAATACGACGCAGTTGTAGTTGGAGCTGGTCAGCAGATAGGATAGAAGAGTGCTCGCTTTAGTACATTTCTGTGCTTTAGGTCACAACGGTCTGGTGGCTGTAAGTTGCCGTAACCGCGAAGCATCACCTTCTCTTACGGGTTCTTCCTCTCAAGGCGGGATACCTCCAAAAGGCGGGAATCAACGTCGCTGTACTCGAAAAACGGCACATTGTTGGAGGAGCGGCCGTCACTGAAGAAATCGTACCCGGTAGAGAGAAAAATAAAAGTCACGTCAGAACCGTATAACCCTGAAAAAAAGGCTTTAAATTTTCCCGAGCATCGTACCTTCTCAGTCTATTTCGTCCTAAGATCGTGAACGACCTTCGACTCAAAGTAACCAGAACCGGCGATATGGGGTATACTATTTATTTATTTATTTATTTATTTATTGGAGGAATGCGGATTGAAGATCTTTCTTCGTAATCCGTCGTCGTTCACGCCGCTCGCCGACTCGACGAAGTATCTGCTACTCGGCTTGGACGCGGAGCCGAACGCGCGCGAGATCGCGAAATTCTCGCCGAACGACGCCCAAGTTCGTCGTCTCTCTCTCTAAACGCAACTAACCTAACCGATTCAAATGCCGCGCATTCTTGTCGTTCCCTTTTCGAAGGCTTATGATCGATACGAGGAACTCCTTAGGCGATTTGGTGAGAGAAATGCACGCTAATTGGATATGTCAATTGTCCTTCGCTTTGTTGGTCTTGAACGGATCGCATCTAAAGTCTTTCCTCGTATGGGATGGGCTGTCGTTATCGTTCGTTTACTTTACTGCGCGTCTCTTTCATTTTCGCGGGTGTTCTCGCCCCACTTATTTGTTGACAATGCTAACCACGCGCGTTCTTCACTTCCCGGCCACGCGAGCATTCCACGAACAGCTGACGCGCCTTTTTCTTTTCTCCCGCAGTCGATTCTCTCGATCCTCTCGTCGATCTGCCGCCTCCCGATTTCTCGCGATTGGCGTCGGGGCGCTGGGTTGAACGGCTCGAAACGCTCGCCTCAGCGTCGAATCTATTTAGAGCGAGTTAGTACGAGCACCGGATGTGAAAACCGGAAGTGGAACTAGCTTCTTTTTTTAGTTCGGAACCTTGGAAAAGATTCGGTCGAATTGTACAAATTGATGACGTCTCCAGCTGCAAAGGTTTATGGGTTCTGTAGCGCTTGGGAGAGATTGGGGGTCACCGTGCAAAAAAAAAGTTCTTAGACTCGTGGTTTGAATCGGAGCCGCTAAAATGCACGCTAGCAACGGACGCCGTCATAGGCGCGTCGCTGAGTCCATACTCGGCGGGCACGGGGTAAATGAAGACTGAACGCGTTTTTCAATTTCCGAAATACGAATTGTCTCAATTCTCAGATACGTTCTGCTCCATCACGTCTCGGGCGAAGTGGACGGTATTAGAAACGCATGGGGCTTCGTAGAGGGTGGCATGGGTGGCCTGTCGGCGGCGTTGGCCAAAGCGGCGGAGACGCTCGGCGCAACCATAAAAACAAATGCGGTCAGTCAGTCAGCGAATTGCGGTGCTCTTTTTTGTCTAATTCATCGCCTTTGCTGCACATGACGTTGAAGCCTGTCACGTCGATTTTGACGGATGATCGCACCGGTGCGGCGCGCGGGGTGTTGCTCGAAGATGGAACGGAAATAAGGGCCAACGTTGTTTTGTCTAACGCGACGCCGGAGGTGACGTTCGGAAGACTCGTAGCAAAGGTGAATCGAGACAAAAAGGACAGGAATTCGGCGGGGGAGGGAATGTAACTGGTCTAGGAAGCGTTGCCTGAAGGCTTTCGAAAGGAGATCAGTGGCATTGATTATCGCTCACCTGTCACGAAGATTAACGGTACCTTTGATGATACTTTTTGTTGGTGAAATCCCATCTTTTTTTTGCCCTCCTAGTCGCTCTCGATCGTCTGCCGTCGTTCGCGACGCTTCCTCGACCGGGGCCTCATCTCGCCTGCACGATCCATCTGGGCTGCGAGACGATGGCAAGTCTCCACGGCGCCTATCTCGACGCCGAGTGCGGTCGCGCGTCGACGGTGCCGCTCGTCGAAATGACGATTCCGTCCGTGCTCGATTCGACGCTGGCTCCGCCGGGAAAACACGTAGCGTCGCTCTTCGTTCAATACACGCCGTACGCGGCGACGTGGACCGACGAAACGAAGAACGCGTTTGCAGACAGAGGTCTGACGAAGATACAGTACATATATCAACCCTATCGCCTCTCTTTGTAGTATTCGATCTGATCGACGTTTATGCGCCGGGCTTTACCGCTTCCGTTGTGGGTCGCGAGGTTTTGACACCGCCCGACCTCGAAGCCATCTTCGGCCTCACAGGCGGAGTAGGAGATCCCCTCAAGTCACAGACAAGTGCCAGTGTTTTATTCATTACATGCATAGAATATTTTTCACGGAGCCATGTCGCTCGATCAGCTCTATTTCGCGCGTCCGGCCTATCGGTGTCCCGTGAAGGGGCTTTATCTCTGCGGCAGCGGAGCCCACCCAGGTACAAACAGCATGACATCGTTTGTGTGTGTGTGTGTGTGTGTGTGTGTGTGTGCGCAGGGTGGCATTTGGACCTAATTATCTGGTTTTGAATAATCCAGGTGGCGGCGTGATGGGAGCTGCTGGACGTAATGCAGCTTTGGTGGTCACGGGAGATATCCGAAGGAGCCACTGGAGAACGTAGTTATAACTGTTTTGCGCGGGAAATCGTTTGTTTAAGCGAGATGCTTCGAGTGTATTAGATTCTTTACGCGCGCAATGACTTCCTGACTCGCAGCGGGTGCGCCTTCCGCGCGCGCCACACGTGGCCGTGGCGTGTCAAGCACGCGCGCAAATGATGAGGTCCCCTTGGCTGACCTTATCAAATATCGGTCAATTGATAATCGATAATTCGGTTTCTTAGACAAGCGCAGCTGCCACAACACAATATAAAATGCACGCAGAGTTCGCCACTTAGTAATCGCTCTGATTGGCGTCAGAGGGAAGCTCAAATTTGAATAAACTATTGTTCGTCGAAACCTTTCGTACACAAAATGCTGTTAGAAGGTCAGCTCAACCATGCAAATTGTCTTATTAGCGTGTTCGATTAAATATAAGCACTTTCATCTGAGTAAAAGGAAGGGGGTCTTTGTACAATGTGAGGGCTTCCGTTCACACCGACTCACGACATCAATTCGGCGACAGAAAACGTCCTGTACCGACGCGACTGAATCGTCGCCGCTGGCGGCGGTCCCGACAAACTCGCACCGTAGGCGAGTCGCGGCGACGAGACGGGACTCGCGCAACCCGAATCGGAAGCGTCGCTCGATGATGACGTCTCGCCGTGGGCAGTGCCGTAACCGGATACGGGTCCAGGTGCGACAGGCATTGAGAGATACGGGGGTAGGGCTTCGATGGCGTTCCGCGCATTCTCGCCGCCGATGACGGCGGCGGCGGGTTTTTCAGGGGCCGGACTACTATTAGCACGCTTCTTGCGACGTCGTCGAAAGCTGCCGTTTTCGAACGCCTTGTCGCAATTGGGATCGATAGTCCAATAGCTGCCTTTGCCCGGGTCGCCCTCCTCGCGCGCGACCTTTTGAAAGCAGTCATTCAACGACAAATTGTGTCGTATCGAATTCTGCCAGCCGGACTTGCACTTCTTGTAGTAGGGAAATTTTTCCATAATGAAATTGTAGATGCCACTCAGAGTCATCTTCTTCTCCGACGACGATTGGATGGCTAGCGCGATCAGGGAGCTATACGAGTAGGGAGGTCGTAGTAGCGCGTAGATGTCGCGATCAGCTTGTTCGGCGGCAGCTGCGGCGACGGCGGCGGTCGACCACGAATGAGCCGTAGGCGAGACGACCGGGTGGCCTGCGTATGGGTGATAACGATAGGCAGGGTGATGATAGGCGCTCGAGCAGAGTGATGATACGTTGAAGGGAACGTAATAGGGTGACCAATCCATCGCGACGTTCTTACTCGTGCGCTTACGAGACGGCGAATGAGGGCGGGCGTCGAGCGGATGGGCTTCAAATCGCGGGTGTCGGACCTCTATTGAATCATCGCGTCGTTGGTTTGGAAATTATCTCGCGTGTGTGGTCGTTGATAGATAAGGCAAATGATCAGTGTTTACCAACACTCCCCGTGGCGCCAGTGCGCCACGCCAATGCGTGGAGTGTAACTTGAGCACCCACTTACAGCCAATAGGGCAACACTTGCCAAACGTCAACTGCTTCCGCGTAATTAATCCAAGGATGCACGGAATGTGGAGATGAGCACCAATGTTGTGGTTCGACCGAACTGACTCAAAACACGTCGTAATTGATCGCAATTGCTGGCACTTAATTACGACATCGTATAGACGCTACAGGCGCTACGCTTTCGCCGCGCTCGCTCCGAATACGTCGGTCGTTCGAAGCGATCGAACGGACGAGACCAGCTCCATGCGAACGATTCGGGCGATCAGGCTGGGTAGCTTTGTGTGCACGACGCAGAGGAGAGTCTAATTGGATTATGCAGAGGTAGGAACTCGATACGACAACGCTGCCGCCTTCGCACGTGTCGGCCGCCCGCCTTGCACGAAGCGCTAGCTATTGGAAACTGCTACTAAGCTCGGAGCTGGTTTCTGTTTCGCGGCGTCGACGTGCAGTGAATGCAGTCTGCGACGACACCCATTGTTCTCTCGTACACCGGAAAAGGAGCGTAGAAGCCTATTGTGCGCTTCGGACAACATCGTGTGAACTTTAGTGGGCTGCGCTGGGCAGCGAACACCGTCAAAGGGAGTCAAAGGGCGGGTATGCACGAGAACAAAAATAGAATCCTTGTCCGAAGGGAACCTAGTCGGAGGGAAGCGAGCGGAGGTCAATTCTCATTGGAATATCAGTAATTGCGAAGAGGAAGTCGGGCGATCGGGGCGGGATTTTTCGCGTTGCTAAGGTTTCGACGCCCGGAGGTCCTCTTCGCCGACGTCAACACGTAGGCGCGCCCACGCACCGCAGACCACCAAAGTATATACAGTACACAGAAGGGGCACGCACGGAGACAAAAAATGTCACTTACCAGTCTGCCGACGAATTCGCCAAATATTCGCGTCGCGTAATGTTCGTCGCCTGTTTCGTTTGCATCGCTTCGAGCTTGGGACAGTCGGTGATGCGATGGCCAAGACCACCGCAGTAGGCACAGCCGCGTTCGTCTGAAACATGCAGATCATCGTAGCGCACATGGGAGGGCGTAGAGTAAAAAGGGACCGCCCCTTACCTCCCAGATCCAAATACTCGTCGTTTTGGGACTTGAGAGCGGCGAGCACGGGAGGTATGCGCTGTTTCGCTTCAACGAGCAAATGCTTTAAATCGATTAGCGTCGATTCGCCTTCGTTCGCGAAGAGCGCACATAGTAGGAAACGTTTACGGCAGCTTACGGCACGCTTACTGCACGATTTGTTGATGAACGTCGTCGCGACGCCCGTCTTGCCGCACCTGCCCGTTCGACCCACTCGGTGCACTGGACGAAAACAAAATAAAACACACGCATTATTTTAGAGTCGGCCACCCGGGCGTTCGTTTACTAACCGTAGGATTCCATGTCTTCGGGCATGTCGTAGTTGATGACGTGCTGTATATCGGAAAAGTCGAGCCCCTTCGACGCAATGTCCGTCGCAATGAGAACGTCCTTTTTGCCCTCGCGAAATTGCCTAATCGCCCATTGCCTCTCCTCCTGATCTAAAAGAGACATGTACGTCTAAGTGATCATATCCAGCAGACGAACTAAAAGACAGCAAAGCCATCACTTGTCTAATGTTAGAGAGAACAACTTTCTTTGACCATACACGGTACATGGGTCTGCGGGTGGTTGTTCTGAGGTTTTTACTGTACACACAGACCCCCTTGTATACTGCTTACCTTTCCCTCCGTGTATAGCAACAGCATCAACCCCTTTTAGCAGCAAATACTCGTGCATATCATCAACGTCGGCCTTCTTTTGGGCAAATACCAAAACCTAGACACGGGGAGAAAGAAACAAAGCTAGGGGAAAGACGTGCTTGCGTCACATGCATATTACAGGCGGCGCCGTCTTTTGAAGACATTCCAATAGATAGACGATCTTTGCTTCCTGCTTCACGTATTCAATTTCCTGAATCACGTCCAAATTCGCCGCGCCCGCTCGACCCACGTTGATGGTGACTTGATTATAGGAAAGAGAAATAAAATTGCAACCGGAGAGTTGACCTGCCAGTGTGTTGGGTTCTGCTTCCCCCTCTTACCGGGCTTCACTAAAGCGCTGCGGGCGAAGTTCTGTATTTTTTTTGGCATCGTCGCGCTAAACAAAAGCGTCTGCCTTTGTGACTAATAGAGCGAAATAGCGTTAGAGAATTTCGCTCTTCCTGTCGGCGCGTCGATTGTTACTCGAAAGTAGGACAAGATGGTTCGAACGTCTTCTTCAAAGCCCATATCAACCATTCTGTCGGCTTCGTCCAGGACGAGGAATCTGATGAAAATAAGGCTGAAAGTTTGGGTGTGGCGTAAGGAACAAGAACGTTTCTCCGCGATGCAAAAGTGAGAAAAACCATATGCATATATGTATAAGAGCGAGAGCCATGCAATCGGGTCTCTACATAATTTGCCAAGAGAAAGACAAATACGTCAAAATACGCCTAGGAAGTGAACGCTAAGAAATAATTTGCGACTTTGGTGCGTTTAGAACGAGCGAGAGCTGGTCGCACTATAGGGGATCTCACCTGCACATTTCCAGACGCATCAATTTCTTTGCAAGTAAATCCATTAGCCGACCAGGCGTTGCCACAACTACATGGCATCCTCTAGTTACGAAACAATCACTAGTCTATTTCGGAAAACAAAAATAGAAATGCAACTACCGTCGAATTCCTTCGACCTGATCGCGAATCGCCGTCCCGCCGATAGACAAAATCGTGCGAAGCCGAGGATGCCCTAAAGAAGACAATAACTGACTGATAATAAACAAGGCCTCCCCCTTGGGGGTCTCTTTTATTTCCCCACCAGCTGACCGAAGCGCTTCCGCGTAGTGATGCAAAACGTCGTAAGTCTGATGAGCTAATTCACGCTGTGAGACAAAAATTAGGAGCCCAAAAGTTGACAAAAAACGGTTCCAACCGATGGGCAGACGATTAGTGCGTATGGTCCTTCGTCTCGTACAAAGGGCATTCGAATCTCCTAGAGATAGACATTTCTCTCTCCCCCCTGCATAGACGTAATTGTTCCCACCTGTTCCAAGCAGAACATGACAATGGGCAAGGCAAACACGAGCGTCTTTCCAGATCCGGTAAACGCGATTCCGATCATATCCCGCCCAGACAATCTAAAGGACGTCCGTGTTAACACTACTTCTCTCCCTTTCTCCATCTATTGGTTATCTAACACGGTCGGTATGCCTTGAATTTGAATTGGGGTAGGATGTACAATGCCTTTTGCTTTCATAGCCGTTATAACAGGTCGTGGAAACTTCATTTCCTAGCATAACAGCCTCTTCATGTCTTTGTTCTCGCTGTAATCCCAAACAGGCTCACCCTAAATGTCTTTACCGGAGGCGGAAGGTCGTAACCTTCCACCAGGATGTGATACTTCTGTCTGATTTGCTCTCGTTTTGTTTCAGAAAGTCCTTCTAAGTAGCGAGGCGGTCTCCAACTAGGTGTGTACGTCATAAAAAAAAGTGTTCCTAGTTAGTTAGAGTTTCTACCTTGTTTCTAAGCTCTTCGTGTATTGGATTCCTTTAGCTAATTCGCTTGCAGCCATCAGAGCTAAAAATGTTTAGGTCAGAAAGTCTGATCTAGCTTGGGATATCGATAATCAAGATATTATTAGATTCGGAATTGGTAGCGAACATTCCCTCGCAACTACACACCTGTTCGTTCCGAGATGTTCTCTAATATTTTCTCCTCTTCTTTTGCCTGTTTTTCCAATGCGGATTCTTTCTGAGCTGTTGGATGAAGAGGAAATGTACAGGTGGCATCAATACTATGCATTTTGGCTTCAGTTACCCTCAGCGACTTTCTTCAGCTCGCTGTGCTGATCGAGAAGCGAGAGAGCCGCTCTCGATCGTTCTGCTGCCAAAATCTATTGAAAACGTCGACGTTTACGCGATTCATACTCTTTTGCTCTAATCGACCTCATCTTCCGTTCTGTTTGCACTCTCGTTGTCTTGTTTCTGCCCCGGACGAAAGATTTTTCCGCGTTTTTCGTGCTGAAAACGAGCCCTGTTTGTACGATCGTCTTCCTCGAACGACTTCTTGTCTCCCTACCATCTGTTTTCGCCGTTGTTTCAGCGAAACGTACGGCCGGTAATCTTCCCCGTCGCTTTCGTCGCTATCCGTGTCGGGAGGACGACGCTACGAACACGGAAATGTTGCGAACCCCAAAAGGGGCCTCACCTGTCAAAATGTACGTTTTTTCATTAAGGCTCCTACTTTGACAGACAGTCGCCGGGTTTCTTCAGCTCTTTCAGTCATTCCGAAGCAAAAGGAGACTCTGAGAGAGCGTAGCATGCGCGAAATAAACATAAATCCGATTTCGGGAGGCGTGTCAGGACTTCCTGCAAAACATGAGCGGCGGCACCGCCGGCGAAGGGGCAGCAAGTCGCCCGTCGCACTTCGTCGTTGCTGCAATCGATTTCGGAACGACGTTCAGCGGCTACGCGTTCTCATTCACGCGCGATCCCGACTCGATTCACATGATGCGCAAATGGGAGGGTGGCGACCCGGGCGTCTCGAATCAGAAGACGCCGACGACGCTCCTGCTCAAGCCCGACGGCGAATTTCACTCGTTCGGCTTCGGCGCACGCGACAACTATCACGACTTGGACGAAGTCGAGGCACGCAAGTGGCTCTACTTCGAAAAATTCAAAATGAATTTGCATTCGACTCAGGTACACACGGTGGTGGATCCCTGACCTTCGAATAGATAGATTAGCTATTCCTTTGTTGGTGTAACAGTATACCTCCCCCTTTTTTTCTGCTGCACAGGATCTCCACAAGGGCGTCGAGATCGAAGCGGCCAATGGAAAACGCGTCCTCGCATTGAAAGTCTTCGCTCACGCTCTCGAATTTTTCAAGGAGCACTGCCTCCAAGAATTGTCTGATCAGTCGTCGACGCAAATACTGAACGACGACATCCGATGGGTGATCACCGTGCCGGCTATATGGAAACAACCAGCAAAGCAATTCATGCGCCAAGCGGCATACGAGGTAAATTTCAACCTGCAAGCAAGACATTAAAAAGAGAAAGAAAAGAGGTTTTGTTGTATCTGTCCTCCCCCTACATGAACCCAAAGGTACCTACTGTAAATTGTGTGCCGTTCTCCTCTGCTAGACCTCTGTACCGCACTATTGAAAGGTTCCTAAGTACATGTACAGATCTAAAGAGAAGTGGTCTTTCTCGCTTTTTGTACCCTTGCATGCAGAGTTTCTAAGTTCCTTAGCAAGTGGTGCTATCTAAATCCTCTCTATCTCCTCTCCTAGGCGGGCTTAGCTCATCCGGACAATCCGGAGCAACTTCTCATTGCTCTCGAACCAGAAGCGGCATCGATACACTGCCGAAAGTTAAAACAGCGCGAAACTGTCCCGGAAGAAGCGGAAACGTTCGCCGCTCCACCGGTCGCTGCCGACTTTCCCGCCGGCACGCAGTACATCGTCGTAGATTGCGGCGGCGGCACAGTCGACGTCACGGTGCACGAAACAGAAGAGCGCGGCACGCTGAAAGAACTCCACAAGGCGTCGGGCGGCGCGTGGGGCGCAATCGGCGTCGATCACGAATTCGAGCAGCTACTTCGTCAAATATTCGGCCACGCTTTCATTGCCGACTTTCAAATAACAAAGCCGGCCGGCTGGGTCGATTTGATGATTGCGTTCGAAGCGAAAAAGCGTGCCGTCACGATGACGAAATCGAATCCCCTCAACATATCATTGCCCTTTTCGTTCATCGATCACTATCTCAAGGTGCGCGGCGAAACGGTCGAGGAGGCAATCAAACGCTACGGAAACAAGGACATCCGATGGTCGTCTCAAGGAATGCTTCGTCTCGCTCCCGGCGCCATGCAGGAGCTGTTCGAACCGGTCGTTCGCAAGGCGATCAATCACGTGAGCGACATGCTCGCCAAGCCGGATTTAGCCGGCGTTCGATTTCTATTTCTCGTCGGCGGTTTCGCCGAGTCGCCGTTGCTCCAGTCCGAGATTCGACGCACGTTCGGAAGCGGAAGCGAGCGCGGCGTGCGCGTCATCATCCCGCAGGATCCCGGTCTCGCGATCCTCAAAGGTGCCGTCCTGTTCGGACTCGATCCGACCGTCGTGCGCGTGCGCCGATCGGCGCTGACGTACGGTGTCGGCGTCTTGAACGCGTTCGTCGACGGGAAACATCCGACGGAGAAGAAGACGATCAAAGGCGGACTCGCCTGGTGCACGGACGTCTTCGACACGTTCGTCGTCGTCGATCAGTGCGTCGCGCTCGGCGACATTGTCGTGCGGAGCTACACGCCGGCGCGTGCCGATCAGACGAGCACGATTATCAGTATTTTCTGCAGCGACAAGGAGCACGTGCGTTATACGACGGATCCCGGCGTTCGACGATGCGGCGAGCTTCATTTGGATATGCCGGATACGAGAGGCGGAAAGGATCGCGAGCTTCAGATGAGCATGATGTTCGGCGATACCGAGATCAAAGTCGAAGCGATGGACTTGACCAGTCAGCGGAAAGCGCACGCTTCGATAGACTTTTTGAATAAGTAGATATTGGGTGGCGTTCGTCTTCTTTTTCTTTTTCCATTTCTTTACCATTGCGAGCGTAGCACTGACAGTCGACACGTCTCCTCTTCTTTTTTATGTTGGGATTGAGCAAACTGTTGATTAAAATCACGAACCAGCACAGAGACTCCAATCCAAAGATGTAACTCTTGAGAGCCCTAATTAGCCTCAAAATAACATTTAGCGCGTATTTTCGTCGGAAATGGGAGCAGGGTTATCGTTAACGACCAAGAACAAGCGCCCGACTGGCTGTCGCTTCGACGGGGAGAACCCAGGGCATTCTTCGAGAGAAAGATCGCGGAGTTTTATAGCGCAATATCCTGCTAGTGGTTATCCGTGACTCTTGCGATTGCTTCTCCAACGGCAGACCCGCCAGTGACACGAGACAGACCCGGAGCCGTGCTTGTTCGTGGTTCCGACGTCACAAACAAACCTACTGCGCATTCTCGTGCGCGCGCCGCCCTTGCAACCAACACTTGCAACCGAAATGCCGCGAAGCAAGGTGCCCCAGTCGCAGTTGCGGTCTCATGGACGTCTTCCCGCGTCTCCGGCCACGTCCGAGCCAGCGACGCCACGCACCACCCCGAAACATCGCGGACGAACTCCCAAGAGTCGTAAGCGCGCAAGACGAGCCCTCCTCCGAAGTTCTAGCCGGCTAACTAGTTGTATGCAGAGGCCATGGACCGCATGGCCGGCGCAATTTCCAAGCGAAAGCGCCGGTATCGACCGGGCGTCAAAGCTCTGAAGGAGATACGGGCTTTTCAACATTCTTATCATCTCCTTATACGAAAACTTCCATTTGCGAGACTGGTAAGCCTGCAGAATGGGCTAGAGATAAAAAATTTCGCATGGAAAATAATTATCGTTATTGGTATTGGAAATTCACTACCTAATTAGTGCTAATTGAAGGTAAGGGAAATAGCGATTGAATGCACTCGTACGGCGCTGAAATGGAGGTCAAATGCCATCGAAGCACTCCAGGAAGCTTCAGAAGCATACTTAATCCACCTCTTCGAAGACACGTGAGCAGACAGCATTTTTATTGCTTTATCCAATTTTTAGATTCTTTTCCAGTAATCTGTGCGCTATTCATGCCAAGAGAGTGACGATAATGCCGAAGGACATCCAGCTAGCTCGACGTATACGAGGAGTCGACAGAGCATGACTTCGCCAATAGTGTTATATTGACATAGCCTAAAGTATATTGTATCTGTGACGCTGTGTTCCTTGAAGTTGTAGCACCGTTTCCTTATCCGTTCGGCGATGCATGTGTGATCTCGAGCAATGTAGCCCTAGGCTTGCTCTCAATGTCTAAATGGACTGAAAACCACGCCCATGTTGGGCGTACACAAGCATTTCCTTTCCTTCGCATTAACTCTTATACGCCCGCTTCACGCCTGCCCGGACATTCAGTCTTCTCGCCTTACATTATGAAGACGCTCGCTGCCTTGCTTCTTTTGTCGCTGTGTGGTGGCTGGAACGTGGCTGCTACGTCGTTGGCTAAACGGGCTACACTAGAAGAGGTATTGCTTCAATACACGAATAAAGCAGAACGTTTTGCCACTAGCACTTAATTCTAAGGAAATTGTTGCCGCGGCTCTCGGAAACGTCGAGCCGCACAAAGGACCTTCAGCAAAGGTAGACGTCCGAACGTTATGATGTTTTTTCGCCTGACAGCTTCCTCTAACAAAGGAAATAGCTGACGCGATACTTGAGAAACTCGGCGACGCTCAAAGCGAAGGTGCGGTGCTAAAGAATGTACGTAGTGTTATGTTTACTGTTTATCATAGCGGGGTGCCGAGACGGAACGGTCGAAGGCCGCTTTCCCGTTTCGTGCAACGTCCAGGCGTGCGCCGGCGAGTGGACGGGTCACATCGCCGACGCGTCCGACCAGATCTGCGCCGACGGATGGCACGTCTGCTCGCCGGCGGAGAACGGCGGAA
Organism: Oscarella lobularis; assembly: GCF_947507565.1. NCBI lineage: Eukaryota > Metazoa > Porifera > Homoscleromorpha > Homosclerophorida > Oscarellidae > Oscarella > Oscarella lobularis. Next base: position 485,615 of record NC_089177.1, on the reverse strand, counting down.
ACGCTCGCGACGCCGTTCTCGTAGGCACGATCGACTTCGTCGACGGTAAAAACGTCGACGGTTGCTATGCGTACAACGCGAACAACGACTTCGGAAAGTGCCGTCATCTCAACTGCGATGAAAGCAACGCTAACGACATGGGAGCCGTGGGAAAGAAGTGCAATTTGAAGAGCGGACAGAAATCCTGTCTCAACACTGGACGTATCGATCTAAAGGGAAGGGCGTGCGGATTTTTCAAGGAAGGGGAAACGGATGGTCTGCTGTGTTGCAAAGGTTCAGGGGCGGACGCCGCCCTTCCGCCAGGCCCAAAATCGATTCTTTTACCATAATTTGCGTGTTTAGATGTGGTTTCTTCCTATTCCGAGTCTGGGTGCAAGGACGCGTCGACCGAAGCGACATTCCCGTCCACCGATCTCGTCCAAGGTTGTGCCGGCAAGTGGATTGGCGCAATCGATTTTGCCGGGTTGCAGTTGTGCGCTCCTGGCTGGGACATCTGCTCGCCGGTTGACGTTTCGTTCCATGCGGCGTTGCTGAAGAAGATCTCGTTTAGTGAAGCATCGAAGCCGAGCGGATGCTTTCCCTACAAGGCTTCAAATGATTTTGGGCAGTGTCGGCCGTTGGATTGCAGCAAACAGAATAACAATGATTTGGGAGCAGTGGGAAAGAGCTGCAATTTGAAGAGCGGCCAGAGTTCGTGCCTGGCCTCGGGAAGAATCGACTTGAAAAACAGAGCCTGCTCAACGTTCACATCGGGCGTCACAACTGGAATTCTTTGCTGCAAACGTAAGACTTATAATATCATAGTCAAGACTATTAATATTGGATGAACAGAACTTGATCTAATGTCACGGTAGATGTTGGCGTGATTTGTCTGTCAGCGTTCTATTGTTTGTGTCTGAGTCTGTCTGTGTTCTGTGTTCGAGTCTGTTGAACTGACTTACGGTACATCACATGATGCCAAGCGATTCGCAGAACCGCGTATCCTTTTGCGCATTGTGCAGATCCAATCATGTCCGTAGTCCAGGGAGAAGACGACGAATCGGACGAGGAGGTCTACGGTTCCGGTAGGGCACCGGCCGCCGTCGTATCGGCTCAGGTCGTTCCAGGAGAAGCGTCGGAATCGGACGAGGAGGACGAGGAAACGCCGAGCGACAACGTTCCAATCGAATTGGAGTCGCCGTCGTCCTCTCGCGATCCGCAGGCGACGACGGTTCGAAGACCTGAATACGATACGTGAGTCACGTCGTAGAGAAACTTCTTCGACCTCCCGGATGTCTCACTCCGGCTGCTAACACATGGTTGTCTCTGTTTTTAGGCCACTGCACAGAAAACTCAGTAATGTCTATCTGCCAGTTTGATTTGTGACTTATGTTAAAAACAGGGGAGTTCAACTTGAAACTTGGACACCAGGTTCGGAGGCAGGTAACAGCTGTATACGAGAAGTGCACAAAAGGAGTTGCTATATCAACGGATCATCTCAGTAAACTGCAGACGATGGGAGAGGTACTTCTTGGGTCCTACTTTACGGATAGTACAGAACGCATCTTTTATAAACCTCCCACTCAACCTAGCAAATATTATTTGAAACCTGAAGCCTCCACTCCCCCCTTCCCTTGATATAGGAAACCCTCGATACTCTCACTGAAGGGACGCAAAATCTCGAGGGAGTTCACAGGGCGATGGACTTTGCAACGGGAAGCCACCTCTTGCCGTCATTCAAAAAGGCACTTCCATCATTGCAGTCTTCAAGTTCGTCTCCTGTACAGTCCTAAGCACGGCACAGACGTTGTTCTCTGACGCGTTATACATTATTCAACACAAGCAAAAAATAAAATCGCAAAGAAATTCGCTTTACGTTGCCTTAGCCACGCTTACCTTCTCCCCAACGCGAATTTTGCGTTAGATTTCGACTTCCACGGAAATGTCGTACTGCTGATCGAGTCCCAGATAGCTGTCGCTCATAACATAGAGCGTGTAGATCTTTCGACACGACGTTTCGGACGTGTAAAAGGCGAGATTGACTTGCATTCGCCTCCGAACGAATCCCACCCGTTTCATGGCAACCAACTCGCCCGATTCGACGTCACCAAGAACGAGCCACCAACCTTCGTCTTTTGGTTTTGGAAAGCGAGGCGAGTGAGCCTTAGAATCTGCTTTCTAAAAAAAGAACGTTAATTCCGGTTTGAATGAGGATTCCCTTGTCCTACCTTGCCTAGTCGAGTTAAAGTGATTTGACTTACGCATTCTTTATCAGGCTGGAGACGAAGCCAGTTCCTTTTCGAGCCTTCGCGACTCGTTAGATCGATGTCGTGGGCTTTGCCATTGAACGTGGCTTCCCCTTTCAGGCGAATTGATACTTCCACTTGTGGTAATTCCATCAAAACGCTATACATCTATGTAGAGAACTGGTATTAAAACGTTTCCCCCTTCTCTTTCTCGCTCGTAGCTCACATCGCTGATCTGCTGCTTTGCGAGCACTTTGTCAAGAATGCCGCGCAAGACGCTTGGCTTTCCACTCGCCTCAGCCATCAATTCCGGCAGGCATTCAATTAGCCGGCGACGTGAACTGATAAAGTATTGCATATGATAATGCTCCACACCGGGAAGGGTCAAAAGCGACGAGTCGTGAACCCATCGACCTTGAACAGTCATCTGAATCAGCTGCATTGCCCTGAGAGCCGTCGAAAGCCACCCCTTGTAGGAAACAACGTCTATCATTGCCTAAAGAGAAATAGGTATCAAGCTAGGACGTTCCCTGTAGGATGTCTACCTGTAGAATTCGAATTGCTTGATCAAGAACCGATTTCGTATCGGTTACGTAATCTGTCATGGGTAGGTCTGCTCGGGAGTAATGAGCTTGAAGAAGAAGATGCGTTTTTGTGTGGGGACTGTCGTAGCCTTGGTAGCCAACGTCGATAGGTAATTCCCGAGCAAGAGTCTCGTTCACGTTGTCCTCGTTGTGTCGAACAGGCAGATCGTCATACTCGCGAGCATCCTATAAAACAACGGTCAAAATTCACTGTACCCCCCTGTCGTGTCTGTCTTACAGTTAGAACGAGAAGCAAGTCGTCCAAGCTCATATCATCGTCCAGACGTTCACTGAATAGTTTTACCGTACCGTTGTGCAAGTAATAGAAGGACGCGATTCGTCCGAGTGCAGTGGGAAGAAGAGTGCGATCATCCTTAGAAGATAATGAATGAACCGTTGAAACGGTTTCAAAACCGCTGATGACCATACCTCAGCTACTTCAACGCAGTGCGACGTTTCGAGCTCCCCTAAGGCTTTCTGAACGAGATTAGACAGGTAGTCGTTCATGGAATCGTTTCGAATATCGTCCAATTCGTAGAAGCTGTAAAGAAATAAGAACGTAAGCCCTTAAGTCGTTTTTCTCGTTTTGTCTTGCCTTGGATTCACTATCAGTCTTCGGAAGAAATACGTCCACGTTATGTAATCCATGCAGTCCTGCTTCGACGTGATCGTTCCAGCAACAATTTCAGCATTCAAATGATCAGGCAGAACTTCCAAGAGACTACAAAGAGGAGAGAAAAGAAGAGCCGTAGACGTTTGTTTACACGTTGGAGAGAGGGCCTGTTTGCTCTAACTCACTTTGACTCGACGGGAAACGGCTCGTAGAGAAACTTTTTATAGAAGTGCTTCTTGATGTCGTGAACGAAGATGGCAGCGACGCCCTTGTCGTCGAACTGCGGACGCCCGGCTCGACCCATCATTTGCAGAACATCGGTTATGGGAAAATCGACGTAGCGATGCGTTTTGCCGTCATAGTACTCGGTGCCCTTAACGACGACTAGATGAGCGGGAAAATTGACTCCCCAGGCGAGAGTGCTTGTGGCTACTAAAATCTAACGGGAGAAGGAAAAGCGAGAGGGTTATTTTTTTCTTTGGGAAGTTACCGTACCTGTATCTTTTGATTCACGAACAACTCCTCGACGATCTTCCTATCTCTCTCGTGCAAACCGGCGTGATGGAGGCCAATGCCAAAAGCGAGAGTCAATTTCAGATTACTATCTCTAACATTCGTGACCAATTCTCCCATCTCAGAGACAAACATCGATAGGAAACACGCCGTATCGCGAGCCCCTCAACCACTTACCTCTCTCTCCGGCAAATGAAGCCACTGCTTCGGATTTTCAGACGCGGCCAAATACGAGATGAGATCGAGGGCAGTGAGTCGCGTCTGACGACGCGACGCGACGAACACGAGCGTCGGTTTGGCCGGCGAGTGAGTGCGAATAGCGTCGAACGTCGGCTTGTTCATCGTGGCCATGCGCGGACAATAGTGCTTCCCAGGGAAACCGTGAATGTGAACGTCCAACGGAACGGGCCGCACCGAAGGTCGAAAATTAAACAATCCATTCTAAAACACAATAAATTATCGTTATTCTATATCTATGAATATATCGTACTTCTTCAATTCCGAGCCAATCGGCGAGGTCACGAGCGTTCGCTAACGCTGTCGATAGGCCGACGACTCGAACGCTTCGCTCCGTGTGCGACGATATGAAATTCGTTCGCGAGACGATCACTTCGAGAACGGGACCGCGTTCGTCGCCGAGCAGGTGAATTTCGTCGATTACGAGCAGAGCGACGCTTTGCACGTAGGAGCGACTCTGCCAACTGCGACTGATGCCGTCCCACTTTTCCGGCGTAGTGACGATTACGTCGGCGGCGGCGATGGCTCGCACGTCCGGCGAAAAGTCGCCGGTCAATTCAACAATTCTAAAAAAGTATCGAATAATTAATACTTTTTGACGTCATCATCAATAGTGCACTTTTTCCCCAAATGTTTTTGCAATCGATTTCGCCAGTCGCTCATGCGCTCTCTCACCAACGCTTTCAGCGGAGCAATATAGACGACCTTTTGGCCGGGGTATTCGCGAAAGACGCGATACATGGCCAATTCGGCGGCGACCGTCTTGCCACTGCCGGTCGGCGCTCCCAACAGAACGTTCGTATCGGCGTGGTACATCGTGTGAAAGATCTGCGTTTGTATGGGATTGAAGTGCGTGTACGGATAGAGCCGTTCTAGGTAGGGATCGGCGAGCGCCGTCACGGGCAGCGGCTGCAAGTTGAGAAGGTCCGTGTGCGGCGGATGGCGTTCGGGAAGGATGAGATGCTGAAACGATATAGCGGCGACCGCTTCGGCGCCGAGCCAACGATCCGACACGGCGCGGACGAAGTATTGCGGCGGTAGCGGCTCGAAAATCGGTATCGTAAAGACGAGCGTTTGCGACGTCTTTTCAATGACCTGAAAAATCGAAAACATTGCGATCAACGGCGGCGCGTATGGCTTTTCATACTGCACCTGTTTTCTTTGTAGAAGAAAATATTCCGAATAGTACATGTGATCGTTTTCGGCGTCTTCGACCCATATCCACCACGGATCGGCCGTCGTGCCGTGCACGCGATCGTTCCAGTCAAAGAGCGGCTCGACGGTGAGCCGCACGCGTAGCACCGTACGCGTAATGGGCTGGATTGACGCGGCGAGCCCGATAAAGGGAAACTGATCGACGCAACGCTTCACTTGATCGCCCATGCGAACATAACGAATCATATGACCTTGATGAAAAAATGACTAAGTTGAAACGTCGTACAGAAATACGTTTTTTTACCTATGTCTTCGGCTCTCATGTCTCTCATCTTGTCGACGGTCAACTTCTGCGTCTGGAGCTTCACGTGAATCTCGTGCGAAAGCGACGTGAATTGGCGAAGCGAATTTTCGAACGACCACAGTCGACGATCCAAGCTCTTGCACAGAGTCAAGAGCCGATAGGTCATCGTGGGCCAACCGCGTCGAAGCGCAATTTCAAACAGAGCGCGAAGTATTCGCGCTCCATTCTAAAGCGAAGTCAATTATTTTTTCCCAAAAGACATCTCTCAATTAATTTCTCGTACTTGAGCCGCGTAGGCCATGTCGGAAACCAACGAAAACGTCTCCACGGGAGCACGAGATATGTGCGTCTGCATGAGAATGTTCACTTTACCGTAGCTATTCTCCGTTCCCCCTTTGACGCGCATCACGCAGACGCCTTCGAGAAGATCCTTCAGTTCGTTCGCCTCCTCCTCGCGCACTTTGACCTGTTCGAATTCGCTCGCCTTTGCGACCATCGCCAATACGTCGCCTTCGGTCATTTGAGAACGAAAGAGTTCGTTGAAGACTTCCACGGTCGCGTATTGGATGTAGAAGTGACTCGCCGTGCGACCGAGATCGGTTATGTTTAGGGAGCGAGTGCGAGGATCGAAGCGGACCATGCGAGCCGCGTCGAGCTTCTTCGCTTCACTCACAATTAAGTCCGTCCGATACTTCTCCAGCTCGGGATCATTCTGCAATACGACTAATAGTACTTTCTTTTCTCTTTTAAGTCGCATGCTAGGGGGTCCCTGTACCTTTTTCGCTCCGTATGGTATCCCATAGACCATTGGATTGAGATGCATGCGAACGAAGAAATACGTGTAACTGAGCCACTGCACGGCTTCTTCAACGTTTCCCACCGTTCCCAAAGCGATCTGGTGTACAAAAAATTGTAACTCCTCTCATTGGTCAATAGGAAGCAATTTACCTCCGCATTGAGATTATCGATGAGGCGACCGGTGAATTGACTTTCGATTGGGTGTTGTTGCGTCAAAAGAGAAAGATAATGGGACAGCTTGTCGTGCGCTGTGATGATCATTCCTTCGCCGACGCTGTCGTATTGAGGACGGCCAGCGCGGCCAAAGATCTGCAGCACGTCGAGTATCCCTAAATCAACGAAAGCGCCCTTGGTCGAATCATACAGTTGAGTTCCCTAAGGAGAGAAATATATATAACCTATGTAACCGTCCACAATGCCTCTATAACCTTTATGATGACGGCGTGAGCTGGCAGATTGACTCCCCACGCCAACGTCGCCGTGCACACGAGCACTCGTATGAGGCCGCGCGCGAAGAGGCTCTCAACTAAATTCCGATCGCTTCGCAACATGCCGGCATGGTGAATTCCAAAGCCGAACTGGAAGAGCTCTCGCACGGCACGATTGCGAGACTTCGCAACCTGAGAGAAAGAAAGAAAGAAAGAAAGAAAGAAAGAAAGAAAGAAAGAAAGAAATGGTGCAAAATCAATAATTTGGTGATTCGATACCTGCTTCTCGGCACTGCCCCACTCTGGGCCTTGATCCGGTAAGAAAGCGCCACTTTCGCCCTCGTTCAAAGCCAAATCCCGTAGCGTTTCCGCCGTTTTGACGGTGGCATTGCGCGCGTGCACGAACACCATCACCTGGTGTCCGTCGCCGATTTGATCGCGAACCTTCTCGAAGCAAACGCGATCCGTATCCTTCATGCGTTGAAGCGCATTCGGCGACTTGACGCCGATGAACGTCTGATTGAGCGGCACCGGACGAAAGCGCGCGTCGAAGTAGAAGAGTCCGACGTAGGGATTGACGCGCAAAAAGCGCGCGACGTCGACGTAATTGGGCAGCGTCGCCGAGAGGCCGACGATGCGTATCATCGTCTGAGACGATTCGACTTGGCGAAGCGTGCGAGCGACGAGACTCTCGATGACGGCGCCGCGATTTTCGTGGAGTAGATGGACTTCGTCGATGATGAGAAGCTTGACGGCGTTCGTTAGGGAAACGTCGCCTTGGCCTTTGCGCGTCACGACGTCCCACTTCTCCGGCGTCGTCACAATCATCTAGGGGAAAAAAAATTATGATGACGTCACATTTTTAAATTCCTTACCTGTGTTTTTTGAATCTCCGCCTTGGTCATCTGCATGTCTCCGGTCAACTCGCGCACGACGATGCCAAGCGGCGCGAGCCTTTCGCCGAACGTGCGCACCATTTCGGCGGCGAGCGCCTTCATCGGCGCCACGTAGATCACCTTGAACTCGTCCTTCTTGATTACACTCGACTCCATGTTGCAGCGTAACTCGCGTAGAACGGTCAGCATGGCGACGTTCGTCTTGCCGGCGCCCGTTGGCGCCGACACGAGCAGATTCTCGTTCGTTTCGTACGCCGCCGGATAGACGATCGATTGAATCCGATTCAGTTTCTTCGTCGATTGAAACGCGATTCGAATCACGTCGTCCAAGTCGGATATGCGAACGAGCGGCGAAAGTCGTTTGTCGAACGGGAAGGGATCGAGTGCCGGTATTCTCACTTCTTCCCATTGCCTCATATTCGTTCTCGTGACATTTTCGGGTAAAAGAAACTGAAAGGAATAAAAAAACGTCGAGAGAACCATTATTAAGATCTTACCTTGTTTCCTCCAATATAGGCACCGGCCCTTCTCGCCTCCAACTGGGCGTCGTAAACGTGCGGATAAATAGGACCCGCTGACGCCGTCGCCTTTCCTTTGTTACTGAACAGTGGCGCATTGGCGGCTGCTATCAGAGACGCCTCTCTGGTAAGAAAACGATTGACTAAAATTTTCCTAGTTCGAAGTTGCGTTACCTTTCTGTTCTAAGTTGGTCGGGATCGATGCCAAGTGCTTTCAAATATTTCTCCCTGTCTTCCATCTCTTCGTTTGGGATGTGCTTGGCGATGGCCGCTTCTCGTCTCGCCTGTTTTTTCTCCTCTTTCCGCTGCCACTTTCGCAGTTCTTTCTCTTCTTGCGACTGAAAAAAAATCCGACTCGACGACACACAGACGCAAAACTACCTCTCACGCTAACCTGTATAATGACTTGTGATGAAATCGACGGTCCTTTAGAGCCAGCGTGTTTTTTTCCTTTGCCACTAAAACCTGACACCAAGCAAAAAATAAAAGATTTTCTTACAGAACTGTAGTATCTACCTGCAGTCATTTCCTCTGCAGATCCACTCAGAGTTGAGTGCACAATTTCCTGCCTCCTAGTCAACATCTCTTGAATAAGGTCAAATTTTTCGAAACCGAGCAAATCAAACAGCTACAAAGTCAAAAGCAAAACGTTAGATAAATAATAAAATAAGCCCTAGAAGGTTACTTCATTCTGTATCTCGTCGTTGCTTCTCAACGAGCTCAACATATCAAACAGCACAGCAAACATATCGTGAACCGACATGCCACTCGTTCCCCCGACGAAATGCTCCTCACAGCATCGTCTCAGCCACGACGCGTCCATGGAAGAAGCGGCGGCAGCAGGAGTCGCCACCGTAGGTAAAGTTCCATTCGTCTTTTTTTCTGCCTTTTTCTCCGTTGTCTTCGCCAGAGACGTGTTGATAGCTTGTGATATGAATTCTGGCGTCAGTAAATCCGCGACTTTTGTCTTTGCTGTTGTCGCTTCCTTGTCCACTTCATCGAGTCGTTTCAAATATTCTTCCGTTATGCCGTTGCCGAGCCAGTGACAATCTGTCGATTCAAATGAAAAGCGAATTTTTGCTCCGAATTCCACGCCGTCGCTATCGCCGATAGATTTGTCCTCGCTTAGATTTTTCTCATCTGCGTGGATGACGCTGCTCGGTAGAAGAGCAACAAGACGGGTCACCGTCGAATGAGCCTTGGAGACTTGAGCCGCCGGAAAAGGTCCGAACATTCGCTTGACTTCCATTGACTCTGCTCGACCCACGTGATCGCTGTTTCGTAGGAGACGGAAAAGAAATGCAGATGCCTCGCGGACCACGTCTCGTTCAGCCTCAGCACCAACTGAGAAAACGAGTCAGTTGAAAATGATAGTTGATTGTCCCCTGCTTAGTTTATTAGCATGCACGTTTTTGCCTTACTGTCTTTACTATACACTGTATTCTAATGTAGAGAGGCTCTCAAGCTATCTTATCGGAACTCAACTTGGGTTGACTTGAATCTTACCTATGTGTGAGGCTGACTCGCAAAGATCGTTGAAAAGTTTTTCGGCCTATCAAATCGATCGTTTTTTTTTCACTTTCGTTTCTCTCCACACACGTGGCATACCTCTCTAAAAGACTGCTGTTCGCAATTCTTCTTGAAGAATTCCGTCATTTCCTTCCAGTTCAGGGTAACTTCTTTGTCCCGCCGTCGGCGTTTCTTCGCTTGCACCATCTCCGCGACTTCGCGCGTCGAAGTCGCATCCGCCGACGACTCGCTGATGCTTCCAAACGCTCTCAGAGCCGTCGTGAGACGCGGATGCTCTTCGGCCGCCATTCGCAACGACAATTTCCTCCTTCTGGTGCAACGCGAGATACGGGACAGACCGCTGAGGTTCCCAGGGGAGTGTCTCAGGATAATGCTCGCCATTAGCAAAGGCAATCTCTTCCTCCGATGTGAATGTCAAAGGCAGACCCTGTTACGACGATTTAGTGCGGTACAAAGAAACCGTTTTCAAACCGCCTGGCTCAGACACGAGAAACACCATTTGTTCTCACCATTAGCTGAGAAGAAGCTTTGGACAGAAGAGTCGGCTCAGAATCCTCCCGAATATGATTTCCAGGCGATGAAATCGAACGACCGGCAGATACACGACGCTATCCTATCGCTCGAAAAACACGGACTAATCCTGCTAAGAAACTGTGGTACAGAAGGAAACTTTGTCTTAGAGCTCGCCAACCTGATGGCAGCGGGCCCATATCCCTCTGTTTTTGGGTAGGTATAGTAAGGCTTTCACTGTATATTTTGATTGTGTGTGGTTTTCATAGTCCTGCTGTAGCACCAGTAATAAGCATGCAGTCAGGCCACTACAGCGACTTCATATACACAGCCAACGAGATTCTTCTTCATACTGATTTGCCTGTTTACAGGAACGTTCCACCAGTAAGTACATCTCTGCTTTGTTATATCTGTTGGGATGACTTGCCATATGTAGGTACTCGTCATGCATTCAATTGAGACGGCTGATTGGGGAGGAGAAAGCTTGGCTTTAGACGGTTTTCTTGCTGCGGAACAATTGCGACAGGCTGATCCGTCGGCATTCAATTTGCTCTGTGAAATTCCCATTCCATTTCGAGGAACAGGCAATGAATACGTTGATTTTTACTTGGAAGCCTGGCATCCCATTATCAGGTAAGCTCACCTAAACGTTTCTTGATGTGATAATTTCTGCATTAGGACAGGCAAATTAGGACAATTGGTTCAACTGTGCTTTAACAATTCACGTGCTCCCCGAATTGCATTGAAGCACAAAGACCGGCTTGGCGACTGGTACAAAGCCTTCTACAGACTTGCCCATCAAATTCAGAGGGAATCGAACCCGCTCACGTTCAAGCGCCTCCTAACACCTGGCTCTGCAATAGTTGTCGATAATCATCGCGTACTGCATGGGAGAAGTCAGATGAGACTGGATAACGGTAAACGACGAGTCTTGAACACAATCTACTTCGATTGGGATGGAGTGAGAGCCAAGGGCCGAACACTGGAAAAGAAATTATCTTAATTAATTAACGCTAATCTTCGACGCATATAGACATGCGCGGTGAAGTTGTCTTTCAGTTTCAGTAGCGCACGGAGTCTCACGAGATCCGGCTTTGCTTACTCTGTTCGCCGTAGGTTTTCTCTCTCTTACATGGCTTTGCTTCGCGGACTTCGTGCTGCTTACTTGAAGCCTTTAGCGAGATTCAGTCTCGCCTCGATGGCGACGACGGCAACGATACGCGACGTCGAACTAAAAGAACGCGACTTGCGCCTGCATTGGAGAGATTCCGATCGTCGGCCGAGCGACGTTCTCTATCTTTTTCTGCGCGACAACTGCACGGAGCCAGAATCGTTCGACAAGTCGTCGCGTCAGCGTTTATTCAATCCCGCGTTCGATGTAGATCTGAATCTGACGGCGAAAGAGGCTATTGTTGCGCCCGACGGGAAGAAGGTGACGATCACGTGGTCGGACGATCATCGAAGCAATTACACCGCGTCGTGGCTCGCCGAGCGCTGCGACGGCGAAACCGACTGCACGGCGCGCTTGACGACGAAGGAGCTGTGGACAACGCAAACGAAAAGCGCGGCGCGTTTGCCCGCGTTCGATTACGCGACGATTCGCGACGATTCGACGAAGCTCTTGGACATGCTGCTCAGCTTGGAAACGCACGGTCTCGCGATCGTGCGCAATTGCGGCGAGAGCGACGATTTTGTCGAGGAGTTCGCCAACGTCGCCGCCGGATATCCATTTACGACGACTTACGGGTACGTGGGTCACGCGGCAGAGAATTTTTGTCTAGAAACCACACCCATTCGCGTAGCGTGCACAGGGAGGAGGGGCGTCTGAAATTAATTTTTTTATTAGGAATAAACGGTCTTTCGTGGCTCATGGCACCAGAGATGGAACAGGACTTCGTACTCACTTACCCTCATATCAATATGTTCCACCGGTAAGCCGCTGCGCACCTGCTTTTACCATAGATCACTTGGCGTTTCTAGATAAGTGGTATTCACTGCATTGCTCGCGAGAACGTAACTGGGGGCACGTATCTGTTCAGTGACGGTTTTCGAGCTGCTGAATTGCTGCGGAAAAGAAATCCTGAAGCGTTTAGATTGCTTAGTGAAATGCCTATATATTTCAAAGATGATCCTGGCCCGGAGTTCAAACATGCAACGGAGACATGGCATCCAACTATAATGTAAATAATACAATATCAATATTGCATGTGTTTTCTCTACTTTCTTGTTTTAGTGTAGATGAAGATGGACATATTTTGCAAGTGTGTGTCAATGACGGAATGCGAACTCCGCACGTTGCTGTTGATTTTCAAGATCAACTCTGTGACTGGTATGATGCCTACTACGAATTCATGGACATCATTGAAGACACCCAGTTCGTTTTGCGTCACGATTTCGAGCCGGGACAGCTGATTGTCAAGGACAACTTTCGCATTCTTGACGGTGTCGAGCGAATGGAAATAGCGGGAGAAGGAAAAAGTCACATGAATGTTGTCTACGTCGGTTGGGACGAAGCACGATCAAGAGCTAGGGTATTGAAGACAAAACTGTTTGGCGACGAGGACTAAAATTGACTGAAAAATTTCTCTTATTGATTGTTTGTTTACTTACCTCTTTTGCTCACCTCTATGAGTATCCAGCTATGACGTCGTCACGTCTCCACTCTCACACACGTGATTCCGTCGACGCTATGGGCAGCTATCCTCCGTTCGCGCTCGATAAGTCGCGCTTCGATCAGGTAAACGTCTTATTTTGCACTTTCCGGATTGCACAGCGTCGTGCAGCAAACGTTCTGGGGACGTTTTCGACACTTTCTCGATATCGTCGATCCCACGACGCTCTTCACATCAACAGTGAGCCCTTTCATGCTCAGAAGTTCTACTGCATCATTATTGTATCAGAAAAGATTGGAGGAATGTCAAACGCTGTTAGAAAACTACAAACAAGGGGCTCTACCGCCTGCCGTAACAGACAAAGAGGTACTGTAACGTAAACACGTGAGAGAATCCTATTAGTTATTTATTAATGTTCTCCCATCTTTTAGTTGTGGGACGCTAAGAAAGTAGTTCAAGTAATAACTGATATTGTTTTTTTCTTCTGAGAAACTCAGGAAAAAAACTTGCCAATAGGCTATTATACATCCGGATACAGGGGAGAAGATTTTAATGCCATTTCGAATGTCAGGCTTTGTGCCTTTTGGATCTCCTATTGTACAGTTTATGTACAGTACCAATATTACACCAGAAATGTTGCTATAGGTAGTTGGTCTGCTTTTGCCCGGACAGAGCCTTGCCAAGATCATTTTCTGGCAGGCAAGTCAAAATATTTAAGGTCCGCGTATGCAATTTTTCGTCTGTCTCTCTAGTGGATTAATCAGAGTCACAATGCTTGCATCAATTACGCTAACAGAAACGCCAGTCAAGTATGTTCTAGAACTACACAGTTCTCCTTATGAAAAACCGTTACTAAGCCTACACCAACGAGCAAGTTTATACAAGGCTATCTAGGAGCAGTAACCAGTGCAGTGGGAATAGCTGTAAGCGAAGTCCCCATCTTATTTAATTAACCTTCCTAGCCACATTTTTTCTATTAATTAATTAAGGCGGGGCTGAACGTTCTTGTCAATCGTGCAAAGACTCTACCCCCTACCCAGAGGATCCTCATTCAGCGTTTTATTCCTACTCCAGCCGTGGGTAAGAGAAAGCAGATCTATACAATCCTCTGGGATAGATTATATCAATTTAGTAACGGCAAGCACTTGCAATCTACTGCTAATGAGAATGCACGAAGCTGGGACTGGAATTGAAGTGTACGACAAGGACAAGCAAGTTGTAGGCGTGTCAAAAGTCGCCGCCAAAGAGGCAAGGGAACTGCGTATCTCTTCAACCTATCTATCTATCTATTCCCTTGTTTAGGCTATCTATCAGACAGCCTTAACTCGAGCTTTCCTCCCGCTGCCTATTCTAGTGCTTCCGCCTATTGCAATGACTGTTTTGGAAAGGTCGGTTGTAGGTGGGTGGGTGTGCGCTGTGCGCTATGCTGCTGTTCTTAGAACGAGACTACTGAAAAACAATCCTCGACTCAATCTACCTTTCCAAGTGCTGACCGTTACGACCGCATTTGCGTTTGCTCTTCCTCTTGCTATAAGTCTATTCCCTCAAGAGGGGCAGGTACATTGAGCCCTCTACTTCAACCTACTTCTCACACTAACTTTAGATCAAAAGACTGGCTTTGGAAAAGGAGCTACAGGAGAAAAGTTCTGAAGAATTCCTCTACTACAACAAAGGGCTCTAGCAATGATTTCACTACAGTGCTATTGAACAACATAAATTACCGGTATTGAACACAAGCCAATGCGCGTGGTACAGAAAAAAAAATTCTGTGTTGCATCCTGTTCATGAGACTGCGCGAGGGAAATCACTCACCCTTGTCTCTCTCCTAGCTGCTTCATCAGCTCGTCGCAAATAGAACTCATTTCTTTCATTTCTTGATCCTAAAGCGCACCTGTCAGCTTTCTATTCTATGTGATGACGATGACGGTGCACTTTTGATAAGAGATCCTTTTCGAGGCGAGCGATTTTCAGCTGTTCCTTCTTCAAGTGAGTCTGTAAGAAGGCCATCTCCGAATCCTTGGCCTTCTGAACGCGTTCTACTTCAGCAGAACAGCTGGAGAAGAATAGGGGATGTGAGAGAGATGCCTCTGATCAGGAGAGGCTACCCTGCGCTTTGATTGGGTTTTTTTTTAGATTGGTCACCTTGCAAGTTTTTCTTCGGCCTGCGCTTTGATGGTCCTGTACTTTTGTTCAGATTTGCTCAACCTGTCCTTGTAGTCAGTCAATATGCTCCTCATCTCGTCTCCGTCCTAAAATGTTTCCAGTACTCTCAAACAGAAGGCCAGGGTCCTCTATTCTTTACCTTGACAGAGTCTTCGTGTAGTGCCTTCACACGCTCGTATCTCTTGTGCAAATCAGAGAAGGACGTCTCAACGGAATCAAACTCGGCCTTGGAACTCTCCTGTGTCTCCTTGGCAGTCACGAGAGCCTTTACGTTCTTCTCCTGTAGTTCTACAAGCAGAAGATTCCCTCGCCAACGGCGTACTACTACTGGTCGAGGGGTTACTTGTGAATTCTGTCACAGTTTTCTTGTACTTAGAAAGGGCTTTTCTAAAAGTATAGGACGTAGTTTTGAGAGACAATTACGAGTAATCTCACGCACCTACACTCGTTGAAGTCTTTGGTTTTCTCCAGCTCCTTGCCGAGCTTAAGACGTTCTTCGTTCAACGTGTCAATCTCCTTTTGCAACTGGTCTTTGTCGGCGAGATGCTGTACAAAATAAATACGTGTATGTACCCATGAATCAAAAGCCGTGATTGTTCTTGTACCTTTTTCTTCATTTCTTCAATGGCCTCTTTGACGGCTTCCTCGACCCTTCTCTCTAAATCATTTCTTGTATACATCAAAACCTATACGCACCATAATCAAAATCCCAAGTATTGAGACCCTCTTTCGTACGTCAATCAGTTCGCTGGCGCCGACTGGCTCCTCCTTTCCATCCTCCATCCCTACGTGATCCTCCTGTGCCACAGCTCCGTCTTCCAAACGTTGAAATAGAAGACGATCAATGCCCTTAGGAGATTGAACATTCTTGCTTGGTTGTGGAACCGGTACCGAAGCTAAGACCGGACTAGCAGATCCCATCAAATTTTCCTGCAGGCGTGGAGGAACTGCGGATGGAATATCAGGTGCAGAAGGCGAAGGAGCTTTGGTTGATCTTTTTTTAGCAATTTTTTCAGGTGTATCCAATACAAGTAGATTTCCCTCGCTTTCAGGCCGAACTGGCATAGGAAGACAATCTGCTTACAGTCTGTTTACAGTGGTTAAAAGAATTTCTGGGTTTTTTCACCTGCTCTCGCCATTGAAGCACCTTTTACTAGAGGATCGAATTTCACAAAAAGTGATTGTCGAGCCAAGGCAATGTCTCTCTACAAATTAAAATAAGAATCAATAATAAGTAAATTTCTAATAGAAGCACCTACCGCATTGGCGTCTGAATTGGACTCAAGCTTCTCAAGAAACTCCAGCTCAGTACCACCCAGAACTAAGAAGTCAACTAACTAGATTAGTTGTATGAAATGAGAGGGTGAAATTTACCTTCTGAAGCAGGCCTAAATTCGTCTTGATCCATCACCTCCTTGCAATTCTCCTTCCTACAGCGCACACAAGTGAACGTTTTCAGGGTACAGTGTAACTATGATAAACTGCATACCCAAAACAGGATAAACTGTTGATAAGTTCGTCAACCAGCTCCTATAGAAAAATCAGAGCTCGAGGGACGCGGACTGGGGCCCCCCTTTGAGAAACTGTCAACATTACCTTGCCGTAATCAAAATGAACGAGATGATCGGCTTTTGTGACGACGCTCGTTCGCTCGCTCCACTTTTCGACCTCGTCGAGATCGCGAATGGAGTTCCAGCGTTGATCGCTCGACGAATCGTCGTTTTCGCCTCGGAAAGTTACGACGCGAAGCTGCGCGGGAGCCCCCGATTTACGAGTCAATCGGCGGACGCGTCGACGCGATGAGATACCTTTCGTCTGATAGGCGCCGAACGATTGTCGCGGTGCGACGGCTTCAAGATCGACGTCGGTTTTAGGCTAGCGTGCGTCACCGAGTCGGGAATCGGGTCGTTGAGCAGATCTACGAACGTCTGCCTCGACGATTTGGATTGAGACTGCTGGGTTCCACAATCGTTCTCGCTTGAGACGATAAACGGGCTTTCCATGAATGAGGGTCGAATTTAAACCAGAGCGCGGTGTGATAACAGCTAATGCGCACGCGCACACTGTTACATTGACGTCATGCATCGACGTCATGCGCATACGTAACCAAGATATATATATGTATATATCTACTCAGCTGTCGTCACCGCGCGTTTTTCTCTTCTTTGCTGGAGGTTGATCTGCTGTTACGTCGTGGCGACTTCCTCGACGACTCCCAAGCTCAGTTTCTTCACCACCGCCACTTCCCTGCCAGAAGGCAAAACCTCTCATTTGCAAGCGCAAGATGATAGATACTATAAGAATCACTCACTTGGCGAACAGATATGGCAGAGGCAAACTCGTCCTTTGCGCTTCGCTGTGTCCACTTGAGTTGCAAAGACAGATGAGACTACAAAAAAAGCTCAAAATTTGACCGCAAAATTAATTAAAACGTACGTCCATAAATTCAACGTAATCGGAACGCATTTCTTGCGTCATTTGATATCTAAGAATAAAAAATGTCTTTATATTATAGCGTTATTAGCAACTGTATTCTTACACGTCATGATCACTACTGTTGTACATCAACGCGTTCTGAAACATGAGCAGAACGTCCCGTTGGAAGTCCTCTGTTGTCTTGATTAGCTGTACAAAGACATAAGGTTGCGGACAGATGACACGGCACAGCAAGTAAACTCACTCCTTTATCCACCCGATTCTTAATTGTCGCTAAATCCATCGGCCGGCAAACGACGTCATAATAGCCCGGTGCTTCCTTTTCGGACACGGAACGAAGAAATAGGTTAGCGTTCCTAAATTCGCCACATTTAATTATTTAACTATTAAATCTTAAATTTACCGATGCTCAGCTATTTTCTTCCAAACGACCATAATCGTCTTTCGCCAAGCTTTCTGATCAAAATCTCTACATCGATATCGTAACAAACAAACAAACACATCAATCTCACAACCCTTCGTTTTACCCGATTGGAGGAGACGACGGGGTGCTAGAGCCGGCCGACGTCACCCGCGGCGACGCCTCATCGGCAACGTCCCTCTTCTCCACTTCGACGAGAGGACTTTCAACGTCAGAATCCTTGACGTCTACTTCCTCGTCCTCCGCGTTTCCTTCGCCCTCGCCCCCGTCTTTCCCTTGCTCGTCATCGCCCTCCTCTTCGTCCTCTTCGTCCTCCTCCTCGTCCGGATCTTCTCGTTTCGACGTCGTAGCGGTTTCCACCTGCACTCAAAGGGACAATTTTAGCGCCCAACACATCCACCGCCTCACGCACCTCCTCGGCTTTCTCTTCTGACTCCCGCTGACTTCGTCGTCGACTTCGATAAGACCTCACTGTCGTTCCATACATACCAGAAGCCTTTGCCGACGCTAATACAGACACTAAACTCTATATTTCAAAACTAAGCATCTTCCCCCCTGCCTTTGATTTTTCTTCCAGATCGAGTTACTACCGCCTTTCTTTCAACGCTTCCGTACCCGACTTCTCTTTCAGACGATCGTCTCCTGCTCGCCTTTCCTCGTCCTCCTCGAGCTGGAGTGACCGTCGGCGGTGGCGCCGCCGGAGAGACGATTTCGTCCCCGGAAGATTTGATCTCTTTGGTTCCAGCCGCAGCGCTGTCCTCCTCCCGTTTCTCTTCTTTAACCGGCACCGCTTCTGAAGTCGTTTTGGTGACATCAGCTTTAGTCGCTTCGGGGCTCTTTATTGGGGATATCACGGGAACAAGGTAGCGCACCTTGGAGGATCGATGGGAAGTCGGTGAAACAGATTTGACAGGCGAGGATGGCTCAGCCGGAATGTCGCTACTCTCGTCTGCCATATTATTATCATCGTTAGCACCCTTCTTCTCGTCCTCCTCCTCTTCCATCTCTTCTTTTTTCTCTTCCTCTTCGTCATCTTTTTCTGTCGTCTTTTCTTCTTTGAGCGGCTCTTCCTTCTCTTGAGCTGGCGGAGACACCGTTGGTTCCTCAGATTTGCGTTGGTCCTCAACACTCGAAATTTTGTCTTCTTTGCCATCTTCTTCGTCCATTTCTACTTTTTCTTCCTCCTGTTTTTCTTCGCTTTCCGCTGGTGCAGCCTCTTTGACTTTGGACTCCGTTATTTCCGCTTTGCTCGCATCGTCCGGCTCGATATCATCCTTTTGGCGATCATCGTCATTGTTATCGCCTTCGTCGTCTACTTTATTGCATTTTGTCTCGTTGTCGTCACCATTCTCGCTTTTTAGCTCGTCCTCGCTTTTGTCAGTCGTTGCCTTCGCCTCAATGTCAACGTCTTTGACCTCAACGTCTTCTTTCTCATCTTTTTCTTCTTCCTTTTCTTCTGATTGTGGCTGCGGTTCATGCTTATTATCTTTGTCTGTCTCTTGTTCTTCGTCTTCCTTATTAATCGCTTCTGCTCTTTCCACGCCTGCCTCGTTTTTCTCCTCACGTTCCTCCTCCTTCTCTTTCTCTCCCATTTCCACATCATCAATACCAGGTGCGCTCTTTTCATCGAGATCCTCTTTAGTTTTAACGCTTTCAACGTCTACTTTCTCATCGACCTCCATTGGGGTCTCGTCATCTTGTTTCTCCTCTCTTGCACCAGTCTCTTCGACTTCAGTTTTTTTCTCTTCCTCAACCGTCTCCACTTCAACCATTTCCGTCTCTTCATCGCTAGTACCCTTCTTTGGATCTTCATTTCTTTCCACTTCCATAACCACAACTTTCTCCTGAGCATCTTTCTCAATCACACCCGACTCTTTCTCGGCAGTCAACACGGAACCGCTTTCGTCATTTTTCTTTTCACTAGAACTCGAATCTGATGTCGTCGTTTCACCTACTACAATCTTTTCTGTCGCCGTTGGCTCAGTTTCGATCCGCTGTGTTTCACCGTCCTTTTCTGCAGCGGCAGCTTTCTCCCTTTTCGTCCACAAAAAGTAATTTATTTTTTAGAAGGGGTCCAACGTTTCAACGACTCACGCCTGAATTTCTTGCCACATCTGCTCCAATGAGTCATCCATCTTACCTTCTGCAATCAATTTGACTTCCTGCTTGAGTTTCCTATAAACAAAGACGTGCTACCAGTGGCAATACGTAGAAGTCGTCAACTCACTTGTATAATGCGTGTTGAGCTTTGATTGACTTCTTTAGCTCGTCTATGCGCTCATACGTCAATTTGCGTACTATCTGCTCTCCAGGAGTCTCCCCTGCCAAGAAAATCAAACTCTGATCACCACTACATTATGTAGCAATCAACTAACCTCCCATTCCCATATCAGTGCTTCTCTTTCTCCTACAGCGAGGATTCGAATAAAAATGGTGCGCGGTTTACGAGTTTAAATCCTACTTCGATGTGCCCACTTTTTCTAGCATCTCCGAGTACTGTATCGCGCAATTCTAGAATTAAGCGAGTACTGTATTAATTCTGCAGGCACGAAATTCCTGCACCTTCTGCGAAAAGTCTTCAGATGGACGCGTCTGTTCCAGCAAAGGTTTTACGGCTCTGCTGACTGAGACCCTGTTGAGAGCGCGCAGAGTGAGAAGACTTGGCAGAATGTACTGAGGTCGACTCCTACCAGTTCTGATCGCCGCTATTGAGAACGGACGAGGCGAGAATAAGCCGTTCGCGTACGCTCCACTCTGTCGACATCTCTTTCGCTGCTTGGTCGCTTTGAAGCGATGAAAGAGACTCTTAGAAAACAGCTAGTCTGACTGCAATACTTAGAAACGAGAGGAAAAGGGTACTTTGCATTCTCGAACGTCGAACCTAACGCACGCCAGGTTTTGACGAAATACGGCTTTCTCTGCCTTTTTTTGACTTTTCATGCGAACAGAGCGTGTTTGCACGGTAAATTTACGACGATGGCTTTGGTAAAATTGTTGGCTGCTGGGGCAAAATGGCATCCAGTTGCTATCCGAGGAATTCGATTGATATCCGATGGCGTGGAAACGGTCAGAGAGCGAATGCCGCCAGAGGGTAAATCTATAGTGCAAGAAATTTGCTTCTCATGATGATCTTTGCGAGTAGGAGGCGACGGCAGTGGTGCTAATCTGGGTTTCTTTGTTCGCCGCTCAAAGTTCAATAATTTGCCTGTATATACAGAGTATCGACACGGACGAAGCATAAAGATAACCGTCGTTCGGAAAGTCGAAGGAAATCTGGGGGTGGGTAGCCGATTGATTGACACTCGTTGTTGTGACTGGTAATCTTTTAGAAGTTGGCTGACTTGGTGCAGGAAAGACTTCCTGAAAAGGCAAGAGTGCAAATCAATGAAACGACGTCATCTGTTGTCATTGAAGGACCTAAAGTCTACTGGAAGCAAGTATCAAGTTTGCTAGCAGAACTTGGCTTCTAGAAATTGTAGAGAGGGAGAGAGAGACAGTGTGCAGTTAGCCTTTCTAATTAGCATCCAACTGATCTTAATTATCAGTTCAACTACACTATGAGATTCATTTAGAGTCTATAGTTTGCGCCTTCTGTAGAAGCAGTTGAATACCGGATTTTCGGATCAACTGCAACAGCTTTTCTTGCTCATCCTTTGTGAATACCTACACGGGATGTCGTTACGTTAGCAAAGCCACTGAGTCGGCAGACTCACCTCCAAAAGCTCATATTTCTGCGACGCAACAATGTCAGCGATCTGCATGGCCTTAGTAGAGAAAAACATCCCTGAAGGGCGTGACAGACATAGTATTTAGTCTCACTTCTTGGTACATTTCGCTCTCGTGCAGAACTTTGTGCAACAAGTCGGTCAAGCCGGGAAGACACAGCTTTCTCAACTCGCGCATTTGTTGGCTCCGCATTGGATTTGACTACCCCAGCAATTCTATTGATCTGCTACACGTCACGCTCATACTGTACCTCGTCTTCAATTTCATCAACGAGCCAACCGCCGTTGACAAACATGAGAACGTTGTAAATCTTGTCAGCGGTAGTCTAGGTGAAAAAGATACAAAATCTGGACTCTAGGAAAGAATACGTACTCTAGTAAGAGTGGCCTGAACAGAACTCCAGACTTCATAATCTCCCTGTATGCACACAATCTATTATACGATAGTTGTAACACTGTATTACGTACAGCATATTTCTTCATTTGCTGCTCGAGAACGACTCCTTCGTGAAAAGAGCCCATCTTGTTCACCAAAGCAGGCTTAAGCTGACATAAAAATATTTTCGGTTCACTGGGCCAACGAGTACGGTACTTACGGGTTTCTCCCGATACAGGTGATGGTTCCACTCATCAAAGGCGTCATAGGCATCCTGAGAAACAGAGCAGTGCAGCTCAGAAAAAAAGCTTCGGATTTCTTTTTACTGCGTATGCTTTGATGCTCAAGTACTCTTTGATAGCATTTGCCGTTTGGCTTTCCAAAGGAAGTCCACCAGCCTATACACAACTGTTTTCTACGACGTCTAATTTTTGAACGGTGCTACTCGCCCTCTTATTCCAATCGTCGTGTATTAGAGCTATCGAATCGCGCGGAATCTTCAGCAGCACTTCCCTGACTGCCATCAATTTACCAACAGCCAAGAAGTAGCGCATCAACGAGTTGGCTTGCTTCAACGCTTCGGCTCGCTGCCGTGGTTCGAAGACAAGCCAATCTATAGCTCCAATTTTCTTCTTGTCATTCTACGCAAAAAGCAGACGTAAAAACACATCAAAAATCGCGTTTAGTCTACAACAGACCTCTGATAAGTTCGATGCATCGACGCCGGGAGTAAATGTCGCGTCCATGGTAAAGGTATCCTCGGCCATGCGGTGAACGTTTTCGACAACGGCTTTTGTTATCTCAGAGACGTCAAGTCCTGTAGACGAGAAAAAGCACTCAAGAGTGCGTAATAGATGTTCTGTGCACAATAAGGTTACCAGCGGTGCCAGCTAACTTCAAGCAGGTCTGCTTTTCTTCGCTGTCCATGATACCTGCAGAAAGTCATCACCGGCGCAAATCAGGACAACTTTAGACTGACTTTGAAGAAGTTCCGCGTAAACTTCAGTCTGATATTCCGGTCGCAAATGAGTAGTGTAGGTTGCCACCTATGAAAACGAAGTCTATAACATCTAGGCACTCGAGCACTCTTTATTCACCAAAGTCGAATGCTTTTCACTGATCAAGCTCTGAAGGTAATCCAATATAGAAGGTGCAGTGAGCAAGTAGTACTTTATCGTACCTTGATATAGTGCCTGATTATATCCGACACAATCAGCTCATCCTGCAGGAAACGTTTTGCCACACCGTACACGGGCTTTGCTATTACTCACCCCAAAATCCGCTTGCATGACCCGAAGAAAGAGTACCAAATGAGTCTATAATACATAGAGCTTGGCACGAATTAATTAAAGCAAACGAGGAAACGGTTTCACCATAAAGCGTAGCATGTACGCGGACGCAGAATTCTGCGTCAACCAGTCTTCAAATACACTAAGCAGTCCTAACACAACATAAAATCTGGGCATAAAAATACATTAAATCAAGGAGAACCTGGTATGTCATCAAGAATAATGTGCTTCTGAACGACATGGAATTTGTTGACCATATCGTGACTATCATCCTAGCAAAACAGAAAAGTATTCTTCAATTTCCGGGTTATTTTTTCTACTACTGTACCATATTCTGCTCAATTCTTCTGAAGACTTCCTCAGGTGTAAAGCTGCAGCAAAAGAAATGATTTCTTAGACATGACGTGAAGTGAGCGTACTTTTGATTCCAGTAGGATTCAGGCAAGTCG
Organism: Oscarella lobularis; assembly: GCF_947507565.1. Classification (NCBI taxonomy): domain Eukaryota; kingdom Metazoa; phylum Porifera; class Homoscleromorpha; order Homosclerophorida; family Oscarellidae; genus Oscarella; species Oscarella lobularis. The sequence goes on along the minus strand of NC_089177.1, from coordinate 461,833 downwards.
ACGTGACGTCGTCTTGGTCGAGGATGGTTCCTCAGCTCCTAAAAAAATCGCGTCTTATCAATCCTCGCCCCCAGTCAGTCAAAAGAGACCCCCCTCAGTACTTTTTCAACGGCAACGTCTACCATGACCTTATAGTATCCCCACACGCCGTCCGACCAGCTGTGAAGAAAAGGAAGCAGCTACATGTAATAGAAGAAACCTTTTCACAACAACGTTTCAGTTATTTAAAAATCTCATTTACGTGCTTGAGGTTTCCCGTTAGAGCTGCGTAGATTGCCTTTTGATAGTTTCCGTACCGTACCTAGCAAAAAAAACAACGAAATCGTTAAACGCTCTAAAAGAGCTCTGTTTTCACTTCGTCAGTCATCAGCCAACACGTTCTTTTCCATATGTCGCGATTAGGATTCCCTTCGACGGGCTGAATGTCCTCCTCGTTCGAAATATCTATATCTATCCAATCAAGCGTTAGTGGACCGCCTGTCTAAAGTTCTACGATACCATACAGTAGTTTGGATCGTGCCACAATCGCCAACCTTCCAGTGTAGCAGCACGCCACGGCTGGCCACAATCTATGCACAATTGCTGGGCCTAAAAGCGCGTCCCCCTTTTACATAAACATGTACGCATCAGTGGCATCATGCCTTGTTGACTTGTCCAGCTCTGACCAGAAGAAACATATCTCTCAAAAGACTTGCCTCTTCTTCCTGAAATAATCAAAGAGATAGCCGATGAACTAGAGGAAAGAGATCTATCTGTCTGACATTGTCTTCGGGATGTAGATCCCTTCCCTGTCTAGCTGGTGCGTCCGGATCCTAAGGGAAACACATGTTAGAGAAACCATAGCGTGATAACCAGTCAGTTGCACCATTTCCGTCACTAGACGATCAGAGACTTGATCTCTCTTCTTTTTCTTTAACTCGTGCAACGTGTGTTCCCTTGAGAAGAAAAGTGTATTTTAGAGATGAACGACTCTCCGTAATTTAGACGTACCAGCGGACTTTTTCCGTTGAAAATCCCACTTGATTGAGTCCCAGCAAAGTCTCCAAATTATCTTCTTCGTTTTTCTCGAGCCAGTCAATGACAATCTGTTATGAAGAACGACACCTATTTCATCAATGTGATGTAAATCCTATAAACCCGCCTGTTGTTCTCTGAGAAAGGGTACAGATTTAAACAAGGACCTAGCAATCCTCTTCTCATCATATCCAATGATCTATTAAGTGCGCGATTAATTGCAGGTAGTAAAAATACCGAACAATAACTTTGTCTTCGTCGTCTTCGCCGTACGATGAAATCCTATCCCTAATTTTGTTCTTATCATTTTGCTCATCCTACTACTGCTACTATTGTCTGCTGACCTATAAAGGCTCGACACAAGGCGCCACGTGTATTTCTCTTCTCGAACAATAAGAGAGAGTTCAAACGAAGCAGACCTAAAAATGTAAGACCGAGCTGCGTATGATAATGACTCTACCGTACCTTGACGGGTCGACAAATGACCGTCGAGACTGCTTCATGGTCGCCTTCTTGTTGATAATCTTCTCAGCGTCAAGGCAACTCTGGGAGCCAGATTCAATACTATTTAGATCAGTTGACGTTTGTTGGGACGGAAACCTGCTCGTATCTATCGGCCAGATCAAACATTCTGTCCGGATCTTGACAGGCATCAAAGTGAGTATGGAATTGCGTAAATAAATCCTGCGCAACTGATAAACAAACCCTGTACGTTTTCCCCCCTTTTTTAACAAGTATTAATTAAACACCTGCAAGAGCAGGATGTCGTTCCGCTTTGAATGACATAGAAGAAATTGTTGGCTGTTTTCTTTCTCCTCCTTTTCTTTCTGTTTCCTCTTCCATGGGAACTTCAGATGCAACGCTCATCGTGTCAGCGTTGCTTTCCGTCTCTAGATCCTGCGCATTGGTACCAATGCAAGTCACATATGAATCGACCTATTTCCCCGAGAGATTTCTACCGGAAATTGAAGTTTCGGCATAGAAGAGTCCAAAATACTTTCATCCAGCAAAAATCTCACTTTCTGAAAAGAACAGATAGGGAAACCTCACTCATCATCACTCACACTATTTGCCGTGCGTACTTCTGCGGGTTTCTTTGTTGTAGATAGATGCTCAAGCTTTGAATGCTTCGGAACTTCACGTGCAAAAATAATTCCCAAGAAAAGACCGCGTTTTGAGGTCTTCTTACCCGGAGACATTGGCTTCAACGCACTTCGAACTTCAGCTGAAAATGAGCTGCCTCTACTTCGACGATGATGACGAGACACGGCGGGCTTCGCACAAAAACATATCATAAACAGATCCGTCCCAAGTCCTGTGACCATACAGCTCTTTCTTCTGCCGGACTCAACAAATTCGCAGAGGTCTTCTTTGTGGGGTGTAAGGAATGACCTGCACATTTGAGAAAATAGACTATGTGTATGATTCATGGCAAGACTTTCTTGCCTGGAGTTGAACGTTTCAAAGCACTCCACAGGTACGGATTGACGTCTCTGGACAGAGGAACGGGCGTTTGGCTGACTGTCAGGCCACTTTGACGTCGTGAAAAATTAGAAATAGGAGCCTCTTTTTCGACCATAGGACTTGGCGAAAAAATGTCGAAAGGCCTTGCAAGACAGTGAGATAACGTCAGATGTTAGATTTAGACAGAAAATATTTCGTTCTACTCCCATTTCAGACCTTTGCTTGTGTCTGTTTACACTTTTTTAGTTGTAACTACAGGTACTACAGTGTCTGCCTGCCTGCCTGCAATCCTTCACACTCAAAAACTCGCGAGAGAATGCAGTCGGTGCGTGCATGTACATTCTCTTATGAAAATTTCTACAGTAGGCTAGCAAATTTACTTATGTCTTGAACTCTTTACTCCTGATTCGTCGAATTCCTAAAGAGTTCAGGCTCTTTTAGGGGTTTTCATACGAATTCGACCTGGTTACCGAGATATCGGGGTCAAATAGGCGGTCCAGTGCACTTTCCTCGTCATCGAAATCGCTTTCGCGCAGAAATTCGGCCATGTTCGTCGAGAACTTCGTCCTCGAAGATGCCACTCGCGCGCTAACTTGGTAGGCGTAACGAAAACGGGGCGGCAATGAATACCGCAGTTCGAAAATGGGACCTGCTTCGCGCAGCGAGAGAAATGAACGATCGCGGCTTAGTAAAAAGTGCGCGCTGGTGCGTAACAAACCGATGCGAAGACTAAAATAGAACCGTTGCTCGTCGATTTTTCCCAGGGCGTCCGAATTGGCGATCACGCTCCCTCGCACGGCGCCTCCGGACGGCTGGCGACAGTCTCAGCTCGACGACTGGAACGATTTGGACGAATACGACTCGTACAGCCTGTCGAAGTCGTGCTTCGACTGCAAGGAATTCGATCGCGCTGCCTTTTACCTGAAAGGCTGCACGTCTCTGCCGTGCGTCTTCTTGAGAGGCTATTCGGCTTTTTTGGTAAGGAAGCGTGCATGCACAAAGAAAGTTTTTCTTATGCGGACCATAGGGACATAAGAAGAGGATAGTAGAGGGCGCGTGCAATTCTAAAGGTAAGAGAGTAGTAATTTGGCTCGAAAATTTGCACGAGGTTTTAAAAATTGTTACCAAGGTTTAGTATTCTAGTAGAAGCCGTGAATCTAGCGCAGTCTCAACTTTAGATAATCTTGATTCTGATTCCATGTTGGAGTCACTAAAAGCCGAATTTGGCACTTTCTACGAAAAAGGCGAACTCGACGGCTATGGTCTTTATCTGTACGTCACTTTGTTTTCAAAAGCGTCTAGTGGACACAATCAAAATCTTGTAGGTACGGTATCATTCTAAAGGAGCTTGGTATCAAAGGAGAATCGGCATCGATCTTTCTCAAATCGGTGCACTCGACACCCTATCTGTGGTCCGCCTGGCAAGAACTAGCTGACGCGTGCGAGACGCAGGAGGACGTAGGGCGTGCACGTCATTGCTTTTCCCCCATTGCGTGATTCGCTCGTCGTTAGTTGGACAATCTCGATTTGCCCTCTCATTGGATGGCGAATGTATTCAAGGCGTACGCCCTCGTTCATCTGCGCTCCTTTGTGAAGGCCCTAGATGTGTATAAGACGCTCGTCGCGACGGAAAACGTTTCCAAGGATTGGCTGCACTTGAAGAGCCAAATGGCGATTGCGCACTACGGAAGGCGAAGTAACGTAACGTCAGCCAATTCGTTGAGATTTCACTTTTTCGTAGAATTTCACGAGTCGCGTCAACTTTTCAAAGAGATATCTTCCCAGGATCCTTATAGATTGGACAACATGGACATTTATTCGAATGTTCTCTTTGTTCTAGTAAGCATCTATTGTGACCTCTTGTAGCATTTTTTATTGTTGGGGAGTACAGGATATGAAATCAGATCTTAGCCATTTGGCTCATCACGTCGTCATCGTAGATAAGTATCGTCCACAGACATGCTGTATAGTCGGTACAGAGATAGAAGGTCTTTTCTATTTCTTCCCTTTCGTACTGCTGTGTTTTTTTTTGTCAGGAAACTATTGCAGTTTAAGAGGCGACCACGAAAAGGCCGTGCAGTACTTCAAACGAGCCCTATCGCTTGATTCTGGCTTCTCCACCGCTTGGACTCTCCTCGGACACGAGTACATGGAGCTAAAGAACATAGCGGCGGCGGTTGAGACGTATCGAAAGGCGGTTGGTGCGTAGGAAATCGAAGAAAATATATAGCCCAATTGATTTACACAGTCTGTCAGATCTTGATCCGCGAGAATTCAAGGCCTGGTACGGTTTGGGTCAGACCTACGAAGTTCTAAAAATGCCTCTTTATTCCTTGCACTATTACCAAAAGGCGTACTTTCTACAGTAGGTTTTTATTGTTCTATTGCATCTTCCGCATTTGCATTTCCTGAGTACAGGCCGCAGGACTCCAGAATGCTCATTGCTCTAGGAGGAACATACGAAAGGCTGAAGAAATATCATCTCGCTGAGAAGGTTTACCAATACAGATACTTGCTAGATAAATTTGGCACGTTCTCGTGCAGTACTACTCGCGAGCTGTGGCTGATGGTGACGTTGAAGATGTCGCGGCACTGCAGTTAGCAAAGTAGACGTCAATTAATTAAAATTTTATGAGAGCCATCCTGACGACACGACTCCTTTTAGGCTCTACGAGTTTTTGGACGAAGATAGCAATGCTGCCGAGGTTTATACGAGACTCGCTCGTCGTTGGGAAGAGACAGGGGTAGCAATAATTAGAAGCTGGTATGTTCTAATTAAATCGGTGATCTCTTAGTCTGTTGCTTCAGCGAATGACGTGAGCCATTGCTATCGCTTTCTGGTAATTTATCATATGAGAGTGACGAAGAATTGGACGGCAGCCGAAGCGTTTGCTCTCAAGTGTTGCGAACTTGCGGAGGTTTGTACAGGACTTTTTGACTAGGGGAGCCCTTGCATGTGTTTTTTTCTTCTAGACCATGCAAGAAGGTAAGAGCTTCTTGCAAGAAATTAGTCAACTAAGTGCCGGAGCGACTAAAGAGACGTCAGCAGAAGACATGCCACTTTCGCCTGCCGACATTTCCTTCACATAACCGCGTCGCGTGCGACAAACGAGAGTAGTAAGAGGAAGAAAATAGAGATAGAATCGCATTTACAAATTCTCTCCAAAAAAAGTGAAACTCTAGGAGCAAGTATCTTAACTACGCACTAAGCTAGAAGTCCTCCTCGCTGTACGGCGGCGGCGGCGCACTCGGCACGAGAGTCATCACAAACGGATACATCGGCGCATACTCCAACTCGCCTCTCGTGAACTGATCGCTGTCGCCGTCCGCTATGTTAACCAACCCGCCCACGGCCTCGGCATAGGACGGCGGCTCAGACGGCACGGGAGCGTTGGGCGACGTCGAAGTTGGAGGCAAGTAGAGGGACGGTCTGGGCAGTCCTCGTTGTAGCGTGGACGCCGTTCGATTATCGACATACGATGCCGATGGCCTCACCATACCCCCGCCCCTATCTCCCTCCTCCCTCCCTTCCTCCAAGGGCACCGTGCCAATGAGAATAGGAAACGAAAGCGAGAGTCGATTGGCTCCGAGTACGAGCACTTCAAAGTAATAGTCCAAGGAAATGAGGCGGCACGTGCGTATCGACGGGACGACGGGTGGTATGTCAAAGTCCCGGCTCACCCATCGCGCTCGTTTACGCGGCGCCACGTGATCGACGAGTTTAACGCGCGAGATCGTCTCGCACGTGCGTTGCTCGCGTCGTCGCGCGTGCAGCGTCTTGTACGCGACGATGCGCACGACTACGCCTTTGAGACGACGAGTGCTCGCGTTTTCGATTGCGATAAAGCCGTTGATGCGCTCGCCGGCGCAGTAAGCGCGACGATCGAGACTGGCGCTCAGGGTCACCGTCCCGGATGCGCAGCCGAGACATCGACGCAAGGCGACCGAATTCTCGCTTTGGAGCGGCACGAGATACTCGGGCCGATTCACGTCGGCGTGTTCGACGATAGTGAACGGTTTCTTCGACTTGACGTCGAATTTCCACGGTCGAACGACTTTCGCCGTGAGAAGATAGCGCACGTGCGCGTGATGACGCTGATGGGATTCGAAAGACGACGGGATGTTGCGTGGCAATTGGTAAGCGAAATCGAATTCGTTCGCACCCGAAGTCAAATTGGTCGCTCGGTCTCGCGTCCATAAGACGATCTGGTGATCGATGTAGGTCGTCGAGTCCTTGTATTCAGCGTGATTCGCTTTCCATCGAACCGAAGCGAATCCGTTCACGACGAGTATGATTTTTGTCGCTTTGAGCGGCTTCGTAAGTTCCAATCTGACGCTGCCGCATATCGTCTGGCCCGGAAAGTAGACGGGCTTGTCGGTCGAGAGTAAAATCGCGAAGCCTTTCACCTTTCCCATGAAGCGAGTGGTGAACGAGTGATGATGTCACGTGTTTGGGCGGACCCACACCCCGGATACGCGTGCACACACGAAAAAGCCCATAGTTGATTTAATTAACGATAACAGCATCGATAAAATACGCAGAGCAGCATTTACGACTAAACGACGAAATTATCTAATAGTCTACATCTCCAGTCATTATGGACAGGAACTCATCCCTATTAACTAAAAAATAATTTTCTTTTTAAATTCTCCTCACACGAGTATTCGAACTTACTTTCTCCATCACCGTCTTTGTCAAATTCATCTATCATCGCTCGAAGTTCTTCCTCTGAAATGTTTTCACCCAGATCACGAGCTACGCGTCTCAAATTTCGTAAACTGATCTTTCCCGTATTGTCGTCGTCAAAAAGATTGAACGCCTTTTGAATCTCCTCCTGCGGATCGCGTTCCATAATCCAATCTTTCACTATAAAAATTAAAATTAAATACTGTTTAATTAAATATTTATTTAATTAAAAATTACTTACTGACTTCAAAAAAATCCGTGTACGTTATTTTACCATTTCCATCGCGATCGTAATCGCGAAGGACTTTGAGAACGTCTTGTTTCTTTACGTCGAAGCCTAGAGCTTTCATGGCGACCTGATTGAGAGTCCATCGTTACGCGACACGTTGAGAAGCAGAGTGTTTAGTGTTTAGCTATGCCTTGAGCTCGTGATAGTCAATCGCGTCGTCTTTGTCCGTGTCGAAGAGTTCGAACGCTTCGCGTATCTCCTGCTTCTGTTCTTCGGTCAGCTCTCGGCGTCGACGTCGTTTTGTTCGATCGCCGGCCGATGACAGTCCAACGCTCATCGTGAAACGGTTTTTCGTTGGCGTTACTTCGCCTAGCGCACGCCCTAGCATCACGCACGATGGCAGGGACGGATCTCATTGCCGCTGGACTGATCGGTAGGGCGCCTTTCTCGTCGTTTCGAATGTTAGTTTATGCACTTTTGCTGCTGCAGAGAAAGACGAGAACAAGGACGTCTTGTGGACGTGGTCCTATCCGACGATCGATTCCGAAACGATGGAAAGGCTAAGGAGAAAATGTCTTCTGAGCTCGGGAGACTCTGCAGAAGGGGCCGAAGACGCTGCAATACCCTTCACATTTGGCCATTTCAGCAAAACGTGGCACTACATTCACACGACAAAAGTCGACGAATCAGAAGTCCTCCCCAAAGTATCCGATTTCAAAACATATTTTCCTTGGGCGTCTCAGCTCCACTGATCTCCTAGGTGACCTATTTCTCTGTTGTTCTTCTAACAAAGGTTGCCTATTGGACTCTAGCTCAGCGACTTCTATCTCATGGAACCTTCTCCTTAGGATTTCAATCCCGAGAAATATCAGACGTTGATGTCTATTCTTGCGTCGGCGTACGCGTCATCAGGCAGCGCGGCTAAGCTCCTCGAACCGTATCTCAAAGTTCTTACTACGGGACAATGTACTGGGCAATTTCAAGTGAAGTCGTATGACGTGCGTCGAGCCTATATTGCAGCATCAATCAAAGGTAATAAAAAGCCGATATAGGATTGTATTTAAAATGGGCATTTTTTCTGTTCTTCTATAGATTTTGTCAATCAATTCGGGGTGGAGACGATACTTGTGTATACAGCTTTGTTGCTAAAGAAACGGGTGGCCGTTTATCATCCAAGACTACCTGAACTACTGAAAATTACCAGGTAAACCGAACGCAATCTCTTGGTCTTTACTCCCACCTCATCTTTAGAGCTTTGCCGGTGCTGGTGTGGCAGAGACAGAATTGGAATGTCCTCTATCCGCACGTCGATATTGACGAAGCGGAGTTGAATGATTTGAAATCGATGTCGACGTACGTTGCCGGATTTACCGATCCGGCAGTGGAATCACGCGCCGAGCTCTACGACGTCTTTGTTAACGGTAAGAAAAGGAGAATCGTTTTGTTAGAAGAACGAAGTAAGTAACGTATTGGGTTTAGTTCCTGGAAATTCTATCTCTATTGCAAGCCATGCAAAAGGTAGTTTTCGATGATAGATTCTAACGTCGTATTCCTATGTACCGTAGAGTCTTTTGGAATGGGTAAGATTCACAAAGACATTGCCATGCAGATGGTTCAACAGGCCGCGGACGACTCGCTGTCTGAACAGCTCTTTATCAAAGTAGACTCGCATTAGATTGGGGGCGCGGTTTGGGGATTATTCTTGTCTAGGAATTAGCGTTCAAAACGAAAGAGCTTGTAGGCAATCTAAAGAAAATGGCGACAGTCGGAGATGACGGTGTGGCTGGCATAACGCTGGAGAGTTTGCAGGCACGCAAGCTGACGCCGGCCATGGAAAACTTTCTATTCAATCTGGCTTCAGCTGAAGGACTGGTGCAGCTGTAAGTTTACTGCGATGAAATGGTATCGATATGGGTTTGTACGCGTTCTCGGCTATTTTGTTATATCCCCTCCCGTATTAGCTTTGGTAGGCTGTTGATTAACTATAATATCGTCTATAGCTTAGCTCTACATTCGTTAGCCTTGTAATAAGTAGGAAAGGGCCACCCGTTGCGTTTAGCTGTAAGTGTGACCCGCAAGTCTAGGAACGGCAGTTAAGGTTGATTGGTAAGGCTTAATTAGGCTACGTGGTATATAGGAGAATCTGGCACGGAGCCACAGAAACGCTGCTTTTGTTTGAAGACGCGTATATTTCAAATCTGTTTTGCTAGTTGAGTAACGACAAAGATAATTGGGGCCCAGTCAGACAGAGGTTAGAAAACTAACTTCCCAGACACACGGACAAGTGAAACTCAAATTGCGCTAACGCCTCTATTTGGTGTCAGCATAGACATATTCGTGTGAGACTACGTTTCTTTCTTTTTTGCTGACTGATCTCCGAGTAACGGTTCATTGCTGCCTCGACGTTGACCTTGACCTTGACCTTGACCTTGTCTGGCAGCTGTTTTAGCGCGGTAGTATTTCCAAAGAAGAAATGCTTTCGTTAGTGCAGAGAGTACTAGAATGATACCAAAAACAAAATTTGTAATCGTGACGATATCCGAAGCAACTTTGTTTTCGTAGTCTCGATTAGTCATGCAGTTGAAAGTCACGAGAACCATGGTGTTGGCCGTTATTTCCATTACGTTTTCCCACACATCATTGTATGGCCTCGTTGAACATACGATAGTAAGATACAACAGCAATAGTCCATTGAATGCAAGGGACTGAAGGTCGCGGTTGTCCCAAGTAAACAGTGCTAGTATGGCAGCAGTTAAAAGTCGTCGAAGCATCACCAGCAAGGCCATAAAACGGTTGTATGGAGACTTATAAGGAATGCAGTAGTGGCACATAACTGAATCGTTATTATCGTTTTCCTTCTCTTCGTCTCCGTTATCTGTGGCATTTTGACCACAAACGATACGAGCGGTATGACGCCACGAAAAGTCCTTCTTTTGACAATTGCATTTGTTGGCGTGGAGACGTAAAGAAACGAGAAACACGATTAACGTAATAATTCCATAGAACACAAATGTTATAGAGGCTTGCATTTCGAGCCAATGATACTGAGACGAAGAACAAGGAATCCAAGGAAAGGCCTTCATATACGAATTATCCTCGCTGGTATAACAGCCGGCAAATACTTTGAGGGTACTTTTGCTGGTCGGAAAAAAGAACAAGTTCAGAACAGACACAAAATGTCTTTTTACACTGTTTATCGCTCTTAGCTTTTTGTTGGTACGCTCACTGTCCGCAGAGTCTTCCGTTGGTTTTCTCAGACATAGAAAGAACCCGTAGTCTATTAGGTGAACAATCAGCAAGAACAATCCAAACACCAAAGGAAGAGCGGCTAATAAGAGGAGATGGGGTATTGGCTCAAACATTATTGGGACTAAACAAGCTAGCCCACTAAATCGAAAATTGAAAATGCTGCCCAGCTTTGTGTAAAACTGATAGAAATGGAGATCCTTGAAAGAGTTCACGAAAGAGCAATCAGGACATTGCACTTCCACAAGTGTAACGTGCATGGCATCCAAAACTTGAAGATAGAACACGAAAATGACGACTAGTACTTTGACATCTCTGGCGAAATCAATTGTCGCAATAAGAATAAAGAGGAAATAAATTTCTGCCACGTAAGTTGGAATGACGCGAACAAAGAGTAAAGCAAAGACAAAAACGCTAAGACCTCCAACAGTAGCAAACACTATTATCCAGGAAGCGAGCTTCTGATGCTTCCATTGGGGATATTTGTATTTAATGATCATGTTTATTATCCACAGTAGTGGAGCCAAAGCAACAAGTAGTCCAACAACCACGTAGACAACTTTTGACCAGGTAGGCTCAGAGGAGCACTGCCTACATTTGTTTCCGTCATCGTAGCAGCCATCGTTGCACAGAGAGCACACTCGTCCCGTTGCATTATTTTGACAAATGCAAGACTTATCACACCTAGATACGCCATCGCCAGATAGCCAGCAAGTACAGTTGTTAGACGGGTTGCAACGAAAGGTGTCTTGATAAATAGAACTGCATAAGATGAGATTGGAAAAGTCGTCAGGACTAGGAGAAGGATAATAGTTAGAAAACATTTGTAGTTTACTGTTAATTTGTTTTCCTGGGCAATGCGAACCGTTTGCCGGACAACGTTTGCAGAAACCATTAAACCCATAAAATCCCGGAAGACAATGGCAAACGCTTCGGTTGTAGTACTTGCTGTCAACTTTTAGCCATCCTTTAGTGTGTTTCATTACAAGTGCAGGACACGTAAAATTGTCTGTTTCGCTTTCCTTACTCATGTGTTGATAATCAGGCTTAACAAACCAGGGCGTTGAAGACGCAGAGGATCGCATATTTTCGTTTCCAGTAAAGTTCATTATTAAGACGGACTGAAACATACTCATTCTAGAAGGTATTTCACCTTCTAGATCATTGTCAGACAGGTCTAATACTTGCAAGTACAGCATCATAAGGTAAGGGCTTTTGCATACTCCACTTATGCTGTTGTTAGACAGATCAATCGAAAAAATATTTGTCATCATCCAAAGTGTAGGCAAAAAGTCTCCACGAAGGCCAGTTGAGCTAAAATCTAAAACCTTAATTGACAATCTTTGAGGGCACTTTCGCACAAAGCATACGAACAGTTCATCTAGGTCATTGACAGTTAAATTCAGGAGATTGTTTTCAGCAATAAAAAGGCCTATTGAACTCATATTAAAGCCGGGCAAAATTGACGTAAATTGATTATGTGACAAGTCCACGTATCGAAGCGTACTTGAATTTAGTACCAGAGGAAGAACGGGTCCTGAAAAATGATTGTGTCTCAAATTCAAAACAGTCAGGTTTACAAGAGGCTGATCAAAATTTGGAAGAGTCCCACTCAGACTGTTTTCCGGAATTGAAAACTCCACCAAAGAACGATATCTGCTACTAAAGTCTGTCGGTATGTTTCCCGTTAAGTTATTTTGAACTGCGTGAAAATATTGAAGTTTAGTAAAATGTAGGAGTTGGGAAAAGTCTCCGACCAACTGTAGAAACTGCAAGTCCAAAAACCAAAGGTTGACGAGTTTTTCAAAACTCTGCGGAAGGCTGCCGCGAATTCCAGAATGACCTAAACTCAATACTCCCAGGTTCGTTATTTCCCCGATGTTTTCACCGATGCTGCCTGTTAGATTCGTATTGTCGCCTAGCTGTATTTTGCGAAGAGAAGGCCAGCTTGCAAAAATGTGCCAAGGTATATGACCAAAGAGTTCACAAGTTGCCATATCAAACCTTTGCAGAAGTGACCATTTAGTTGTACTGTCTCCAAGAAATTTAGAAAGATTCATACGTATACTGTTTTTTGATAAACGAAGTTCCTCCAGAACAGTGAGATCCAAAAGCGATTTCGGACATTGACCAGTAAGATTGTTTTCTTTGAGATCAATCGTTTGTACGAGTCCAGTATAGTTTCCTGCTTTGTAGCAAGAAATTCCGGTCCAGCAGTCACAATGGGGCTTATCATCTTCGTCCCAGTGTTTGTTGGCCAACCACTTAGTACCATTCAACGCTTGAAAAAACTCCAACAGAATTTTTCTTTCTCTGATCTGCTCGCTGGTAAGGTAAGAAACGCTTTTGTAGCAGGAATCGCCAGATTCAAGGTTGCGCGGCAGTTCGTTTCTTTCAAGTTGTTCTATAGGCGTTGCACCTGATTGCAGCAAAAACGATTCCCTTGCTTTCCCTGACAGCGTTTCTGAGAGAGTGTAGTCTAAAACCAAAATTGAATTACTTCGCAACTAAATGTTATGTCATGCACCGTCGCGGCAAAAATAACCGCTGGGACGGCTGCGCGAAGCTAGCAAAGTTCACGAATTGTCGCGAGATGAGAGGACTTTTAGATTAGGATAGTCTACAGGAAATCGAAAGTAAAACTGTAAAACTGTAAAACTGTAACAGATCCGCAGCCAAATTCGGAAATCGAAACTACTTCTAAAAGAGCTTAGCAGGTGGTTGGCAGTGCGACTAAGGGAGCTCCAACGTCAGGAAATTGATTGCACTGCCGTATCTAGTCACTTATAGTAAGCCGCGACGCGGTGCACTGGAGCTACTACCTGCTACTTCGTCCATTTCTTCTAGCTTCCAGTCGGCGAAAGATCTAGTCAAGGCCAACCAAAGGAGCAAAGCTGAAATGACAAAAAATCGCAGCGCCATCTGACCACCAAGTGAAACGTTGTTGATTGCAACTTGAATAGGAAGCAGCTGTAACTTCCTGCTTAGCGTGCTTCCATAACAATGGGCGATGTATTCTCGCATCACAGATCGACAGGTCCGTCAAAAGTCGCCGATCGATCGAACGTCGAGCAAGCGGCAAACGACGAAGATCCCAACAGCATCTACCGCCTAGTCAAGCTCAAAGGCGGCGGCCTACTCGTCGACGCACTCCGACGCGCTCACGAACACGGAAACGGCGCGGATCTCGTCGCCGACACGCGTCGACTCGTTCGCAACGAACTCTCCGCCTTTCTCACGAACGGCATCGACGGCTACGAGGTCGACGTCGACGACATGGTGCGACGACGCCGAAAACAACGTCTCAGCCGCCTAAGCGCGAACGAACGCGAATCGGTCAACGCGTCTCGTCGTTGCCTAGCAACGAGACAAGATCGTCGACGTCGCGTTTGGTGGAGCGTCGATCGACGCGGTGCCGTCGGCGAGACGGCGCTTCATCTGTGCTTGTTGAATAACGGTTCGCTTTATCGCGAACTGGCGGTGGAAATCGTCAACGTGTTTCCATGTCTCGTCAACGATATCTACGCTGGCGATTTATACTATGGTATCTGTGTATAGGCAGTGTTATTTCTTTAGATTTTTAATCGTCTTCCAAAGGTGAAGCGCCTCTTCACATTGCTATTGTTAATGGTGACTTGGAGATGGTCAAGTTGCTATTGGCGAAGGGCGCTTGGGTTGACGCGGCTGCCGTCGGAAGTTTCTTTTATCCGACTGATCAGGAAAAGGACAGGACTGACGATAGTGACGGAGAGGGAGTCGTGCTTCCTAAAGAGACGAACTACGAAGGGTAGAAACTCACCAAGATTTGAATTAGTCTGACGTTAGTGGTTTTTTAGGCCATGCTATTTTGGTGAGTATCCCCTTTCGTTCGCTGCCTGTCACAATCACTTCCAAATTGTTCGTCTTCTCATGGAGTTTTCTGATCAAACTCGTCTTCATCACGATACTCACATGAAAGATTGGACCGACTCGAATGGGAACAACGTCTTGCATATGATGGTCATCTACGGACTCAAGGTACGATAAAAGAAATTCCTTCTTCGTTATCTCAAATCTGCATCTAGGATATGTATCGGTTTTTGTTTACCGAGTTTGGGTGCAGTGACCAATGCAAAAATAAGAATGGCTTCACTCCTCTTACTCTTGCCGTGTATTTGGGAAAAAAAGAAATGTTTAATTTCATCCTGAGCCTTAAGAAAGTTCCACAGTGGACGTATGGACGTGCATCAAGTGCTCTCTATCCACTCAAAGAAATTGACACTGTAGAAAAACCTTTCCTCTGCATCTACCTGTATGTGTGCAACTTTGTCTCATTCTAGATTGTTCCCGGTAGAAATGAGATAAATGAATTGTCAGCTATCAATTTGATGGTGAACAAGGTAAATTCTCTAGTAGCTACATATGTTACCTTAGCTCTGTCTTTCCTAGCATACATTGGTTCATGCAGAAATGACAGAGGGACTTGTCTATGAAATACTCTCAGCCAAATGGAAGCACTATGCGCGACGAATGTACGGTACTTTCCCCCTTTTTGTATTGGCCTAAGAGAAAGACTGTTTCTTAGATTCTTTCAGCATCTATTAGCCTTTGGCTTCTACGTTCTTATACTGACTACAGCTCTCATTCTACGTCCTGCTCACGTAAGGATATCATGCATTGGGCTGACTGTGGTGTTGGATATTTTGCTCGTAGGATCCGAATCGTAGTAATGTCAATGGCTCCTTTGTCTGCAACCAGACGCGCGTCTTAGCTAATGAAACATTCATTGACTGCAACTCAACCAATAAAAGTAATGTTAATGTTGAAAACGGCTGCTATCTGAGAGACTGCAGCAAAGGCTCAAGTGGAATAGTAAGCCAAGGAAAGACACACAGATCTTAGTCTAACCAATTCCTGTTTTCAATCAGGCTCGCTGTGTTTGCGAAGCATTTGCACTCCTTTTTGCTATTGCATTTTTGATGTCGCGGATTTTGTCCGGTTATTCGCTGGGCTGGAAGAAAAACGGAGTTATTCTCGTAAAAAATTCTTCAACTTTTTATATATCCAACGACACGTTATTTTTTTCCAGATGCAGTCTCCAGCTACTATCATGTTTCTCCTCTCGTGTTTTTGCCTCGTAGCCGCCGTGCCTGGTCGAATAGCTTGCGTTGCTGCATACGAAGACGTCTTTATTGTTTTAGCGGTCGTGCTGGCATGGCCTCGCTTCTTGTTCTTCTACAGGTGATTAAATATTTTAGTTGCTCCCAACGACGTCTTTCTGTGCTACGTATAGGGGTTTCAAGCTCGTCGGGTCGTTTGTTGTAATGATATCAAAGATGTGTAAGAGTGATCTTGTTCGATTCATCGTTATCTATGCCATCTTTCTTATGGGCTTTTCACAAGGTAGGGCTTTAGTAGAGAAGGATGCGTTGTCCTAACTTGCAGACAAATATAGGTCTCTACGTCACGTTTATTGGCACGAATCACGAAATTTTCGATCATCCTGTAGGCTCTATGCTTGGCCTATTTCACATGACTCTGGGGGAGTTTGGAGTGAGTACCGTTTCTACAAGTAGAACTATGCAATAGAATTTCTTTAGAGTCACTATGTTGATTTGGATAAACATTCCAAGTATCCAGCATTGGCAAAGGTATATCTTAATGATCTGCAGTTGAACATAGTAAATGGGTTCTTCTTAGTTCTTCTTTGTCTTGATGATGATTTTTATGTTCGTCGTTCTTGTCAACATGCTCATTGCCATGATGGGTAACACATATGAAGCCGTGGCAGAAACAAGACGAGAATGGCATCGACAGGCAAAGCAGCGCAAAATTATTAATATTTGGTGATTCAAATGTATTTTTTTCAGTGGGCTCAAATTGTTTTGAATATGGAAAGATCAGCATCTTTAAAAGAGATTAGCAAACTACAGGAAAAGTACAGCCACAGAGGCGACAGCTGGACAGGCTACTTTGCATGGACCTCCTATGAGAACTGATGTGAAGTGGGTGTGGCAAAGGTGTTGGTTTAGGAGCTCGCGCGCGTGCGCGTTCTTAGCAACCAGTTCTGCGTTCTGCTTTCTGTGTTCCCTATCATGCCGAAAGGTCGGAATTTCCACCCTTCTACTACGAACGACGGCTTGTGGGTGCGAATTTTATACGTACGTTCTTAGAGGAGCCTCGTGACCTTTTCTACCGCAGTTTCGACACCCAGTCGATCCCCAATGCATTGCCTCGCCCACAATGTCGGCGACGAAAGAATTTGATGCAAAATCAGGCGTAAGACAGTACATTCTGTAAAATAGCGGAGAGCTAATTTGACCTTGACCTTGTATCTCGTCTCCAGGAGCCAAAATCGAATCACGTTTTTTCTAATCACAATAACAAACATTCGATTCAAGATTGCGGGGAATATCTTGACGAAGTGGGTTGGTTTTGATTTAATTAGTTAAAATTTGGCTGATTGTGGCGTGCACTTAGCCTCTAGGTAAACGAAAATTTGAGTCTGCTGCCAATCAGCATCTGGGTAAGGACATCGTTGAACGAGACGAATCAAAGCAAATTTCGTCGACTCTCTACAACGACTCCTACTCGTTTTCCGGAAATTCTGAAAAAAATGATGGGAAAGACAGAAGGAGGTTCTCACGAAGTCATGCTGACAAATGGAAATCGGCTAATGCTAGCGAAGATGATTCAGCACAGCATTCAATGGCGACAAGAGTGCTGGCGCTTTCTCAAGAACCTCGACTTCCAAAAAATACGTGGAAGTATTCCTATCAGACAAAAGGGCTCAGGTCTCATTTGACTGACCCTATGTGACGTGAACCGATCTTTTAGCTTTATGTTGCAGCACAGCGTTATTACACCTTGATCAGATTAATTAATTAATTAAATGCCACCCCCTTAACGATACCTGCGCACATCTGCGCAAAGTATACGCGACTTTTTCGATGTGCTCGAATATGCCTTCCGTCGGCGACAATTGGATAGAGAATCCTCTTGGCGTTGTTGACCGACTCTTTGGTAAGCAGAGACGCGTGATTTTCTCAGCTAAGCTCTCGCTAAGACTAGCGCCACAATTTTCAGGTCTGTCAAGGCAAAGAGAGCTGGAAGGAGAAGAACGAAGTCAGGATTGGGGCGTCGAAGAGTATTTCCGAGAGAGATTTCTCGAGAAAAACGGTTGGGCGTGGGTACGTAGCCTAGTTAGACTGGGACTGGTATATTCCACTCGTCATCTTTTTCCTAGGTTCCCTCTATCAATGACGTTCCATTGCATTTGCTAAAGCCGAATGGGCTCGTTCGATACAGATGCATGATACAGGACATGTTCGATCCTGAATATTATCTGGAAAGATATGAGACAATTGTTCCCACGACAAAGGAGAAGGTGTTTGTGCAAAGGATATTGAGAAAAAATCAGCGTGACAAATTCTTATAGACTGTCAAAAGTGGAAAATTTCGAGACGTTACGGAGTGCTCAGATCACGAAGTCAGTGCACAGTCTCCTGGATCAGTTATTTCCGAACGACAGACCTTTTACTGCGTTCCAATACCGGGAGAATCCGACTGGGCTAAAGAGGAAAGCATCGTATTGTGTATAGACGATGTGTGGTGATGATGACTTTTATTTATATAGGCTTATCGACAGCAGTCACGTTTCCATCCACAACAGACCACTCCAAAATTGCAAAAATTAAAAAGATCAATTGACGCCGTCTCGCCAGATGATTCCAAAGAAGGAGAAGAACCAATGGAAGGCACGAAAGCATAAAATCAATAAACTCAACTTATATTATACGGATAGCTGATGAAGGGGATGGGGATGCTTCTAAGAGGAGACGACTCGCTGAGAATGAAGCGTCTCGACCTCAACTCGCTCATCACGATCTAAACTTTCCCTTACCAGGAGAAAAGGGCCCAGCATGCTTAGTCAAGGTCAGTCAGTATTGCCACAATACACGTATATATCCACGATATATATACGTCAGATGTACGGTGAAGTAAGTGATTACAAAGTCAACGAAATGTTAGAAGTGTACGGAATTTTGTCAGTCGATCCAGTCCTAGCTCAGCTAGCGAGGTAAGAGATAAGGGGGAGATCAATCAGCACAGGTGCTCTAGACGTGTGCCGTGCTATGTAGTAGCGACGAGCAAAACGACGGTATAGAAACTCGCGAGGAGGTAGCGGCTCACTCGCCGCCTCCGTCGCTTGTTCCACGCATTCACGTTATTCTAACTCGACGACTGCAGCACACCCATCCACTAATAGGCAACGATTTGACGAGTGTAGGAGAACGAGTCGGTATAAAATATATAAATAGAGGCGACGTTCGACTTTGTTCTTGTAACGACTATGTTGTGCAGTAGCGGAGAATATCGCGTCTGACGTTCCGCGTATTCGGGAGGAATTTATTAAGTGTTTGAGTCGTTTGCTTATGGGCGATGAATTGGCTGCGGAATATCTTCTCTTACATCTCCTATCAGGAGTGTATGTGTACTCTGTATAAATTCGATTGACGTAGTGTGACTCTTTTGTACTCTAGTCACGCCAGAAAAGATTCGGTGGCTTTGGGGAAATTTTCCTTGGGTTTGACGGGTTGTCCGAGCGGTATTTTCACTCAGAAAATATATGGTCTAGTCAATGCTGTCACATCTAAGGTAGGGGGCACCCAGAGTGCTGTATATAGCAGGGTCTCACTGTTTTGCCTAGAGCTTCTTCCTGTCTCTAACTCTCGAAAATTTGAATTCGTTTCGATTTCGCCCCAAGAAAGATTACGCAGCGAATTGTCTTAAATCAGGAATTCTTCAGCTGACTGATGGTAACGCGAAGTCTCAACATTCTCGTGTGGGTGGGAAACTTTGTATGTGTCCAGATACTTCTTTGGTTCTCGACGAAACGGCGTTGGCCGCCGGACAATTGGATACCGAAGGGTTGCGCAATTTAACTGCTTTAGGAAACGTTCTTCGTTGGCAGAAAGTCGAGTACGATTTTAGCTATCACAGCGCCGACTTTCTCTGCAATATAGTATGGTCTTATCCTAGACGTTTAGAAATTGAGCTATGTACTAAGAAATTGTTTAGGTTGTATTGGCTTTGTCCGAAGGAAAATCGCTGTTACCAGTACAGATATTGGCCTGCAAGTTCATTTTTGATTCGTATCTGTTCAGGTTGATTGCAGTATTCCTCTTCGGATGACGACACCAGACGAAGACGTTGCAATTTCCGAAGACGTCTTGCAGAAATTTCGTCTCTACTTGGGTCTGATGAAACGGGTCGAGTACGAAATAGCCGAAGAACAGCAGCAGGTGATCGCAACTGAAAAAGCGTGTAGTTGCCGTCTAAATCAAAATAATTACGATGACAGATGGTCCAGGATGATTTCGTTGCAATGCGAAGGGAAGATCCCGATAGCGTAAACGGAGAAACACTGCATCATCTTTTAAACGTGGCCAGGTAAAAATAGCTGTGCACGTAGCTATAGGCAGTTTCTGTGGCTAGACGTGGCATCGTTTCGCTTCTTTAGCCTTCAGCCGAGCTTTTTTAGAGATATCATTTATTTTTAGCACTTGATCAGCGATAGGAACTTTCTCATTTTCTTTTTTTTTGAATAGGCTTTTGTCGTTGAGTGTTGGCCAGCGTTGTCTTACTGGAGAAATGTGGGGTAGAGCAAAAATTTTGGAAGAAGCTAGAAAGGCTCGAAGAAGAAACAATCACACGCTTTTAGCCAGTCAGGTCAGTGTTTATGGTTAAATTTCGCGTGGGCGTGAGTACGTGTAGATCGAAAATCGTTACCGCACGTTACGTCTTCTCTTCACCGAAGAACAAGGGCTTGGCTTGCGTTTGAAACGAATGTCTCGCTGGCGCCCGACAACGGACGCCAAGCTCGGCGTCGGTGAGTCGACGCTCGCGATTTTTTCACCGAATTCGCCTAAGAGAATCCTCTCGTTCCACAACAAGTCGTCTACGACTATCCAGGAAGGTCGGACAACGCTCACTATCTACCGCTCAAATTCGGCGAAGTCGTGCGAATCGTCGAACAGAACTCGGGTAGGAAAAAAGTCGCCGAGAGAGAAAAACGATTCCTCTAAACGAGAGGGGACCCTGCGAATCTTTTAGGCTGGTATCGCGGCTTTTGCACCAACAATCCAACGAAAAAGGTGACGTCGAACGTAAAACGCACCCCCCGACGAACGTCTCTCACCGAACGCGATTCGACGCGCGCAGGGCATTTTTCCAGCCTCGTTCATTCACCTCAAGGAATGCATCGTTCGAGTGACCGAGTAGGGCCGCCCCCCCTCCCCGTCGCACGCTCTTGCTCCGTCGCTCACTTCGATCCATTGCCTTAGAATCGGCGAGACGGTGGAGAGCGCCGAGGATCCTGTCGCTCAGGAAGTCGCCTTCGTTCTGCGGGAGTGGAACACAATATTGAAACAGCTTTATAAGGTAGAATGAGACCTTTTTTGTCTTCGTCGCGATAGAGCCGTTTTTTTCTAATTTTTGAAATAATTCGGTTTCTTAGGAAAACAAGTCTGAGAACCAGCAGCAGAAACTTCGATCGATCATGGCTCAATTGATGGGCTGGAGAACTCAAATCATGTCGGGGACTATTCCAGCGGTTTGTTGAGCAAAGAGCCGCGAGCAAATAACTGAGTCTACGTCTCCACAGGGAGAAATTCAAAAAGTCAAGAAGAGAGTGACGTCGAAAATTGACTGGGGAAACAGGCACGACTGGCTTTCATACACGAACCCGTATTCCATGGTTTAGGTGTCTAGGGCTTTGGGTCTCGACTTGATTCCTCGCGACGAGGAAGGCCGAGTCGTTAACGAAGACAACACGAGCGTCATCAGTCTTTACAAAGTTCATCAGAGATGTGCCGAGTCCATGGCAACGGCTGTACGTAACGCTAGCACGCTCCTCCCAATTTTCTTTTTAAATGTTACGAAAGACGCCAACTGGAACGATAAAGAATCCGCAGATGAGATCGACGGCGTTGCATCATCTCTTGGTGAATCTCAACGGCGTTGTGTGCATCATCGGCGAAGACATGGAGGTCTTTTTGTCTCTCTTCGATCTCCATCAACAATCCTATATCAGGTTAGAGACCAAATATTAAAAACAATATAAAACTTTTGGGGGGGGCTTTCTAATTCCTTTTTATCAGCGAGCGTTACGTTGTGAAGCTGAGTCGAAATGGATCTCCGAAGGACATGGACAAGCTGGGGAAAATGCGTGCGCTTTTCACTGTGCGTCGTTCTATGATGAGAAGAAGATTTGGAGTTTTGACTGCTTGGCTTTATTAGGATCTTGGCAATTCGGATTTGCGAACAGACGTCTATCTTGTGTGTCACATCATTCGAGTTGGTATGAAGGGAGAGAAGTACGAGATTGGTCCGAATAATTTTTTTATTCTCGTACAGGCAAAATGCAATACAGCGGAAGCTCGGATCCGCGATCTAACGTCCGTCAATTTTCACCCGGCTACAGGCGTCCATTTGCTTGTGCAGGTAATCACGCTATTATATATATGTAAGACTTGGATAGAGCGGATGGCTCTAGTTTTGGATGTGTCACACTTTCTCGTTGGCGGAGATGGCGGTCCGGCGGAGGAAGAAAAAGAGCACCGATTGCCCGTTTTCCAGTAAGTATTAGAAGATAGAAATATCCACACACTTCTAACTGCCTCTCTTCTCAGAGCTGCTGACGAAGACTCTTTTTCTCAACTCCATATGAACATTATCAAGAAAGTGCAAAATAAGTACAAGCCACTGCAGCAGTCCGGCTCCGGTATCCGATAGGTGTCCATTGTTTCTATTTCGCGATTTTTCCCTATTAGGAGTGTTTGTGTCTTTGAAACTTCTTCACGGTTCGTTGTCTTCGGTCAAAGACGATTATCCGCACCTGGTTCAGGAAAATGCAGCTATTGTGAGAAAGCTCGGCTTTCCCGAAGTGATCATGCCCGGTGCGCTCGACAAGAGATGACGACAATCGCATCAAACATATAGCATTTCCTCTTCAGACGAATCCAGAAACGATTTGTATATAACACTGGAAGGCGGAGACTTCCAGCAGGGCAGCAAAACGTCAGAGAAAAACATCGAAGCGACGCTAGAAATAGTCTCTTCAGAAACGGGAGACGTCATGCAGGTAAACCAAGTATACACCTAGGAAGCAGAGTCCAAAAACACCTACGTTAATCTAGCATTGCATTTGTCCCGGCGAGGGCGAAGGCTTCGTTGATCAATACAAGTCGTTGATCTTGTATCATAACAACAGTCCCAAGTGGAATGAGACGGTTAAGGTAGGGTGGACGTAGGTCGGGGATGAGGCGGGATAACGCGATCTTCTTTCAGCTTGCCATTCCCATCAATCTCTTCTACTCGTGTCATCTTCGTTTTACCTTTCGGCATCGACCGACGAATCCTTCTGGGCCAGGTTTTTTTGACTTCGGGAGACGTTGCGTCTTCTTTTAGCGACGTCTCTTCAGGTAAAAACGAAAAGCACGGCTATTCGTTGGCGTTCGTCAAGCTCATGAACTTGGACGGAACGACGCTGCAAGACACTCGTCACGATTTGATCGTCTACAACGTCAGAGTGAGTTTCTCGCGTCTGTTTTCGACGTCATCGACTAGCGGGGTTTTTTTCTCTCTAGAGCGAAAATAAGGTCAAGCTGAAGGACGTGTCCTACTTGCGTCTTCGCTTCTTGAAAGACGATTTGATTGGGAAAACGTTGCTCGGAGAATTGCCCAGCGGCATGCAGGTGAGCATGCGGGAGACGTTTTCGATCGCGACGCTCGTCTGCTCGACGAAACTCACCCACAACGGTACGAGAGTTTTGAAAGAAATGCGTAGATAAAAAAAGTCTAATGATTATAGTCGATCTGTTGGGATTGCTCAAGTGGAGAAACGAGCCGAAGAAGTTGGAGAATAACCTGAGAGCACTGATGAAAGTCGGCGGAGAAGAGATCGTCAAGGTACGGAGGGGAGAGAAGTGGGATATAAGATACCACAACGGGCTTTAGTTTTTGCAAGACACATTCGACGCTCTATTCGCTATCCTCGACGAGCACACGGACAATTACGGGCACCTCGTCTTTGAAGCGATCGTAAGTCAATATTTCGTTTCCACACACGCACACGCATACGCATACAGTACGTCACTCGCCCACGATATTTTTGATCCATCGGCGATCGCCGTTGGCTATCTTCATGAATCGCATGCAAGTACTCCTCTTAGTCACTTTGCCGAGCCCGTGAAGGAGGTTGTTGCAGACGAGAAGGGGCCAGTCTTTCTGCGACGATGCGGAATTCTCGCCGTCTCTGCTGCAACACACCGCCGAACGGGAGCACGGTTTTCGGCAGCTGCCGTTAAGCTGTTTCCCCTCCCCTTGTTCCGCTCCGTCGAGACAGGAACCGCTAGAGTTCACACTCCGCGGATAAATTGTCTCGCACGCGTGCAACGAACGGAAGTCTCTCGCTATGCACTTGGGCCACACGTACACGTTCAGCGTCGCTTTGACTAAGGCAAAGTGTCGCTTTCCAGTCGATCGCCGCTCCACTTGCGTAACGTTGCTTTCGTCTTCCGAACCGTCAACGCGAACGCGTAACGCGGACGCGTTGTAGGGCTTGACGCAGTCGCCAATAACGAGAAACCAGTCGTTTCCCATTGGGGCCCCGCGACACTCGCGAGCATCCGGTCGTCGAACGACGACGGTCGTGTCGGCTGCATTTGATCGAATTTCCGATTTGATCGTTTGTTCTTCCTATACGTTTCGTTCAAAAGTTATATTTGTAATTGTTTCAGCGCCGGGCGCACGTACCGTAAGCGGCACACCGACTCTAACCGTGTAATCGGTCGCGCTGTCTATCGCGACGAACGCAATTTCGATTGTTGGAAAACCGTGGCCACAGGCTTTTGCATAATCAATAAGAAGTGTTGCAGTAAACTGTAACGGCGGCCTAATGCCGTGGATGAGGCACAACAGTTCCACCTTGCCCCTGTTGTCCACCTTGCCCCTGTTGTCCACCTTGCCCCTGTTGTCCGTGATATTACTGACTCTAACTGTGGCGACAAACGACACTTTCTTCGCCAATTTGCCATACTTGCCTTTGTTCTGGCCGTAAAAGTAGCTATCAACATCGCATTGGTCGCTCGCGTCGCAAATAAGAGTCGCGACGGAGATTAGGACGAGACCGGATAGGGTCTTCATGGTTGTGAGAGAGTTGTGCTCGCGGTCGTCGATTGACGATTATTTAAGCGAGAACGCGAGAGGAAGGGATGCTTGACCTGATCTCTCGTACTTCCCTTCGGTTTGTGATCTAGTCCGGATGTCCGTCACGTTGATTACGGCATCGGATGTTCGTCACGTTGTTTTCGGCATACAGTCCGAATTCTGAGAAACCTGCTTTGTCTAGGTTTACATCATTGGCCTTCTTTCTGATCGGAAGTATCATCACTTCCGACCGGTCTTGGAATCGTACATAGATAAACTATTTAGCAACGCGACGGCGAACATGTGAGTTGTGGATGAGAACGTAGAGAGACTCTGTTTTCTCAACAATATTTTTTTCCAAGGAAATTGCTCAAGTTCTTGAGACATCAGGTTGATTGTTCTGACGAGCCATTTCGATCGGCATCTTTATTGAAGACTATGAGAGTACTGTTACTATTGAAATCTGGTAGTGTCTTTACTGTCCTGTAGGCTCTGGAGTACATCTTCCGCTTCGTGGTGCGATCAAGAATTCTTTTTGACAAGTGAGAGATTTACTCTCAAGAGGTAGTAGCTTCGATATATCACTGCTGTTTTTTAGAGCGACACGTGGCAGAGGCTTAGCAGAATTCAAACACGCTTTGCACGCCTTCTTCCACAGCTTCACCGCGATGATGCTGCTCGATTCAGATACAAAAGAGAAAGAATACATCACACCGATTCAGGTACAGAGAAAGATTGCCTGGGAGACAAAAACCCACCAAACTTTTTCTGCAGGCTGCAGCACTGCAACATTTTCCGTCGACGTTCCAAGATCTTAAGCAGGTGATGGACGTTCCTGAACTAAGGTAAAAAAGAAAGACGGAAAAATTAAAGCGTCTAATTTTTTCATTTAGCAAAGTTGTCGTCGACTTCATCAGCAGCATTCCTCGCCATCGAATGACTCGATTCAAAATGCTTTCAGTACGATTCATAGTCAGCAACGAACTCTTTCGTAATCCAGGTAGTCGACGAGCTTCTCTGGACCTTTCTTACTTTCTTGACGTTATTTCCTTCAAAGACGCTCGCGAGATTCTCATGCCCATGGTCGTCGTTCAATTGGACGCTCGGTTGGATCAGCGCGAAGAACTGCCTCAGTGCATCGACATCCTGGCCGAAATGTTGACAACGTTTCAGAGCAGAGACGTCGTACGTTCATAATCGCCGGGTAGAATGTTTTTGATTATTTTTAATTAAGGGACCGGTTCGCGACAACGTGACAGTCGTCGTTCAGTGTCTCTTAAAAACGATCTTGAGAACACTGGCTGGGATGGAGCGCAGCAGCAGCTTGTCTGTGAGTTTGCCTTGTTGCTCTCCTTCATTTAGTTCATTAGTTGCGATCGCATGATTTTATAAGCTCTCGCTCCGTGTAGGTTCAACTTACCTCGGTTCTTTTGGCTCTTCTCAAACTGATGGACTCTCAGCATTTTCACGACTACGTTCGCCGCTTCTCGTCGCCTGTCGAATTGAGGGTATGCATCGTCGGACTTCTCGTTCCCTGCTCTGTAACGATCGGCTCTTTAGGAATTCGTTAGCTTGATCTTCGACGTGTTTTACGACCTCGTTTCGCGATCGCCGTTTCCGCACGATTGGTTCACGATGAGCATGTTGCAGAACAGGTTGGTGGCAGAGGACGAGATCTCTCTCGAAAAACCGCGCTCACCGCCCTGACTTTCAGCACTCTTCTGACGTCGATCACGTATCTGTCCGAGGCTCTGCTGATTCATTTCATGGTCGGCGAGAAGTTCAACTGTACGGTGTGGAACAAGTACTTTCACTTGGGAGTCGCCTTCGTGACGCAGGAGTCGCTTCAAATCGAAACGATGACGTCGCCCAAGGCGAGTCGTCTTCTTCAGCGCTATGGCGACATGCGCGTCGTCATGAATCGTCAAATTTTGAATATTTGGGATCGACTCGGTAAAGTGGTAGAGGAAGAGGGGGGGACGTTCTTACTCTAGTTCTCTAGGCGATTACAAAATTAATTTCGTTCCTGAATTGGTTGGTCCGTTCGTCGAGATGTCTCTTATCCAACACGCGGGCGAGTTCTTGCAAACGACTTTCGCGCGGACGTTTTTTGCTATGTTTTCCTCTAGATATTCGTCGCAGAACGATACGAGTGTTTTTAGACACGCTCGACTGCGAGCTTCGATCGACGGGAGATTTTCGTAAAGTCGAGACGGAGCTCATCGACAAGTTGGACACCTACGTCAGCACAGCTGGCCGCGCCGATGATCACTACAAGGATCTTCTCAGCGAAATGTAGTAGAAGTCGTAGTGGTAGTGATTTTCCGAGTCTCTATCTTTGACTAAAAGATTGACGAGCGAAAGTAAGCGGTATTCAGGCTTGCTCAAGGCGGGGCTTCAGCAGTCCATTGATTCTATTACGCAGCTGCTTTCAAGGCTTCTTGACTTTCGGTAGATTGACGCTTTTCTACTATGCATTTGTAATCGTCGCTCTCTGTTCAGAAACGTGCCAGATGGAGACGAGCATCGCAATCTGCGCATGTCGACCATATTTAATTTGTTGGTACGTTTTGAGCGCATTTTTTCTGCTGACTTTCTCTGATTTTCTTTTCAAGCAATTGTATCGAGAAATGGAAAGAGAAGAGATGTACATCAGGTGAGTACTTGGGCGCTCAGTGAAGTCGTTTCTACCTCATTCTGTTTCTCTCGTCAGATACATCTACAAATTGTGCGACATGCATCTCAAATTTGGACACTTCAGCGAGGCGGCGTTTACCCTTCTGCTTCACGCGAAAAAACTCGAAGTACGAAACGAACTTTATGTTGCTTTACTTACGCTCTCAACGCCGGCATCTCTAGTGGTCCGCGGCAGTTCTCACCTCCCGACCACCCGGAAAGTATCAGTCAGCGACGACGGAGGGCGAACTCAAAGAGATGCTCTACCACGACATAATCGACTATTTGGACAAGGGAAAGGTAAGAGGCTACGCGGCACTCGCACGTTTCTCTCTCACTTTCTATCCGTAGCTGTGGGAACACAGCATTGCTCGAAGCAAAGAAGTCGCCGAGCACTACGAAACGGTTTTTGATTACGCTCGACTCAGCAAGATTTACGTGAGAAAAATCTTAGTACCGTATATGCTGTCTAACTTTGTTTCTTCAGCGCAATGTAGCGGATTTCTACGACAAAATTGCGGGTAACGTTAGAGCTCCGTCGGCCTATTACAGAGTTGGATTTTTCGGGAAAGGATTTCCGTCAATTTTGCGGGTATGTTGTGTAGAAGGGCCAGTCGTGTCTGTGACTTGGTGTAAAACAAAATTTTCATTATAGAACAAAATTTTTATATACCGCGGAGGGGAGTACGAGAAAATCGGCGACTTCAATCATCGACTTCTAGCCGAATTTCCCCACGCTCAGGCAAGTGTTGTCTTATTATAGATGCGATACGTGCGTCACGCGTACGTTTAGTTGATGAAGAGAAGCGGTCCGCCTGGAGAGGACACAATGGCTTCGGCTGGCCAATGTGAGCTAAAAACTTCGTGCCGGATTTGTCACGATTCTCTTTCCCTTTTTAGTCATTCAAACGTGCACTGTGGATCCGGTTCACGAGGATCGACTCGACGTTATCGTGCCGGAGACGATTCGAGAGTACCTATTTTGAAACGGTGTTTAAGGGGGGAAGGCATCAATTTCCATCCTTTCTTTCTTAGATTCCACGCTGCTATCAACGTTGACCACTTCCAAGTCGATCGACCCTTTCATCGCGGCACTAAAGACAAGGAAAACGAATTCGCTGTAGGAGAAACGAAACGAAATTTTTCGCACGTTGTATGCACCTTTCTTTTAGACGCTATGGATTGAAAGGACGACGTATCAGACAATGGAAAGTTTGCCCGGCATTCTTCGATGGTCAGAAGTGCATCATCCTTTTAAAACGGTATTTTTATTTTCTTGAGGTAAGCTCTTTTTCAATTCTCTTTGTCCTCCAAAGGTGGAAATATGTCCCATCGAAAATGCAATTGAATCGGTTGCAAATCGCAATCAGGAATTGCGACGCGACATCGATCAGTGCGAGGCCGACCCGGAACAAGGCATCAAGTCGCTCGGAATGAAACTCAACGGCGTCATCGACGCGGCCGTCAACGGCGGCGTTGCCAAATACGAACAGGCGTTCTTGGTTCGAGAATATCATCGCGCTCGCCCCGAGCACATCGAGTACATCAACGTCCTAACAACAGTCATTACGGAACAGGTTGGTAGACTAAACGCTTTGAGAAGTTGTCGGACTAGAGTGGTTTTAGGTTAAGATTCTGGGCGAAGGCTTAGTTGTCCACAGTCGACACGCGCCGGAGACCCTCATGCCGTTGCAGAATAAGATGGAAGAGATGTACGGCAAAGTGAAACGCAAGTACGGCGGTCGCACCAGCAGTATTAGTCGTCAGAGCGTCGTAAGCCACTGCGGCGACAGCGTCGCATTCGCTTGGGACGATCTCTTTTTCTCAGGAGTTTCGTGATCGCGGGACGGTGTTGAGCAGACAAGGTCAGTCGATGCGCTTTCGAGCGCCGGAGAGTCACGAAGGCGGAAGTGGTGGTGCCGGAATCACTCGGAGCAGCATGACATTTTCAACCGCTTCGCGTCCTGATAGGTAAGCTATTCTCCCAATAAGCCCATGATGTAGTGTATACATACATACAAGCTTTTCCTTATTCCTTTCTGTTTTAATACGCTCATGGGCTTATGATACGTATTTTGCCGGTACTTTTATTTCAGTCGACGTTTCTCGTCTCGTGTAGTAAACAGTACCTCTCCTTTCACGACGACCAGAGCGTCGGTCGTGGGGAGAGTGTGCGTCGAAGACCCATTGATCCGTTGCCGCCAATTCCCCACGGCAGCGAAGGCAATCCATCGCCGAAGCTGTTGCGTCGTCAAACGACAGATCAGAGCACTCGTCTTCCTCTCCCGTCGGCGGAGGGCGGCGGCGTTCCCGCGCTACCGCCCAAGTCCCAAAATCGATCCAGTTCGTCTATTAATCCGGCAACGTCGCCGCTTTATCAGCCGGTGACCGACGTCACTGTGCAATTACGATCAAAGAACGACGGCTCTGGCGACGACATGCAGGAGAAACCGCCAAAGCCTCCTCGACCGCCGTCCTACGTCATGGCCATGTCGCCGGAACCGTCGTCGGTTGAGGAAACGCCGCCGCCGCCGCCGAAGCCGCCGCGGGAAACGGATACGCCGAAACGTCAGCGAGCGCCGTCGTCTCTCGACGTCGCCGACTTAACGTTTGGAAAAACTCCGGTCGTCGGTGTCGCGACGTCTCAATGCCTGACGGAACTCGTCATCGAGATTGCCGAACAGAAGCCGGACGTCGTGCCGAAGTTTCGCGTTGAGTCGATTCTACCGGAAGAATTGAGTCCGGTGAAGGAGACGGCGGCAGCGGCGGCGACGGTGACGGGGGTGGCGTGCAATAATGCGGACAGCCGTCGCAGTTTGTCGGCATCTCCTCGTAGTCAACGAGCGTCCGACAGTAGAATGGAGGCATTTAGTCCAAAATCCAACGAGAAATCCAGATCATCGAAGTCACCGGAGCTTCCTCCCAAGGGAAACGTAGCAAGTCGACTCGTTCTCTTTAGTGGAAAGACTTCGCCATCGGTAAGAGGGGCCAAACGCTACTAGTGTACCAATGACATGGGAGAAATATTTTAGGGTGGTAGGAAATCCGTACGAGGAAACGCCACTCCATCTGAAACGGACGTCTAATGTTTCTGGTCATTATGATACTATTAGTTTTAATTGTTGTAGCGTTTAGGGGAAGTCTTGGTAGCTCTGCGCTTTTAGCGCTTAGAATTTCTTTTTGCAATAGGGGGAAAATCGTTGTTGCAAAGACAGACTACGCGAAGGATTGCTACACTGACATTTGCAATTTCTTTTTCCTGTGAACCAATATCGAAAACGGAAATGGTTGCGCAACTGTAGTCAGGCACGTGATACGAACTAGAACAAGAGGGGACTCCCGCCTCCCGGCCTAATTATCTGCCGACGAATAGAAAGCTAGTTGGTAACTCCAAGATGCGTGGAAAATTGCTCTTCTTCTGTTCCCAGTTTCGAATTCGTTCTGGCTGTGCACACAGACGCACGTGAGTGCGGCACGTGAGCTTTCATCGGGTGACCTATGCTACAAGTATACAGACTCTGACAGTCGAAATCAAATCAGAACAACGAGCGTCACGACAGGGTATCCGAAGAACTCGCTCTTCACTTTCGACAGCAGACTCCCAAGAGAAGTCAACGGAACCTAGCGCGCTAAAGTTTCAATCGAGTGCAAATCCGGATCGAAAACTCGAGGAGCCGCTCATATAAGACCTTAGGCGTCTAGCGTCACCGCAACGGAAACACTACACGAGCCGTCGAGGCGAAATGACGCACCACGACATCAAAAGCGCTCGCGAAGCGCTCTCAATACTCGAATTCTCCGTCTACGCGAACGACGACAACGCAACGAGACTTGCAGCAGCAATTCAGGCACTTGCCGAATTCGCATCGAACGGTAAGAAAAGAAATGGGTTCGCCGCGGTCGCGAGGTGAGTTCGCGCGCGCGCTCTTTTCTACAGAGGACAGCGTTGGCGTCATAGCGGCGTACAACGCGGATCAAAGAGAAAGCCGCGGCCGCAGCCCGGCCGATGAGCTCATACTAAAGGCAATGAATCAGAATGAATTCGACATGACCGTGCAACGGGTCAGGCCGGGCGGGGACCCCGTTGTCGCATTTCTTTAGCTATTTTTTGCGATTTTAGGCCGCTTGTTACGCAATTGCCGAGCTAATTCAAGCGAACGAAGATCTACGCGATCGAATGGAGACCCTGAAAGGATATCGGTAAAAGGGGACTTGAGTGGGTGGGGAGAGGGCGGAATGAATGAATAAACAAAAATGAATAAATTTAATACGAATAATTATTAATCGAAATTTTTCGATATTTCTTCGCAGAAACGTGGTTTGTTGCATGGAACGTTTTGCCGATAACGAAAGCCTCCAGGCGCTCGCATGCGAAGCGCTCGCCTGTCTCTCCGTCGCGCCGACAAATCGAAGTCACATGATCGACGCTTCGGTCGCCGATTTGGCCTTCGTCGCCCTTCAAAAACACGGCACCAATTCGACGGTGGTGTCGAACGCCTGCAAGGCGATCGCCTATCTCATAGACGAAGGCGAAAAAAAAACAATAATTCGAAAAACCCTAGCCAAAAAATTAATCTATTTGCGTAGACGTTCCCTTGCAAAAGAGATGGATTCGTTCCGACCATCGTAAAGTTATCCTCGACGTGTTTCGAGAGTATATAGCCGTTGAGGAAGTCGTAGAGCAAATCTGCTGGGCCCTAAGAGCGCTCGTGTCCTCAGGCAAGATATAATAAGTATATGTTACACAACTACGGCGAGTGGGATAAGAGCACGAGGGCCAGACCCCGCTAAATAGCGTACCCCACGAGCATTAGTAGTTGTGTAATTAGCTTATGTAATTAGCATGTTAATTTTTGCTATATGATTTTTTTTATACAGAACGATCTCAGACGCTCTATTTGGACGTCGACGGACTTCGAGACGAGAGCACTCACGCTCTCGTCATCGACACGTTGGAACAGGAGCAGTTTGGAAGCTCGAAGAAAGTTGTCGCAGCCGGATGCGGATTACTCGAAGCGTTGTGCTGCAATGTTGAAAGTACTTAGACGTTTAAGAGGAACAGAATCCCCCACGGTCTTTTTATATTGACCGCGGATTTTGTCTAGTGTCCCAGCATTTCTGTCAGCTAATGTATCTGGTCGACGATCGTCGCGCGATGGAGGTCGTCCTGAATGCAATGAAGGAGTTTCCAGACGAGTCTCAGATTCAGGAGTTCGGTTGCAGTCTTATTGACTACTTGGGTAAGTTGTTTTTCGTCTATGGGACGCTTTTTCGATGCGGGGGTGTCCCTAATTAGCGGAGGCGGACAAGGAAGTTGGAATGGCAGACAAAGACGTCTTGAGTGTCGTCTACGAAGCGATGAATCGTAATCGTGGTCTCGAAAATGAATGCTTGCGAGTGCAGGTACACGCGCGCGCCGTGCATCCTCGACTAAACGCCGTAGCCTCTGTCGGTCGGACGGCGTTTATTTGTTTGAGGAAATCCGAACTGATGTTCGCCTTATGAGATTTGAATTTAGGAAGCGGCGTGTAGGGCACTAGCAAAAGTGCTCAATCTCCGCCCGGACCTCACCGAATTTATAGGAGAAGACACTCTGCCTTCAATAGGCGACGTTAGTTTTACCGATAACGACAGAAGCGGGGAAGACGAAGGCGACGAGAACGAGGACGATTTGCAGTAAGTTTCGTTCAATTTTTGCGCGGTCCGATCATCGAGAGTCGATACTTCAGGTTCCTTCTGCATCGCACGTTGATGTACGCAATCATGTCGTACAGCGAAGACGTGCACATCTTCAAAGCGGCATGCAGCGCCCTTTTCAATATGACTGTTGGCTGTTGTAAGGCCGCCCAGAAAGCGAAACCGGAGTCTCACTCCTTGTCTCTATATAGCTCGATTGCAGAATTTGCTTGTGAAATCCGGGGCGCAGCTCTCCGTCATAGTCGGCATGAAATGGCACAAGAAAGATCGCGAAGCGCAGGAGTGGGGTTGTCGAGCGCTCAGAGGACTGTCCGTTGGCAGGTACTGTAGGGGGACACGGGGGCATGAAAGCGCGTGCCGTCTACGCTCTACTATAGTTCGGAATCAAAACGCTTTTTGTGCGAATGCGGCGCTTTGGATCAATTTAAGAAAGTGCTCAAGCGTTTTTGCGACGACCCGATTGTCCTTGAAGAAGCTATAGGAGGAATAGCCTGCCTCGCCGAGCATTGTAGGGACATATAGAAGCAATGTCGTGCGTCGCAATCATTTCTCCTTTTTTTTTTTGACAGCTATTGATGGCTTTGGTCCTCTTCTATACACCTCTATTCTCGATGTCATGTTGAAATTTCAAGACGTTCGACGTTTGCAGGAGATGGCACTAGAAGCGCTCTCCGCTATGGCTGTAACGGCGCGCAAATTGATCGACGAGGAGGCGGAGGAAGACGGAGGCGAAGAAGAGAAGGACGATGATAAAGAGAAAGGAAGCAAACGCGGCAAACGAGAAAACCACGGCGCTTATTTCATTCACAAGCTAAACGAGGCCGGAGCGCAACGATGCGTTCTGACGTCGATGGAGAAGAATCTCAACAGCTCGGGTACTTCGCGAATTCCTTTTCCGAATGAGAAATTATTGTTTTTCTCTCTGAGCAGTCGTGCAGAAGAACGGATGCCTAGCACTGTGCCATTTGCGCGATCCTATGGGAAAGGAGCGCCTTACGCATTTGAACAAAGTTGCCAGTGCAATACAGAAGGCGATGGAGAGACACAAGGACAGTGACGACGTTCAGCACGAGGTATACATAAAGTGGAGTGCGACGTAAAACGTGCTATCCTGTATTCCCAGGGCTGCCTCACTGTTCTAGCGTTGACCCAGCACGACGAAAACATGGGAAAAATATTTGTCGAGCACAAGGTTCATTTGATTTTCTTCAACATACTCAACGAGCTCGACGGGCGAACGGAGACCAGGCAGTTATTCGGTAATAAGATCCGCAGTCCTCCTATTCGTGGTTTTTAAAGTTCTCTGTGTAAACGGCTCTTTCTCCTCACAGATCTTCAGGAGGCAGCAACTGAATGTCTTTACTTGTTTCGCGATCTCAATACGCTGATGCTTCAATATGCCGTTGCCGAGGGGCTGATACCGGTGCGTGTTTGCGACGAGAGCGCGCGTTGGAATTGACTTTATTTTCTAATTGTACAGGTTGTTCGATGTCTTATCGAGTCGATGGGAGCCGATGTCAACTCCTTGGAAGGAAACTCTCCTATTTGCGTCGCTGCGAGTCGTCACGACGTTCCCATGGTTCGACTTCTTCTGAAACACGTAAGATCACGCGAAATTTCGTTTTCTAAACGATGCATTTTTCCGATTGTCCTTTTCTTTATAGAGCGTCGCTAATTTGCAAAGAGCGCTGGAAATTTCCATTAATCACGACTACGATGATATCACAGGACTACTTGTCCGTCGGATCGGTTTCAACAGAGAACGTACGAACCGTCTTGTGAAATTAGTACATCTGATTTTTCTTTTCTTAGACGGCGTTCTTAGTCTGAGCGGTCATAAATTTGGCTCCTCGCTCAATCCTCTTTGGCTGTATCCCTCTATGGGCTTAGACATTCCCGGCGTCGCGTACACGCCCGACGTTCAGCTAGAAACGGCGAGAAAAAGCGCGGAATGGGCCAAAGGAATCTACTCGCACTCCAAGAAATATTCGTCCGGATCGTCGATAGGCGAATCGTCACTAGGCGAACCCGCGACTCCGGTGTTCGACGAAGCGAGCAGCAGCGGACCTCTATCGCCTGCCTCCACGACCGCGTCCGTCGACGACAACGATCCCGATAGCGAAAACTTATCAAGCGAATCGTCGTCGTCGTCTCGACACAGTTACTCGATGCGACGCGGATCTCTTATGAAGAGTCCACTTCTAGCGACGATCGTTGATCGCGACGAAGAACAAACGACGTCCACGTCGCCTAACGATCGTCGTCGCAAGTTGGGCTCCGTTCGACGACCTTTTCATCGCGGACCGTCGCTCGTCGAAGAGACGTCGCCGGTGACGTCGTCGAAGCGATTGGCGACGCCGATTCGTCGATGCATTTCGCTCGACGTCGCCGGAATTCGAATGGATTTTCGAGAGACGAAAACGATGAACGACGCGATGGAGGAGATGAAGCGCGCGGCGCGCGAGATGAGCACGGAACGGCGCCCGTCGAAGGACGACTCGCCGCAGCCGGAGACACTTCAACCGAAACGATCGGGGCTCGGTCGACGCGATTCGCAAGGATCGCTCATGACGCCGTCGCACGCCGACGTCGGCATCAAAATCGCCGATCGTCCGCTGGCGAAACGACGCAAGAGTCTCGCCGGGACGGAGAGCGGCGCCAATTTGCCGTTTCGACAATCGGCGTTCGTTCGAGCGCCGCGCGAGTGGATTCATTCGACGTATCGAACGTTCAGTCCGACTCTGCTTCGACGAGCGATGAATCGCATCGCTACGTTCGATGGCGGCGTCGAAGATAGTTCCGGCGACGACTTGTCGCCGTGTTCGTCGCCGGTTCAGTCTCGACGTCGCATTCCGAAGGCGGTTCTTCCGCCGTTTTTCGGGACGCCTCTTCCGCCGTCGCCGTTGCACTTCAATGAGAGATATCCGCCGTCGTTTTGCTGGGGAAATCGAGCGACGCCATCGCCAAAATTCGGCTCGTCCGACGACGATTCGGATCAGGCGACGATAAGGAAATCGTCGACAGGCTCGCGTTTAAAGTCGGACGAGGACGCGGGCGGATTGGCGGGCGGATCCGAATCGGATCCGGCGGCGATGAGGAAGAGATCGTCGTCGGCGGGTTTGCGTTTGAAGGGATCGAAAAAGACGAATTCGGTGCGCGTTTTGGACGTGTCGGCGAACGAGCTCGAGTCGCTCGACGCCGTCGCGAACGCCGACGAGAAGATGTTGCGACAGTTGTGCGGTTTGGAGCACTTGAATGCGAGTGAAAATCTTTTGGAGAGCTTTCCCGTCGCGTGGATGGAATCGTTGAGGGGTTTGACGAGGCTCGATTTGCAGCACAACGCTTTTGAACTGTTTCCCGCTCACGTTTTTCAATTGAAAACGATTCAGGCAATCGATTTGTCTCACAATAAGGTGCGAATATTTTGTGCTTGTTTTAATTGAGAAACTGTATTTGACTCTCTTTTTAGATCCAGGCGATGAATGCACCGCTGGATCTGATTCCGACGCAGAAGTGTCTTCTCGTCGAATTGGATCTCGCTTATAATCAAATTCAGACGTTTCCTATTTGGCTTGGAAAGTCGACTCCTAATCTTACCAGCTTGAATTTGTCGCAGTAGGAGCGCAATTTTTTTCCTTTTTGCGTTCTTATAAAAGTCGTTTTCTCTCGCTACAGCAATTGCATTAGGGAATTGCTGAACGTGCCTCTGGGAATTAGCGTCCTGAAAAAATTGAATCTATCTCACAACGAAATTGGCGTTTTACCGGAAGACTTTCTGTCACGATGTCCGAAATTGGATACTCTAGACTTAGGCAAAAACAAGCTAAGTAAGTCCAAATAGATTACAAGCTTTCTCTTGACGATGGGTTTTCTTCTTTTAGTTGCCCTGCCAACGGCGAGAAAAGCATCGCTTCTCGGCGAACTTTCAGAACTTCTTCTCGGCGACAATTCTTTCGGATCGAAGGAATTATCAAACAGCTTTGTGGGGTTGGAGAGTCGCGTGCCTGATTTCGTACTAAAATTACCCAAGTAAGACGAATGATACCGGGGCAGAGACGGGACTGGGGATTGAGTAACGTACGGCCGCGTAGACTCAAAGTACTCGACATAAGTAAGAACGGACTCTGCATCTTACCCGGTCCCAGCGAGTGGGCGACGAAATCTCTCTCCACGCTCACCGCATCCGACAATGAAATCGAATGGGTTAAGAAAGTGAAGAACGATACGTATAATGTCGTCACCTCTCTTTCTCCATAGCTTGACTTTGGCGGCCCCGCTGACGAACAGTGGAACTTCCTACGACGTCTGAATTTAAAGAAGAATCAACTTCGCACTGTGAGTTTTTCTTCTCTTGAAAACGTACGCTGTTCTATTCTCGTTTTGCGAAGATTCCGCCTTCTATTGGTCGTCTGACTCGGCTGACTTCCTTGGACATCAGCTCGAACGTGAAAATCACGAAATTGCCTTTGGAAATGGGAAATCTGTCTGATCTGTGGGAAGTAGGGAAAAAAACCTGACAATGCGCAGCACTTTTTAAACGCCTTTTGTCTTTTTTTACCAGTTGAACTTGGACGGATTGAAAGTGGATCTCCCGTGCGACGTCACTCGATCCAAAACAAGCGACATCATCAATATGTTGAAATACTCCCTGCACGACTCCGAACGTTACTATCGCCTTCGATTGATTGTACTGGGCGACAAAGGCTGCGGAAAATCGAAACTACTCTCTACGCTCACTCAACAAGAAAACGCGAAAAAACAAGGAATTCAAATCATCTACTGGAAGTAAGTAGACGGACTGTTTCGATTCTTTATCGAACGCGTCTTCTGACAGGACGTCGTTTCATCCGAAAAAAACGCTTCGAAAGACTCCGTCTTTCGACTTGGTTTCGGAGTCTAAAGTCGAATACAGGATCCACTGTTGGGAATTTGTGGGCGACGCGAAGTATCGCGGCGCCTATCAGTGCTTCAAAGCGGCGCGCGCCGTCTATATGGTCGTATTCAAGTTCGACCAGATGTCGCCGGAGGGATCGGAGGTGAAGTCCGTTCGGTCGTGGCTGCTGAATATCGAGGCGCAATCTCCGCGTTCGACCGTTCTCGTCGCAGGAACGCACATAGAAAAAGTCGAAGGTAATACTGTGTTTGTCGTAGAGGGCGTTTTTGATTTGTTTTTTAGCCAAATACGCCGCTAGTGTGCGAGCTGCTTTGGAGGAGCTGAAAGGGAAACCTGGTAAGGAATGTCGGTGGTATATGTATTGAATTTCAGTTCGTCTATACGCAGGGTTTCCTAAAAACATTGTATTTCTGGATTCGATCTATAACAGCAGCAATCGAGTGAAAGCGCTTAGGGACGAAGTCGTCCAGGCGATATCCAGGTCTGCCTTGTTGTTCCGCACTGGAGTCCCCATGCACTTTTTCTCTGCAGTGCAACGAGTGATGGCGAGCCGCTCATGGGAAAAATGGTGCCTAAAACCTACCAAGTACAGTACTTCATTGATTTGCTTCTGATTTTCGATTTACTAACCTCCTATTATAGTCGTTGGCGAATTCCGTTTTGAAAGAGGCGAAAACGATTAGCGCTTCGTTTCCTGCCATCACTTACCAGTTAGTTATTCAACCAAACAAATTTCATTGATAGAATGGCCTTGCATGTTTGTAGGAGGCTTTGCAGCTTGGCTACTCGCGCCAAACTGACAGACAAGCAACTTCCCCAAGCCATTCAGTTTCTTTGCGAGAACGGCGTTCTGATTCATTTCGGCAACATTAGGTTACTGAAAGATTATTTCATTCTCGATCCGGCCTGGTTGTGCGAAGTGGTGGCGAGAGTCAAAGGGGCTCGTCGGACGCACGATGGAGTACGAATTCTTATGCATACGCGTTTGAATGCTCGATTTTTGATAGATTGTGACTCGTGAGAGTTTAAAGAAGTTTTACGTCGACATATTTCCAGAGAATAAGGTCGAAGCGTCATTGCATATTTTGGAAAAGTGGGTGTAGTCAGACTTTTTTTGCAAGGCGCAACGTTTTTGTAATTGCTGCTCTTTTTTTGTAGGTTCGAAATTGCTTTGGCATTTGTTGACGATTGCCAATATCTTGTTCCGTGTTTGCTTCCCGAGAAGAAGCCGGTGGAGCGACTTAGGAAATTTTCTGGAAGTGCGTTTGGGTTTGCTGCGCGTCAGGCGAATGCCAATTTCTTTTTTTTTCCCCAAGGTGTCGTGCACCGGCAGTATTGTTTCGCCTACGTTCCAGCCGGATTCTGGTCGCATTTGATTGCCAAGATTTCCGCTTTCTCGCACGAAATGATCGCTCTGGCTATGTCCGACGCAGAGAAAGTAAGTGGGTGGAGAAAAAGTTTCCTACGTAGCGTTCTAATGTCAAATTGGACAGCATCCCCTGGCGGAAATGGTGTTTTGGAAGAAGGGGCTCAGTCTCGTTTGGAGCGAGGTAAATGGTGGTAGAAACAGTGAAACGAAAGCAATATATTAGAATTTCTTTAGAACGCTTTTGTCACTATCGAAGAGATTGAGGACGATTATATCGACGTCGTCACTCCAATGACCCGCTATGGCAGCAAGTATCGAAATTAATTTATTTCAGTCTCGCAATTCGACTCTTGCGATATTTTTCTTTAGCATTCTAGGCACAGTCGTCGATCACATCGACTCTCTTATCGAGGAATGGTATCCAGGATTGACAGGCCAGGACATTCACGGCAATGCTTTACTCAAGAAACGCATTCCCTGTCCGAATTGTCTGAGTAAGAATCAAGAATATATGTCTTATGTATAGCAAAGTTCTCTCTCTTTCTTCAGAATCAGACGTGCACTACTTCGACCTTGGCAACCTCATCGAGACCTCTTCGGAAGTAGATCAAGTCCAGTGCCCGAATCACGGCGGCACAGTGCGTCTCACTCAACTCGCTCCCGACATCGTGCTCAGCGACGTAGAACCGGCTTTTCACATCGACGATCTCGATTACAACTCCAGCCCGTCGTGCGTTCTCGGTCACGGGGGATACGGCGATGTTTACAAGGCAAACTATCGAGGCAGAGACGTCGCCGTCAAAGTCTTTCGCTCGCCCCACGGCGTCGCCGCCTGTCACCAGCAACTCCGTCAGGAGATATCCGTTCTTCAGCATCGTCATCCGAGCATCATCGGTCTAATTGGCGTGTCGCTTCGGCCCGATCGATTGGTCGTTATTGAATTGGCTCCTCAGGGCTCCTTGAATCAAGTGTTCGAAGAGAAGGTCAAGTTGCCGCGGATGCTGCAGCATCGAATCGCCTGGCAGGTCGTCGAGGGCCTCGCCTTTCTACACAGCCTTAGGATCGCCTATCGGGATTTGAAACCGGGGAACATGTTGCTGTTTTCGAAGGCTCTTTCGGCAGGAGTACCGGTGAGTTGGGAGTCGACTATAGCGCAATTCTGTGTGACGATTTTTTTCTCAGGTCAATGTCAAACTGACGGACTTTGGCATCGCTTGTCTCGTTCCTCCCGCTGGACTTACAGAAGGCAAAGGGACTCCTAGTCATCGAGCACCCCAAGTGATCAAACGCCAGTCGTACGGACTCGAAGTGAGACCAGCAAGCGTCTTTGCTATCCTTGTGATGTTTTCTCGCCTAGGCTGATATTTATTCCTACGGCCTGTTTCTCTTTGAATTGGTGACCAACGGACAGAAATTGTTCCACGACGTGGCGAGTCAGCCGAATCGCATCGATGACCTCATATGTCAGCGAAGTGTATCTATTCCCGTGCGTGCTCTAGTTGATCACGTAGCTGCCCTGTGCGATGTAGTATTCTCTTAGGAAAGCGACGTGTGCAACGTAGTAAAAAACGGCGCCTCTTCTCCGTGGCCCGACATGCAGGACCTGATTAATCATTGCCTTCAAGACAGACGAGAAGATCGACCCACGGTAAGAAATCAACGTCGAAGAGAGCGGGCGTGCATGCGTTGTCGTATCTAGGCGGAACAGATCAAAAGTCGGTTGTCAAAGGCCGAGTTCATTTGCCTGCGAGAAGTGATTCCAATCGAATCGAGAATGAATTTAGAAGCAATTGCTGTTCGAGTAAGACGCCGATGTTCTGTGAAAAATTTTAATCAAGCTTAACGCATCTTCTTTAGAAATGTAAGCAAAAAGAAAAGTCTTCACCACGTGGCCTTGAAGTCTGGGTTGCAAGCGGAACCGAATCTCGACAGGAATCAAAGATTTTTATCGAACGCATTCACGGAAACAGTCCTCTGACGAAGAGAAGCGTTTCTTTGAAGGATAAGCGAATATGTTGCCTGCTCGCTGTACGCGATTCTCTCATCCTCGCCGGAACGCTGTCGGGAAAACTGTGGGTGTTCGATACGAATGAAGAGGAGGTGAAGCCTGGACACGTGGTGCACATGAATGACGCCGTCCTCTGCTTGTATTACTACGCCAGGTAGTTATAGTGCAGAAGCGTCGCGCGAAGTCTCTTTATGGTGTTTGTAGCCAAGGGACTGTTAAACTCGAAAGCGAAGATTACGTTTTAGCTGGCTTGGGGAATGGCACCGTGGCGAAGTTTGATACCACTGGTCTTTACCTCAAGGTTCTTCTTATTGTATCCGTTGCCGTACTGATCGTTGAACATTTTTGTTATCAGGTTGAAAGTCCTACTGAGTATATTCGAATTGGAATTCATCCAGTCACGTCAATCAGCAGCGGATCGAAACGCTTCTGGTTTTGCCACGGCGAAGAAGTGGTCGTCTTTTCTCAAAAGGGCAACATGAAAAACGAAGAAAAGCGATGGAAAGCGAACGACGAGTAAATATATTTTTTCGACTTTCTCTGACATTCCTCTGGACTGTAATATTCGCAGGAGCAGCGACGATCAGCTTCTCAATCACTTGTCGCACGTCTGCGTGGGTGGCAATCAAGTGTGGACGGCGACGAAGCAGAGTCCTCGCCTTCGATGCTGGGATACGACTCAGTACAAACTGCGCAGCGAAATCAATTGTGTCGAGGCAATTCGAGCTCGCTATCCCGACCCAGATGACTATCAGATTGACAAGGCATGTCGTGTCGTTTCAATGCTGCTGATTGCGAGGGAGAGCCTGTGGGTGGGCACGGGCTTTGGGCACCTCCTGCTCTATTGCCCTATCAAGCTGACACCGCTGCTCGTCGTGCAAAGAAGCTCGCATCCTGTGAGATGCATTGCTCAAGTTTCTAGAAGAGTTGAAGGTAACAGGCAGAATTGCTAATATTAATTAATTAAATATTTTTGCAAGATATGGCTCGGCCTGTTAATTTGGTTCTGACTGGTTGCCTTGGATTTCGGAAAAGGCCTTCTGTTCCAAGCGGGGATCAATCTGCTGCAGTGCTTGTTTGGGAACGAGACTTTCATAAGCAAGAGCTGTCTCTTCGTGAATATCAAAAAGCGAGAAATGCGCATCACCAGAAGCTGGTCAATGGATCGTCGTAATTTCACAGACAATAGTTTTGCTAAGTACTTAATTTCTAAAATGTCTTTTTGTAGCTGACGTTTATTTTGTTGTACGGAACAG
The DNA here is from genome assembly GCF_947507565.1 of Oscarella lobularis. Taxonomy (NCBI): domain Eukaryota; kingdom Metazoa; phylum Porifera; class Homoscleromorpha; order Homosclerophorida; family Oscarellidae; genus Oscarella; species Oscarella lobularis. The sequence goes on along the minus strand of NC_089177.1, from coordinate 419,103 downwards.
CGATAGAAACGTTAACCCATCGTCACGTGATTGGCAGCGTTCGAGTCTATTCCTTCATGTTTCGCTTCGCAATTGATCGCGGAGGAACGTTCACTGACGTCTACGCCGAGTGTCCAAGTGGACGCGTTCGCGTAATGAAGCTCCTCTCGGAGGATCCGTCGAATTACGTCGACGCGCCGCGCGAAGCGATTCGTCGCATCATGCAAGAAGTCAGACGAAACAATCCAGCTTTGAACGCGTAGAAGAATCTTTTTTGTAGGACCTGGATCGCTCGATGCCGAAAGAAGAGCCGCTCGACACGTCGCAAATCGAATGGATTCGAATGGGCACGACAGTGGCAACGAACGCGCTTCTCGAACGCAAAGGCGAACGAATGGCGTTGTTCATAACGAAGGGATTCAAAGACCTGTTGCACATTGGCAATCAGGCGAGACCCAACATATTCGATCTGGTGCAGAGTAGACGCCCACCCAGTCAAATCAATCAGTCAATAGTTATTCGTCTCAGGAAATTGTGTGTCCTGATGTTTTATACGAAAATGTTGTCGAAGTCGAAGAAAGAGTCGTTCTCGTTCAAGACAAGTGCCAACTCGATTGGGACGGGAAAGCGGTGGAGGAAGGAGTGACCGGAGAAGAAGTGCTTCTGAATCTGCAGTGCAAAGACGCGACTTTCTAAGTCCTTTTTCAACAGGTGAATGTGATGACGTCGCTTAACTTGGAAAAGCTCAAGCAAGACCTTGCTGTAATTTAATCTGCATCTTGGATCCGGCATCAAAATTGATTTCTAATGTAGGAATGCTTGGACTCTGGTATCCAAAGTCTGGCCGTGGTTCTAATGCACTCCTACACGTATGGACTGTTCTATTCGCTTGACTGTACTTTTGATTCCTCTTTCTTTCACAGGTTCACGCGTCACGAGCACGAAATAGCGACGTTGGCCATTTCAATGGGTTTTCGACACGTGTCCCTCTCGTCTGAAGTGATGCCCATGGTTCGAATTGTTCCACGAGGTTTTACAGGTACATAAGATAATAGCCTGTTGCTGGTTTTTGACGTTTTCTTCTGCAGCCTGTGCCGACGCCTACCTAACACCGTGCATTCGTAAGTACATTGACGGGTTTCAAAACGGATTCGACGAGTCTATAAAGGTATCGTCGCCTTTTTGTCTTTTGGACCGACGAAGTATTTCTTTAATAAGGATACCCAAGTTCTTTTTATGCAATCCGATGGAGGTTTGACGAGCGTTGGAAAGTATGATTGTGCCCATAAATGAGCGATTTCTTTACGATCGCCTCGTTCTTTAGCTTTTCAGGATCGAGGGCAATACTTTCGGGCCCAGCGGGCGGAGTAGTAAGTCAAACTATACCCCAAAGTCTCGTCTTCCCTTGAGCTCTAGGTTGGCTATTCGATGACAGCCTATAATAGCCAGACAGACAAAAAGCCTGCAATTGGATTTGACATGGGAGGCAATTACGCGCCGACAATCAATTGACTCTTCCATGCAATTTCTCACTAGGCACGTCCACTGATGTCTCCCGTTTTGCCGGTGATTTTGAGCACGTCTTTGAAACGACCACGGCTGGAGTGAGCATTCAAGCTCCCCAAGTAGAGACACGTCAACGCAGCCCCGCACTTTAGTACACAATACTCTGTTCGATGTAGCTCGATATTAATACTGTTGCGGCTGGTGGCGGTTCGCGGCTGTTTTTCCGCGCTGGCCTTTTCGTCGTTGGACCAGAGTCAGCTGGGGCTCATCCAGGCCCGGTGTGCTATAGAAAAGGTAATGACCAAAGTTTCTCCTAAATCTGATTTGATTTCCTTTAGGCGGGCCGCTTACTGTGACGGATGCTAACCTTGTTCTTGGAAGACTTCTTCCTGAGTATGCGTGCATTTTTGTTTGAACGTTTTTGAGTCAGCGCGCTTTTACTCTTCTAAGGTATTTTCCTTGTATCTTTGGTCCTGACGAAGATCAGCCACTTGATAAAGAAGCCGCAGAAACCGCCTTTGATGAATTGACTGCTCAGGTAAATTAGATATAATATTAACCAAATCGAACATTGGCCTGAGCTTTGGGGGTGGTCATAGGTGAATACTTTTCTTGCTGACCAAGAAGAAAAGCGTCACATGAGCCGAGAAGAGGTCGCAATGGGATTCCTCGACGTGGCAAATGAGACCATGTGTAGACCTATCAGAGCGTTGACGCAGGTATCCATAAAAGATTTTCTCTTTCTTTAGTACCCTTGCTTTTTAAGGGAAAAGGCTATGACACATCTGCTCACGTTTTGGCTTGCTTCGGAGGTGCCGGAGGCCAGCATGCCTGCGCTATAGCAAGAAGTCTTGGCATGCAAACCGTGCACGTTCACAGGTACGTTTTGGTTACGTAGAAATGATCTTCTCACACACACACACTCACACATACAGTAACTGTTCTAAAGTGCTATATACACTTATGCTTGTACGGCGTAGATACGCCGGTATTTTATCTGCTTATGGTCTTGCTCTTGCCGATGTCGTTGAAGAGTGTCAGGAGCCTTGTGCTAAATTGTATGAAGGTAACTGGCGGACGTTTTGAATAACGACAACACGGGTCTAATTTGTAAAAATCTACAGAAGCGTCTTTGGATTATCTTGATGCTAGAATTGACGCTCTTACTGAAAAAGCCGCCAGCAAGTTGAAAAAGCAGGGATTTCAAGGGTTCTTTAGCAGATGGAAAACTATCTAGCACTCGTTCCAGCCATATCTTTTCTTAGAAACGATATCGTATCTACTCCCTATCTTCATCTTCGCTATCACGGCACCGACTGTGCTCTAATGTGTACTCCCGTTCCGAGCTCCAAAACCACGAGCAAATATGGCGATTTTTTGACGTCATTTACCAACAGGTAAGTCAACCCTGCCGACTGCTTGATTTCCTCATAACGACTATCTAGATATTGGCAGGAGTTTGGATTTGTACTCACCGGCAGATCTGTTCACGTCGACGATATTCGAGTCCGAGCGACGGGTCGTTGCCACATTGCAAAATCTCCGTCCGCACCCAAACAGCCTCAGTCTCAAAAAGCGGAGAAGGTATATATAACAGAGTAGCAGAGTAACCTCCTACTCCCAACTGCTTTCAGATCGTTTCATGCTATTTTGACAATAAATTCTGGGATACTGAAGTCTACGCGTTAGATCAGTTGGGAGCTGGGCATACCATATCTGGACCAGCTATATTGATAGAACAGAATAGGTCTTTTTTTATTGATTAACGGTTTCAGAGTCTGATTCTGTGTGCTAGTACCATTGTAGTAGAACCTGGATGCGAGAGCACGATCACCGAATCGGGCAGCGTTGAAATTCGAGTGGAGAAAACGTCGATGAAAAAGGTCGATTGTCAATTGGATACTATTCAGGTATAAGAAGGCCACTCATTCGTCTTCTTCTTAATGTATGTGTATAGTTGTCCATCTTTTCTCACCGTTTCATGAGCATTGCAGAACAAATGGGCAGGTACGTGATAGCGCTAATTAGGGCTCTTGTAACTGAATATATCCGCTTTAGAGTTCTTCGTAGGACGTCAATTTCAACCAATATCAAGGCGAGTAAACGCAGAACCAATTTTAGTGGGATAGAAGATCTACGTTATGTAGGAACGATTGGATTTTTCTTGCGCTCTTTTCGGTGCCGATGGCGGCCTCGTTGCCAATGCACCGCACATTCCCGTTCACTTGGGTGCCATGCAGGAAGCGGTTCAGTGGCAGGTGACCCGCACCTCTTATATGTGACTGAAATGACGAAAATCGTTATCTTTATAGTTGCTAAACTTCGAAGAAGAAATTCGCGACGGCGACGTCATTCTGACGAATCATCCCGCTGCCGGTGGAAGTCATTTGCCGGACCTGACCGTCATCACTCCAGTTAGTTTAGAGCATCGCTTTACAGCGAACCATAAATGTCTCGCACTCAAGGTATTTTGGCCAAACGTTTCAAAACCTGTCTTCTTTGTCGCTTGTCGCGGCCACCACGCCGACATCGGAGGAACGACTCCAGGTTTTGTTTTACTAAAGAACGCGCTGTAGCTTAATAGCAAGGTAGACTACATGCATTAGGCTCTATGCCACCGCACTCAACGGCACTGTGGGAAGAAGGAATGGCAGTGAAGTCGTTTAAACTGGTTGATAGTGGACGATTCCAAGAAGCAGGCAACGAAAACGAGCGCGGAAAAATGGTTTAGCGATGGCTTACGTTCTACAGGTGTATCCGAGTTGCTCATGGAACCGGGCAAACGTCCGAATAGTAGTGGAACGAGAAATCTTCAGGACAATCTCTCCGATTTGAAAGCTCAAGTGGCAGCGAATAACAAAGCAAGAAAGAGGAAATCGCTATAGGATCGTCGACACCCGCGGTTCTTTATTTTAGGGAATTTCTCTTGTTAAAGAGCTTATAGGAGAATACGGTTTAGACGTCGTGCAAGCCTACATGCAGCACATTCAAGTATTGCTCGAAAACGGCGGTTTTAGCTCAGCCAAAGCCAACCTATTAATATAGGACAATGCCGAAGTAGCCGTGCGAGAAATGCTGAAGAAAATCGCGAGCAAAGAAAAGGTACATTCCAGTAGATACTCAATCGAAAACGCAGTTGCAGTTCCTTCCTCGTGCATTGTAGCTTCGATCGGGAACGACAACCCTTTCTGCCATAGACCACATGGACGACGGATCTCCGATTTCGTTAACGATTGCCATCGATGAATCGGAGGTGAGTCTTTTCTTCCATAAATAATAATGTCTGTTGAGTCGTCCGTCGTCTTGTTACGCAGGGAACGGCTTTGTTTGACTTCACCGACACCGGGAAAGAAGTTCAGGGCAACTGGAACGCACCTCGAGCGGTCACGTTTTCCGCCATGATTTACTGTCTCCGATGCATGGTCGGCTACGACGTTCCACTCAATCAGGCGCGAGAAGACATTTTTCTCATTATCTCGTTTCGAGAGCGGGTTTTTTTTTCTAGGGCTGCCTTCGTCCAATCAAGACGATTCTTCCCGAAGGATGCCTGCTGGATCCGTCGGACACGGCCGCCGTCATCGGCGGAAACGTGCTCACGTCCCAGCGAATAGTCGACGTCATATTCAAAGCGTTTGAAACGTGTGCCGCTTCCCAGGTAAACGAAGCGACCACTAGAGTACTAGAACGGCATTCACGGGGAATTTTTCTAAGGGTTGCATGAACAATACGACTTTCGGCGATGAATCTTTTGGATACTACGAAACGGTGGCCGGAGGAGCTGGAGCGGCAAGTTGACAATGAAAAGTCGAACAACAAGTTTAATTAATTTAATTTATTTAGGGTTCTAGCTGGCACGGACGGAGTGGCGTTCATTGTCATATGACCAATACGAGAATTACTGATCCGGAAATATTAGAGCAACGGTATCCTGTAGTCTTGAAACGCTTTGAATTGAACAACGGTTCGGGCGGCGGTGGTCAGTATCGGGGAGGTGACGGTGTCGTTCGGGAAATGATCTTCAGGCGAGCGCAGACTCTTTGCATTTTGTCGGAAAGAAGAGGCGAATATAAGCCCTATGGAATGCACGGTAGGTAATTTTTTGTGTGCTCGTTTATAGGTTTTTAAATTTCGCTTGTGTAGGTGGAGAACCTGGTAGTGTAGGAGAGAATTGGATAATTCGAAAAGACGGCCAAAAGGAAAGGCTGGGATCGAAGAGCAAAGCCCAACTTTTTCCTGGCGTACGTTAAAAGGGTTCTACATAAAAACCTTACATTTTTGTTTTAGGATTCGTTTTTACTAAAGACCCCCGGTGGTGGCGGATATGGTCGAGAAGATGAACTTTGCCAGTATCCGTCGCCTAGCAAGAGAAGCAGACAGATGGCGATGCAAAGTGGCAGTGTAGCCGAGTACAAAAGAATGCAAGAATCGGCTTGAAAATTTTTTTGCGGTAAAAAACATCCGGGCAATACAAATTGAACACGCGTGGCTCACCAGCACCCAGCATGGCAAAACTAAAGCGATCCAAACGCGCAAAGCAGTGGAACAAAGGCCAGAGCGCCGCGAGCAATCCATCAGCGACAAAACATCGCGAAGAGGCGTCCCGTCGCACCAGGAAAGGAGGCAGAAGCGACGGCGGAAATCTCACGGTCGAAGCGATGGCCGAACACGACGAAAACGTCGCCGAATCGCTCGAAACGAAGAGCATAGTCAGCGTGGGAACGATCGAGACGGAATTCGCGAGCGGCGCCTACGATGGAACGCCGTTCGAGAGCATTCGAAGACTGTGGGGTTCGTCCTTGCCAATACACAGAGAGGTGAGCGAAAGGAGAAGTTGTTTTGCTCATCCCTGCACGCACTTCTATTTCTTGTCTAGATATGCGCTGTTTTGGCTGCTTTGACCGAAGTAAGATTGGAGTTCTAGGATATGGCTCAGACAGAACGTTTGAGGATGGCTTTAGGTCATCAGAGACAAAAAGGGCACGCTTAGTCCAAGGGAATACTTTGCGTCACTGGTGAGGTGCAATCTCCTTACTGATGCACCGGGGAATCGATCTTCGCTTATTGCTACTAGATGACTGCTCTGGAAACAGCTGAGGGCGATGAGACGGTCACGGCTCTAGCGTATCTCCTTACCATTGTCATTGCAAGTATTCCCAAAGCAATATTGCAGTCAAAGTTCTCCCTCTCGTGCAAAATACTATTGGATAAAGTCACGCCTGACTCGTCGACGTCTCTTACAAAATCGGTAAATTTAATTAAATTCTAAAAAAATGGTCTTTGAGTTTGAGATTTTGTAGATCATCAAATGCTTAGGAACTCTTCTTGCTGTTCAAGAGAAAGCCGTCTGGACCGAGCCGTCTACCGTGCATATATTCCACTCGGTTCTATCGCACTCAACGTCAACAAAGCCTAAAGTCTCTACATACAATTGATCTTTATATATATATTTGATTTTGCTATTAGGTGAGGACTGCTGCTAGCGAAGTGTGTCGTCACGTGGTGGAAAAGAGTGCGTCGACAACGAAAGTGCCTTCATCTGAAGCAGCCGACTACTGCGTTCGCCTGCTGGAGACAAAGAGCAGTGGCAGTGTTACCTTGTTTCACGTCTTGGCTCTCCTCAAGCAGCTCATCATTCACTTCTCTCCAAAAGTGACCAGAATCGATTATCTTTGCTTTAGTTAATATATCATCTGTCACTGTTATAGCATCTAAAGTCGACGTGCGAACACCTCCTCAAGATTCTCACTCAGGGACAGGCGGTAAGGTCGAGAGGAAAGCGGGGCGTTTTTTTACGTCGCTCTGCCGCCTTTGTTGCAGCATCTGAGCGACAGCGTCATGAACGTATTCAGGACTCTTTTCACGGAATCGCCGGCGAGTCTGACCGCCCAGCTCAACGCGCAGCTAATCAACGTGCAAAAGAGCAAAAGCGTTTATTTCGATTCTTTCTTATATCGGTTCGTATGCTCACTAGGCACTTCACGACTGTCAGCCGAGCATTCAAGACAACGAGCCGTCGTGCGTTTGGTTGTCCGTGATGGAAAAGGCTCACGTTTGCCTTCAGAAGTAGACGGATTAATTAAAGAGAGGCTGATTTAGTGACACTTACTTATTATTTCAGGGAAAACGCTTCTCTCTGTATATCGCATTTGCCGCTTCTGTTCTCCAAGTCTTTGTCCTACTTGTCTACGTCATTTTCCAAGTCCATTGAGACGGCGGCGGACGTTATGAAAGTGAGCTCTATAGTCAATGGTACATGCTGTCTACTTTTCTTTTCAGAGTCTTCTTCAAAATTGCGTTCAACCGCACATCGACAGTGGAGCTATACCGTTTGAGCACCTTACTAAAATTTTCAAGTAAGATGCCATGAAAAAAGGCGAGATGAAGGGGTACTAATAAAGCAAATTGTAGTGTTATTGAAAATAGCCTCAAATACCGATACCAGTCTGCCTGGGACAAAGTTTTTGACGTCATGCGGACAGCTCTTCTTGTGATGGGAAAGCCTCGCTATAGAATTGTAAAGTCCAAGGTACGAAAAACGGGTCTCGTCGACGTTTTCATATTGAAGTCTTGCTTTAGAGTCTTCAGTCATTGTGCAGTCTTCACGAAACGCCTGGTTTCTCTCTCGTTAGCGAGCTTCGCGCTGCAGTAGGGGCCGCCTTTGAAACGATGGGCCCAAGGTAAGCTAAACCGCTGAAACGAGAACGAGTAGTCGTTCAAGATTTTCATTGACTTAAGAGTTGTATTGGAAGCTGTTCCGCTTGGATTTGAAGAAATGGAGTAGGGTTTGCTGTAGAACTATTTAGACGTTGTTCGTGATATTTCTTTTTCTTTTAGTGTTCAGAAAGAGTTTCCTCGCTCGTGGCTTTTACTTGTGATGAAGAATCACGTTCACCACACAGAGCTGGAATATTTTGTTGATGTCTTACTTCCACTGGCAGCCAGACTGAGAGACAAAGGTAAAGACACAGTCTTACATCTCTTTTGTCTCGTGTGAGGATTTACGTATTTGTTAGCGGCCCAGCTGAATGAAACTGGGCACCTGTTGGAAGCTAAGCTATATGAGCAATTGCAGATGCAGGTGCTGGTAGTAAACGTTTTTTCTGTGTGTAGTAGCAGTTTTTGTTGCTAGATCTGGGCTATTCTTCCTGGTTTCTGTACCTGTCCGACCGATCTAGCTAAAGTAATTTTTCTCAGTAGTGGTCCTTAGTAGATCGAGTCACTTATCTTCCTCTACGTTTAGTCGTTTAAACGAATTGCCAAAGTGTTAGGGGTTGCACTGTCAAACAGGCCAGATTTGAGAACGCTGATGTGCCGTTCTCTTTCGCTGCTCATTGAAAAGAACAGAGAAAACGGTAGATGGGTGGGCGGGCTCATAGTCATTCATGGGCCATGGCTCTTGATCTTTAGACAAAAATCGTGCCGAGTTGGCGCGATTTGCTCAGAATTATCTTCCAATCCTTTTTAACATTCAAACGGAAAAGTCAAAGAGTTCAAACGTCGCTGTTCTCACTTGCATCGGAAACTATTTGTCAATAGCCGACACCAAGGTGTCTAAGATCAGAGCAGACAAATTCGCGCAAAAATAATATCGCCTCTTAGCTGGTAAACTCCTTATTTGGAAAAGTCGGAGTAAAATTGGTTTCTTCGGAAAGTGGCGTAGAGACGAAGTGACAAAAAGAGTTTCTATTAATTAATCAGATGATAATAATTGCTTCTTTAGATTGTCTATCATGGATCTTGCTATTGCCATGGTACCCTTCATCGATTCAAAGGGACTGATTATGCTGTACAAAGCGATTGAACCCCTCCTAGTTGTAAGTCGATTTCTTATAAAAACAAAGAGGAGTTCACGACTCCTTGTCTGTTCAGACGAGCAACCCGTCGTTGCAGAAGAGAACGTATAAGCTCGTCGAGGCGATCTGCAACTGTGAAAGCGACGGTCAGAAAAGTTTCGTCGCCTCGCATCTCAATGCGCTCAGAGACGCTCTCGTAAATGCGTCAAGTGCTACTCTAGCCGCGTCTAAGAGGGTGAGAAAAGAGGGAGACTTGCGCGTGACTGTTTCTCAATTCTTTCCACGTTTAGATAAGAATGAAATGTTTGTCGCACGTAGCATCCAGACTAACTGAAAAGCACGATTTCCTGACTACCATACTTCCTGAGGTAATAGCTTTACTACAAGCGACGGAATCAGAGAAAAATTAATTAAGTCTCTTGTCTCAGGTGATACTCTGTACGAAGGAAGTGAACGAGGACACGAGAACGTCGGCCTTTCAGCTTTTGGTTGATTTGGCCACCATCCTGTCGTCTGGCACCGACAGCAAAGAGGCAGTAACCAAGTATTTTCACATGGTTCTTGCCGGATTGGCTGCCAGTTCGCCGCACATGCTGAGCGCTACGATACTCGCTCTAGGAAGACTTGTGTATGAATTCAAATGTGAGGAGAGACGGGGTTTTGTTGTCTTATTTTGGGGAGATGATTTCTTCGTAGCTGTTCTAAGTGACGAGCTCTTGGAGAAATTGCTGGACGCTATGAAGGTTTTCTTGACGTCTAAATCAAGAGAAGTTGTCAAGTCGACATTGGGATTTTTAAAGGTTTTTTTTGATAGACAAAACACGGTTGCGTTTTTAAATTTGTGTCTAGGTTACAGTGCACGTTCTGGAAGTGGAGAATCTAGCGCCGCACGTTCAGGATTTGGTACGTAAAATATTTTTATTTCGTTTTCAAGACTACTTGTTGCTTTCAGATTGACTCTATTGTGTCTTGGAGCAAAGACAAGTCGTATCACTTTAGAACCAAGTCCAAATTTTTGTTTGAAAGATTGATACGAAAACTAGGGTTTGTCTTGGGAGCTAAGCATTTTAGTACCTCTCATTCTTTATCCAGATATGAAATGGTCTACAAAATGGTGCCTGAAAGCCATCGAAAGCTCATAGTAAATATTCGCAAAACGTCAGAAAGAAACAAGAGGCTGAAATCAAAGGGAAAAGCTAATACGGAAGTAAGGCTTTTTTTACTTGCACTTTTCTGATATATACTTTCTTGTTTCAGGGACTTGATAGACAACGAAAGTACGCTCTTGGGACTAGTTTACGTTTGCAGACTTACTCAGGTCGATTTGACAGGTACGAGACTCTTCTGGACAGCTCTGATGAGGGCAGCGAAGACGACGATTCGGAAGCGGTCCCAAAGAAGGCACGATTCAAAAAGGCTTGGATCAAGGAATCTGAAGACGAGCCTGTCGACTTTCTTGATGCTGGAGTAGTGAAAAAAGTGTTAGGTAAGTACGCACCGATAGTCAAAAAATGCAGAAAGACTTAGGTTTTTCGATTGAAGCATCAAAGCCCAGGGAACGTTCTCGCTCACGAAAAGTGGACGACGATTTTTCGATAGCAGAGGATGGAAAGATAATCGTCTCCGAAGAGAGCACAGGAGCAGAGTCTAAGAAAGAAGATGAAAAGGTGCGCGTGAAAATGAAAATGAAAATAAAACCCAAAACGTTTTAAATGTTCTGCTTTTTCAGATGGCTAGAATCAACAGGAAGAGACAACGCTTGTCTACGGACGCTGCCTCGGACAGCGAAAACGACGAGGACGCCGACTCGTCTCCGGCGAAACGACCGGGTTTGATTGGATTGACCGAAGCCTACTTCATCTGAGAACAAGAGCGTTGTTTTTCTTCTCTAGCTCTAGGAATACATAGAAAACTCGAATCGAAACCGAAGGAGAAGGCTGTGAGCTACGGCGCCGAATACAAAGCCAAGGTAAAAGGTGCCTTCGCTTGCTGCAGAACACGCGAGAGCTGTTCTTTTAGAAAGCGCGAGGCGACGTGAAAATACCGGGCAAAGCGGATCCGTACGCGTACGTGCCTCTCGACGCCAGACGATTGAATAGGCGAAAGAAAGCGAAGCTGAGCGGCCAGTTCAAGGGACTGATGACGGCAGCGAAGCGCGGCGGACAAATAGGACGCAAGCAGCAAGCTCGTTTCAAAGTAAGACTTAATCGCTCAAAGAAACGCAGACACTAGCAACAGACTCCCTCCCAACTTCCCCCACAAGTAATACTACAGTATGCCATTAAAAGTCAAAAAGTGTCTTATTTCATTGGGTCGAGAGGACGATTGAAACCTCCGTGTCTATTCATGTACTGCCTGAATCGCGTCTTCGTCTTGGTGTGAATTGCGCTCACATCATTGCCATCTCTTTTCTTACCCTATATAATAGAAGAAAAATTAAAGGTGTCGTCCCTTCGTTTTGTAGCTAAGAGCCCTCCCCCCACCTTGGTGCTGTCAAAACCTCCAAAGCCCATCAACTTCTTCATAGCATCATCGTCATTAAAATCGATCTCAGACCCTAGTTCAATAAACTCCCAACCTTAGAGCTAGCTAGCTACGCGTATGTAAATACCGCGGTGATGGTGTTTGTGTTTCGATTTCTTCTGCTTTTTGTGATGTCTCTCGCGCGATCCGGATCGACTGCGCGATCGGCTGCTGGGCTTATGTCGCCTTGGCGATCGGGATCGCGATCTTGGGAATATATTGCGAGGTTAGATTATATAATAGCCTATCTATATATAGTCAATTATTAATTATTAACTATACTCTAGCGCCTTCGTCGCGTTATGACGTCATAAAATCTTACCTTCTACTTCGGCGGCGGCCAGGCGATCTTGATCGTGAGCGATCGTCTAAAATAGTGAGTGAATGATAAGTTTGTGTGCTGTCGAAGGGGATTTGTCATTGCCTCGTCGCCTGCGTCTTTCTCTTGACCTTGAGCGTTGTCGTCTGTAGCGGTAGCGGTCTCGATCTCGAGAATTCGAGCGACTTCGACTTCTCCGTCGATCTGAGCAGGTTGGTGACTACTGTGGAAAATGCGTGCGTTTCAATTTACCTCTAGAACGGCTCCTAC